>NC_134691.1:15266709-15591709 GCF_050947455.1 Rhinoderma darwinii | reverse complement strand
ATACAACACAGCAGCAGCAACCTGGCATTACAAGGGTGGGAAGGTCAACTGTTTTTGGCACTTCCCAGCCTCATGATACCAGCCTGCGTCCGCCCCAGTGCCCAACCGTCACAGCAGATGGTCGGGTACTGGATCGTACCTGGCTCTTCCCAGCACCCCTGGTGGTGGTGGGTACCGGGGTAATAATGGGTGGTTAGTGCTAGCCCCTGCACCGGCTAACACTAAGCCCCGCCTTAATAATAGACACTGTCAATCAGCCAACTGCCATTATCTAGGCACTAATAAAGCTTAAAAAAAAAACACAATTTTTTTTTTATTGAAATAAGAAATCCCCACAAAACCCTCGTTAACCATTTTATTAAAATGTTTGAGAAAACGTAGATCTACGCAGTAGTCCAACGAACCAAAGATGTAGTCCAATCGGTCCAAAAAAATCTGCAACAAAATAAAAATAAAGTTTTCAATGTGAACAATACCAATACTTATACTCATCTACACCTACAGTATATACATGCACACACAAAAACACAAACACACACATATATATATGTCACGAAGCGGGCAGTGGACCCACTAGGCCGTACCGCCGTAGCGGGGAGGCAGCTGGCCAAACAACAGGTCACCCCAGAAATACAATGTCCCGCACAAGGGTACCTGAATAGTCCAGATGGTGGCCGCAGCTCTGGCACAGATGAGATGGGTGCAGCAAACGTGGCGGATGACACAGGAGCCGCAAGTTGCGCCAGACGTGGCGGACTCCTCCGGGCGTGGCAGAAGACACAGGACGTGGCGTATTCCTCCAGACGTGGCAGATGACAGACGTGGCGGATTCCTCCGGACGTGGCAGATGACACAGGACGTGGCGGATTCCTCCGGACGTGGCAGATGACACAGGACGTGGCACGACTCGATACTAAGGCAAAGCACGGGAAACAGGAACGGGTAACAAGGCACGGGTAACAATTGGAACAGGAAACACAAAGGGACCATTTGTATGACAGACTGGTAAAACTAACAACGGTCAGGCAAGGATTAGAAGGCCAGGGGCCTTCTTATAGACCAGGAAATCGTGGCAGTTAATGATGATGACGACTTCCTTTAAGGCCGGACGCGAGCGTGCGTGCGCACCCTACGGGACACAACCGAACGGAGCGGAAGTGAGCGCTGGCGTGTCCTAGGAGGGAGACGGGGACCAGCGCTCACGGATCCATGGCCGCGGGCCGTCGGGTTCACTTACCTCCTGACGCCCGCGGCCATGGACGCTACAGTATCCCCCCTCTTACGCCCCCTCTTCTTGGGGCCAGAGCGAGAGAGGAATTTCTTAATAAGAGCAGGAGCGCTGAGGTTCTATTCTGGCTCCCAGGACCTCTCCTCAGGACCAAACCCTCTCCAGTCCACCAAATAGAAAGTCCTTCCTCCTACCCTTTTGCAGTCCAGGATCTCTTTTACCTCGAATACATCAGAAGGACCGCTGGGGGCAACTGTGGAACTAGAAGTCTTGCTGTAGCAGTTCAGGACCACTGGTTTCAGGAGGGACACATGGAAGGAGTTAGGGATTCTGAGGGTAGGAGGCAGCCGCAGCTTATAGGAGACAGGGTTGATCTGTTGCAGGATCTCGAAAGGACCAAGGAACCTGGGAGCAAACTTGTATGAAGGCACCCTCAAACTAATGTTCGGAGAGGACAGACAAACTTTAGTCCCTGGAAGATACTGAGGCGGCTCTCTTCTCCTAGTATCCGCCTTTCGCTTCATGCGATCTACCGCCAGCAAAATAGAGGACCGGGTCTGTTGCCAGATTTGCAGGAAGTCCCCATATGCAGAGTCAGCAGCGGGTACCTGAGATGAAGTCGACACAGGAAGAGGGAATCTGGGATGTTGACTGTACACGATGTGAAACGGAGTGGAGGTGGTGGACTCACTTGTGTGGTTGTTGTGTGAAAACTCGGACCATGGAACAAGCTGTACCCAGTTATCGTGCTGTGAAGAGATGAAGTGGCGGAGATAATTGTCCATGATCTGGTTGATCCTTTCAACTTGCCCATTGGACTGGGGGTGATAGGCTGAGGAAAAGTCCAAACTCACATCCAGGAGTTTACAGAGGGCTCTCCAGAACTTAGAGGTAAACTGAACCCCCCGATCTGACACGATGTGAAGAGGCAAGCCATGCAAGCGAAAGATGTGTAGAATGAAGAGACTCACCAGACGAGGATCAGAAGGTAGTGCGGCCAGCGGGATAAAATGAGCCATCTTAGAGAACCCGGTCCACCACCACCCAGATGGTGTTGCATCCTGCTGAGGGAGGAAGGTCTGTGAAGAAGTCCATTGCGATGTGCTGCCAGGGGGCACTGGGTACAGGCAGAGGTTGAACCAGGCCGGCAGGCTTGGAGTGAGTCACTTTGTTAGAGGCCCATACCGTGCAAGCAGAGACAAAGTCCAGAACATCTTTAGGTAGCGTGGGCCACCAGAAGTGAAGAGCAATCAGGTCTCGGGTTTTACGGACACCAGCGTGCCCAGCCAGTTTAGAACTGTGTCCCCAGCGGAGAATTCTTCTCCTGTTTGCCAACCGAACAAACGTCCTCCCATGAGGGATGTCTCTAATCTGCAGAGGATAAGCGGTGACAACGCAGGTCGGGTCTATGATAGTCTGAAGGGACTCCATCGTGTCTTCCGTCTCAAACGATCTGGACAGGGCATCGGCCCTCACATTCTTGTCCGCGGGACGGTAGTGGAGCAGAAATTGGAAACGGGTGAAAAACAGCAACCACCTGGCTTGACGGGGATTCAGTCGTTGTGCAGACTGAAGGTAGGTGAGGTTCTTGTGGTTGGTGAAGATCAGGATGGGGTGAGCAGCGCCCTCTAGAAGATGTCTCCACTCCTCCATGGCCAATTTGATGGCCAGTAGCTCCCGATATCCAATGGAGTAATTGCGTTCAGCAGAAGAAAACAGTCTTGAGTAGTAGCCACATACCACTGCCTTTCCTTTGGAGCTCCTCTGGAACAGAAGTGCACCTACACCAACAGAGGAAGCGTCCACTTCCAGAGAGAACTGCCGAGATACATCAGGATGATGGAGAATCGAGGCTGAAGTGAAGGCTCTCTTGAGGCTAATAAATGCGGACTCTGCCTCTGAAGTCCACACTTTGGCGTTCACATCCTTCTTGGTAAGGGACGAGATGGGGGCCGTCAGAGAAGAGAAGTTAGGAATAAACTGCGGGTAGAAATTGGCGAATCCCAGGAACCGCTGTATGGCCCTTAAGCCTTGAGGACGTGGCCACTCCAGGACAGCTTTCACTTTCTCAGGATCCATCTTGAGGCCTTGATCCGAGATGATGTAGCCCAGGAAGGGCAGAGAACTCTTCTCAAAGACGCACTTCTCCAGCTTGGCGTATAAATGATTCTCCCTTAATCGTAGTAGAACCTGACGGACATGCCTCCGATGAGTCGTCTGATCTGGGAAGAAAATCAAAATATCGAGATAAAGAACCATACAGACATAGAGTAGATCTCGGAAGATATCGTTAACGAACTCCTGAAACACTGCGGGAGCGTTACACAGTCCGAAGGGCATCACCAGGTATTCATAGTGCCCGTCCCGGGTGTTAAAAGCCGTCTTCCATTCATCACCCCGGCGAATCCGGACTAGATTGTAAGCCCCCCGCAGGTCTAGCTTAGAAAAATTTTTGGCTCCTCGTATGCGATCAAACAGCTCAGAAATGAGTGGCAATGGGTATTTGTTCTTGACTGTGATCATGTTGAGGCCCCTGTAGTCAATGAAGGGACGAAGGGATCCGTCCTTCTTTTTAACGAAGAAGAATCCAGCCCCGGCCGGGGAGGAAGGCTTTCGTATGAAACCCCTCTCCAGATTCTCCTTGATATAGGCCGACATGGATAGAGACTCTGGCAAAGAGAGAGGATATACCCGTCCACGGGGGAGAGAGGCATTAGGAACCAGTTCAATGGGGCAGTCATAAGTCCGATGTGGAGGCAGCGTCTCAGCCTCCTTTTTGCTGAAAACATCTGCATACAGAGCAAATTGGGAAGGCAGTCCCGCCAACGACTGAGGCAGAAAAGGCTTGACAGGATGGATCTGCAACAGACAACGACCATGACACTTGGAGCCTATTGGAGAACCTCTCCAGAATTCCAGTCCAGGACTGTGGCATGTAGTCGAAGTCAAGGCAGGCCCAGCAGAACAGGGTTTATGGCCTTGGGCAAAACAAGGAAATAAATAAATTCGAAATGCAGGACTCTAACCTGGAGCTTCAACGGCTTGGTCTTAAAAATAATGGGATCAGGCAGAGGCAGTCCATTAACTGAGGCAACAGCCAAAGATGTCTCCAGGGGAACTGTGGGCAGCTGAAGATGATCCACTAGCTCTTTCTGGATGAAATTTGCAGCAGAGCCAGAGTCAAGATAGGCAGTGACTTGATGCGTCCTGTCGCCGGATACTAGGGTCACAGGAATGGTCAATTTGGAACCGAATGCACTGCTAGGTTCCGTTCCACCTAGGGTTGTCTCTCCAACAAATCCTAGGCAAGGGGGTCTCTCTGGCTTCTGTGGACACAGACGCACAATATGGCCTCCGAGGCCGCAATACAGACAAAGTCCAGAAGTGCGTCTGCGTTGACTCTCCTGAGTAGACAACTTGACATAATTCCTCTGCATCGAATCCTCTGGTGGAATGACTGAGGGGAATTGCGGGACAGCAGAACCTCTCCCGGAGAACCTCTTGGGAACGTTCCCGGATCCTCATATCAACTCGGGAGGCGAGTAAGATAAGATCGTACAGGGTAGATGGCAGATCGCGAGCAGCCAGCTCGTCCTTGATCCCTGAAGACAGTCCCTGCCAGAATGTAGCCACCAAAGCCTCGTTGTTCCAGGTCAATTCAGCAGCCAGGATACGGAACTGGATGGCATACTCACCCACGGAGAGGTCTCCCTGGTGTAGGGTTAGCAAGGATGCAGCAGCCGTAGAAACTCTCCCAGGTTCCTCAAAGATCGAGCGGAAGGTCTGTAGGAAGCACTGCAAGTCCCGGGTCTCTGGTTCCTGATGTTCCCACAGAGGATTAGCCCATGCCAGGGCTTTGCCAGTAAGGAGAGAGATGATGAAGGCGATCCTGACGTCCTCCGAACAGAAGGACCTGGCATGTAGTCTGAAATGGATCAGGCACGGATTCAAAAATCCCCTGCAGGACCTCGGATCTCCGTCATAGCGTGGAGGTAGCGGCAAGAAACATAGGGGGTTGGCACGCCAAAAATGTCAAGTCTGAATTTCAGGGTAACTTCCTTCTCCCTGTTATTTCACACCGAATAACCACCTCTGTAAATTGAAACCTGAATGCATGCCTGGAAAGAAGTAAACCAGCCAGAGAGATGTTGGTACACAGCTTTCCTCAGATAGGACAGGAAGTCAACTGAACTTTATTCAGAACAAAGAAACACAGAAAAAGACACATGCCCCCTCCCTAGAGATGTAGGACGTGCCCAAGCCTCACCGGCTCCTCAGCTGTAAGTTCTTCTGTACACTCCTCTTGCATTCCAGGGGCGGTGTCTCCATAGGTGTGTCCAACATGAACAAAGAACTTGTTATATATCAGTATATTACACAAAGAACTGAAATATATATACATATGTCTGAGGATAATATTTTTGCAAACAATATACATGGTAATGATCCCTGACAGCACCGGTACAGACAGGAAGTGTAGCAGGCGGAAACGCAGGAACGGGTGTGGTGATGACTGTGGTTGGAGCAAGCAGCCGATGGGCTATGGCGTTCACCGACAGGAGGAGTTGCTCTTGTCGTGACTGGAGATCCTCCATCTCGGCCAGCATGGCTTGTGTCGTCAAAGTCTCAGGTTGACCAGCGAGGTCCATGGCCTGAGCGTACTATCACGAAGCGGGCAGTGGACCCACTAGGCCGTACTGCCGCAGCGTGGAGGCAGCTGGCCAAACAACAGGACACCCCAGAAATACAATGTCCCGCACAAGGGTACCTGAATAGTCCAGATGGTGGCTGCAGCTCTGGCACAGATGAGATGGGTGCAGCAGATGGCGCCAAACGTGGCGGATGACACAGGAGCCGCAAGTTGCGCCAGACGTGGCGGACTCCTCGGGGCGTGGCAGAAGACACAGGACGTGGCGGATTCCTCCGGACGTGGCAGATGACACAGGACGTGGTAGATGACACAGGACATGGCGGATTCCTCCGGACGTGGCAGATGACACAGGACGTGGCACGACTCGATACTAAGGCAAAGCAACAATTGGAACGGGAAACACTAAGGGACCATTTGCAAGACAGACTGGGAAAGCTAACAACGCTCAGGCAAGGATTAGAAGGCTAGGGGCCTTCTTATAGACCAGGAAGTCGTGGCCGTTGATGATGATGACGATTTCCTATTTGCGCGCGCTGGCCCTTTAAGGCCGGGCGCGAGCAAGCGCGCGCACCCTACGGGACACAGCCGAACGGAGCGGAAGTGAGCGCTGGCGTCTCCTAGGAGGGAGACGGGGACGAGCGCTCACGGATCCATGGACGCTACAATATATATATATACACACATACACACAGATATATGCACACACACATATACACACACATACACAAACACACACACATATATATATATATATATATATACACACACACACACACAAACACACATACACAAACACACACATATGCACACAAACACACGTGTATACACACACACACACACACACACACATATACACACAAACACTTCACAAACCTTCAGCGGACTGCAGACTTCTCCTTACAATTGGTGCCTTGCCCTGCATCTACTGCGCATGCGCCGGTTTGCGCCGATATGCGCGTTCATGAGAAAAATTACATCCTCTTCTAAGGATGAAGAGTATATCATCGCGCATGCGTGGCCACCGCTAAAGGTAAATAGCGGTGGCCGGATCCCTAGACAACGAGCTACAAACAAAGAGGGACGGACAGCAACTTCAATCAAGAATATCACGAAAACGACATCGCTGGGCTACAGACAGGTAATTAGAAAAATTATTAACTTTAGAAGAGTGAGCTTAATAGCTATATTTATGAAGATGGGAATAACCCTTTAAAATCACTGCGAGGTATCTCAAACTTTGTACATGTATCAGTAAACGCCATAAGATGGTTCTGGTCCATGGTATCAGAGAGATAATCGATCCCTACTTTTATCCAATTAAGTATTTCAATATTGGGAATGAGAAAAGGAATAAGTCTAAGGCCCCATGCACACGACTGTATTTTTCATTCATAATTTTTCATTAATTTATATTGGCCACGGACACATTTCCGTATTTTTACTGATGGGTGTCCGTGCTGAAAAAAATTATAGAACCTGTCCTATTCTTGTCCATAATTACGTCCCGGACTCTCTCATAGAAGCCCATGGGCACTTCTGTAAATACGGACGGCTACAGATGTGCATCCTTAAACCATCCGTATTTACGGAAGCGTTGCTATACAACATGTTGGTGACATCATTTTCAGCCTCCCTCTTTTTTTACGGACCCGTATATATGGATCAAATATGCACTACGGACCATATTAGTGGATACCGTTCCGTATATATGGATAAGTTACAGAGGACTACGGATCCGTATTTACAGATAGATTAAAATAAAGTTGTGTGCATGGGGCCTAAGAGGAAGGTCAGAAGGCCCCATCGGAATGATAGGATGAGTAACACTAAATCGTTTACATACTTTAAGCCCTGCTTCGAGAGTCAGAAATGTGGATCTGGGTAGGTTAGCACCCGTATATAATAACCACAGTTGAGCTTCTACAGGAATTATATCAAGTATTTATTTTTCTATTGATATCCAATGTTTTACAGGATTCGCAGTTTTCCAAAATCTAGCTTGATCTAGTATTGCTGCATAATAATAATAAGACATTTGCGGAAGACCCAAACCTCTTTTAGTAATTGGCTTATAGAGAATTTCGGCCGCTACTCTGGGGCGAGAATTTTTCCAAACATATTTATTGAGTATGTGTCACGGCACGGGGTGTGGACCCACTGGGCCGTGCCGCGTAGCGGGATAGCTGCTGGCCAAACAGGTACAATGCAATGTCTATAGTTCAGAAGGGGTACCTGAGGCAATGTAGACAGTAGCAATGGATTCAGGCTGAGATGGGGCTCCAATAGTAGACAGACACCCGGCGGGGTGCAACACACTAGATGCAGCGGAGGATACAACACGACTCCAATTCTTGATGGCACAGATGCACCGTAGCACGGGATACAGGGTACAGGCAGAAGGAATGGGTAACACTGGGAACTGGAAAACACTAGGAGACCATTTGCAAGACAAACTTTAGGTAACAACAACTCTCAGGCAATGATCAAGAGGGCAGAGCCCCTATTATAGTCCAGCAGCATTCTGGGCTGATTGCAGATATTCTGCAACTGTGTGCGCACTGGCCCTTTAATGCCGTGCGCATGCGCCCTGCGGGAGACAGTCTCTGAACCAGGAAGTGAGTATAGGCATCTCCCAGGAGGGGGATGCTGCCGAGTACTCACACGTCCATGTCCGCGGCAGTCAGATAGTAAGTCAGAGCGACGGTCCGCGGCCATAGATGTTACAGTATCCCCCCTCTTACGCCCCCTCTTCTTGGGGCCAGAGCCCCCTTCTTCATGAGGACAGGGGCATCAATGTTCTCCTCTGAACTGAATCCCCTCCAATCCACCAAATAAAACGTCCTTCCTCCCACTTTCTTGGTGGCCAGGATCTTCCTCACTTTGAAAGTCCCTGACGAGCCGCCAGGAGCCACAGCGGAACTAGGAGTCCTGGAGTAGTGGTTCAGGACCACGGGCTTCAGCAGGGAGACATGAAAGGAGTTAGGGATCTTGAAGGTAGGAGGCAGCCGAAGCTTGTAGGACACAGGATTAATTTGCAGCACAATCTCGAAGGGTCCGTACCTCGAAGACCTTCGTACCTGAAAGAAACTGGGGAGGCTCTCGTCTTCTAGTGTCTGCCTTTCTCTTCATGCGGTCCACCGCCAGCAGAATAGAAGATCGGGTCTGTTGCCATATCTGCAGAAAGTTCCTGAAGGTAGAGTCAGCTGCAGGCACCTGGGACATAATAGAGACAGGAAGAGGTATTCGAGGATGTTGGCCGTAGACAATGAAGAATGGACTGGAGGTGGTGGACTCACTAGTATGGTTATTATAGGAGAACTCAGCCCACGGGGGCAGATGCACCCAGTCATCATGCTGCCTGGAGACAAAGTGCCACAGATAGTCCTCCATAATCTGGTTAACCCTCTTGACTTGACCATTGGACTGGGGATGGTAGGCCGAGGAGAAGTCCAACTTTACAACGAGGAGACCGCAGAGTGCTCTCCAGAACTTCGAGGTGAACTGGACCCCTCGATCCGAGACAATATGCAGAGGCAAGCCGTGCAGACGGAAGATGTGTTGGACAAAGAGATCGGCTAGTCGGGAAGCAGAAGGAAGGCCAGTCAGTGGAACAAAATGAGCCATCTTGGAAAATTGATCCACCACCACCCAGACCACACTGCACCCAGCAGAGAGAGGCAGATCTGTGACAAAGTCCATTACATCGCACACCGTACAGGAAGAGACAAAGTCTGTGACATCTTTGGGCAGCGTGGGCCACCAGAACTGATGGGCAATTAGGTCTCGGGTCTTACGGGCACCCACGTGACCTGCCAGCTTGGAACTTTGTCCCCAGAGGAGGATTCTTCCTCTGTATGCCAGACGTACAAAGATCCTTCCCGTAAGAATGTCTCTAACTTCCAGAGGGTTGACAGAGATGATACAGGAAGGGTCAATGATATTCTGTGGGAGCTCTACAGTGTCCTCTGCCTCAAACGACCTAGACAAGGCATCAGCAGGTCGGTAGTGGAGTTCGAACTGGAACCAAGCGAAGAACAATGAACCACCTGGCTTGATGAGAGTTCAGCCGTTGAGCCATCTGAATATAGAAGAGGTTCTTGTGGTCCGTGAAGACCAGGATTGGATAAGCTGCGCCTTCTAGTAGGTGTCTCCACTCTTGCAGAGCCAGCTTGATGGGCAGTAACTCCTGATCCCCAATCGAGTAGATGCGCTCTGTGGGAGAAAATAGCTTATAGTAGCCACATACCACAGTCTTGCCTTTGGAACCTCTCTGGAACAGAAGTGTGCCAGCACCAACAGAGGAGGCGTCCACCTCCAACGAAAACTGTAGGGTCACATCAGGATAATGAAGAATTGAGGCTGATGTGAAGGCTTTCTTTAAGCTCTTGAAGGCGGCCTCTGCTTCTGGAGTCCACTCCTTGGCATTCATGCTCTTTTTAGTGAGGGTAGAGATGGGAGCAGTCAACGAGGAGAAGTTGGGAATGACCAGAAGGTAGAAGTATGCGAATCCCAGGAAGCGTTGTATGGCCCTTAAGCCTTGAGGGCGTAGCCATTCCAGGACAGCCTTTACCTTCTCAGGATCCATTTTGAGACCCTGATCGGAGATGATATAGCCCAGGAAGGGTAGAGACTTTCTCTCGAACACGCACTTCTCCAGCTTGGCATATAGGTGATTCTCCCTTAAATGAAGCAATACTTGGTGGAAAGGTCTCTGATGAGTTACAGGATCTGGGGAAAAAATCAAAATGTCATAGAGATACACCACAACACAGACATAGAAGAGATCACGGAAAATGTCATTGACGAATTCTTGAAAAAACGTGGGGGCGTTACACAGGCTGAAGGGCATTACCAGGTATTCATAGTGCCCATCACGTATTAAATGCAGTCTTCCACTCGTCACCCTGACGAATCTGGATTAGATTGTAAGCCCCCCGCAGGTCTAGATTAGTAAAAAAAAAAAGTGCCCCCCGTATGTGATCAAACAGTTTGGAGAATAAAGGCAATGGGTATCTGCTCTTTACCGTGATCTGGTTGAGACCTCGGTAGTCAATGCAGGGTCGGAGGGAACTCTCCTTTTTTTTTTTACAAAGAAAACCCTGCCCCAGCTGGGGATGAGGATTTGCGTATGAAGCCCCTCTCTGGATTCTCCTTAATATAGGCAGACTGGGTTTCAGGTAAGGAGAGAGGGTATACTCTACCGCGAGGAGGGCACGACTCAGGAACCAAGTCAATAGGGCAATCATAAGCTCGATGTGGTGGCAATGTCTGCCTCCTTCTTGCTGAAGATATCAGAGAACTGAGAGTAACAGGAGGGCAAGCCTGCCAATGACTGATGCGGAGGAGGCTGAAGCGGATGGATATGTCCCAGACAGCGGTGGAGGCACTTGGGACCCCACTGGAGAACCTCTCCGGAGTTCCAATCCATGACTGGGTTGTGTAGACAGAGCCAAGGTAAACCCAGCAGCACGGGGTTGACGGCCTTGGGCACGACAAACAGAGAGATGAGCTCAGAATGAAGGGCCCCCACTTGAAGCCTCAGCGGCTTGGTCACAGACAATATTGGGTCAGGCAGCGGCAGTCCATCTACCGAGGCAACGATCAATGGCTTCTCGAGAAGGGTAGTAGGCAAATGAAGAAGATCCACAAGGTCTTTACGTATGAAATTGGCTGCAAAGCCAGAGTCCAGATAGGCAGAAACCAGATGTGGTCTCTCGCCAGCAACAATGGTCACAGGGATGTACAGCTTGGAGAAGAGTTTTATAAGTGCTACGATTTCCCTTTCTGACTCTGATATTTTCTACGACTATATCCAAGTTGGATACAGTCCTAGAAGACATCGGAAAGTTAAGCAAGGCAATCGGGGAACTTGTGATTCCACAACTAAAATAAAAATAATATTATACTTACCTCCCGTGGTCTTCGGTTAGTGACGAGTCCCTGCTGGCCCTTCTGAGATTACGTAGTTTTGCCCCATGTGACCAAAGCTGTGATTTTACCCAATCAGAAACTTTGGGGAAATTTGGACCGAATTCGATTTCCTAAGAATCGATTCGCTCATCTGCACTCATGAGTCAACATTGGCCACCATTTCCCATTAGAATTGTTTTGTCTTCTCCTGGATTAAATCTCGATGACTGATTTGTGTCTGGCGTAACTTTACGAGAGCGGATTTTTTTGTCTTTTTGACTGGACTTTTCCTTTAACGTGCGGAGGTCTACTGAGTGTCTTAGACCCTTTCAAGTTTTCTTTAATTCTTAGCGGACTTCTAAATACTCTCCCGTGTTACTTGTCAATGATCATCTAACTACTTTTATGACAGCTATCAGTTTTATGTCTAATTTCGTCGCTTTATATCGCTGCCGCTCCTTTTCATCACACTTTCTTTAGATCCCAACTTATGGTGTGAAACAGGAAACTATTAAAAGACTTCTTTTGATCCTTAATGAAATTCGTCACCATGGAAACCTGAGTCAGTTAACGCCTTCTTCTCACACAAAGATTTAAATGTAACATTATTATTTCTGTGGGAAACTAAATTAGCAATTATTCCGTTCACAATGACATCAAAGATAGCGACGCGGATACAGTACACTGCATAAATAATTTGTGAATCGCACATAAACCTGTTCGGGATCATTGTAATGCGGTGGCGAGCTGTTATGTAAAATAAACCGGGACGACCCGATTTAGCTCAAACTTTTATTTACTGAACAACAGTTTTCATTAACCGAGAACGTAAATCCAGAGACGCCGATGATATCAGATTTATTATTGGATGGATTAGATGATTTACATGACTTTATTAGATTTTTCTTATTAATTAAAAAAGATGAAGAAAACCCATAGAGCGATGTCAAATATACAAGATGGCCACCCACCAGTGCATGCTGGGTAACAATGGGGCAATTATCTTTCCCAGTATTCACAATTCTATTTGGCAATTAAAGAAGAACTGTAAGATCTATATTGTGCTATTTCCATTTTATATACCGGACACCGAGGACTAGGATCTCCACGTGGGGATAGATAGATAGATAGATAGATACAGAGAGAGAGAGAGAGAGAGAGAGAGAGAGAGAGAGAGAGAGAGAGAGAGAGAGAGAGAGAGAGAGAGAGAGAGAGAGAGAGAGAGATAGATAGATAGATAGATAGATAGATAGATAGATAGATAGATAGATAGATAGATAGATAGATAGATAAATAGATATGAGGATAGATAGATAGATAGATAGATAGATAGATAGATAGATAGATAGATAGATAGATAGATAGATAGATAGATAGATAGATAGATAGATAGATAGATAGATGAGGATAGATAGATAGATAGATAGATAGATAGATAGATAGATAGATAGATAGATAGATAGATAGATAGATAGATAGATAGATAGATAGATAGATAGATAGATAGATAGATAGATAGATAGATATGAGATAGATGATAGATAGATAGATAGATAGATAGATAGATAGATAGATAGATAGATAGATAGATAGATAGATAGATAGATAGATAGATAAGATAGATAGATAGATAGATAGATAGATAGATAGATAGATAGATAGATAGATAGATAGATAGATAGATAGATAGATAGATAGATAGACACAGCACTCTATGAGCCTCTATTGGACCCGGCGATCATGTGGATTTTAGCAGACCAGATCTCTGCAGCAACTGCTGTCACCATGCAGGCTGTTTTCTCCTGTAACTGGGGCTCATATTGATGCCCTAACAGTGGAAAACGACATAAGAGTAATAATAATTATATAAATACAAAAAATACATAAAGAAAACTAACACAACTCACACTAACCAAAACTATCACCGTATCTACCCTGATCACTGAAGATTATACATTATATGCTGCAAACAAAATTGAAAGAACTCCGGATTGCATCATTTTAGTGTGGATTTGTAAATATAGAAAATAAAGAACTATACAGTAAATTTGAACTTTTTATACAATTTACAGAACCACTAATACAACAAAAACAGAAAGAAATACTAATATTAAAAAAAGGCATTAAAAAACAGGCGTACGTGTCACGAAATAAAAAACTAAGCAGAAATAAATTTGATAGCCCAGCAAATAAAAAAGTTAGGGCCGTTAAACCACCAGATGGGCACAATTTCTAAAAAGGATCTGGTCCTTTAGGGGTTAATGTTGCGGGACCCCTTTAATGCCTATTGATGATTGGATTTAATTACACGATTTGTCTCATTACAGTGTTTTTCATTGTAATTCTGCTGAGTGAATTAGTAATAAAATTTGTCTGAATTGGTTCATTACATTAACACAATCTTAGTGGGAAATTGTCTTTTCTACATTTGGGAATTTCCAAATAAATTGAGTTTTTAAGAACGATCAAAGTAACTTTCCTGCTGTTTGCTCTTTATAGGGCTTTTCAATCTTCAAAGGAACTTAATATATTGACTTGTAGATCCCTCCGAGCAATTTTATTACATACTTTACTTTTTCTCTCTTCCTTCTGAGCCTCTCTGACATGACTTGAGATGATGATGTATATATATGTGCAACCTTGCTCAGCCGAGCAGCCAGACAGTAGAGGCGGTTGCCTTAGGTGCATCTACAATAGCCTTGAATTTGATATTTAGTTATTGTAAGGTTTGTGTCTGACGTTTAAAAACATGGCACTTAAAAAGATTCAAAGGTATAAAAGTAAAAATAAAAAAAAGTATACACAAAACTTTCCCTGATATACTTCCCAAAGTTTGATTGGTGGAATTCTAACCCCTGAGAGCCTTACCAATACTGAGATTGGCGGTTGCTCCTATTCCCAGTGGACAAATGGGACATGTGCGACATGTGACCACCTCTCCACTGGAAATAAGAGACCAAGAGCCCCTGATCTCAGGATTGGTGGGTGTCCCAGTGGTCAGACTCCCACCAATCAGATATTTAAGGCTAAAACTTTTTATGAAGCTTTTACCATTCTTGTATGATCAAGAAAAGTGCTCAAAACGATTGTCAGCTCCCTTCCCCCACTCTTCTTGGCAGCTCATACAAAGTCAATTACTCAGCAGGGGAAGACATTGAGCACAGGAGAAAACTCAGCCCAGGATAAAAAGAGTATGATTTATGAGCTCCACCAGGAACTATATATATAGTGTCGATTTCTACAAGAACGTTTTACTATATGATAGGAATCTCAAATGTTAAACAGGGCTAAAACTTGCTTAGGTGCCTAGGTGTTCATAAGGTATTGGGGTGCTAGTTGTATATTACCAGTGATGGACACTGGGGTATGTCTTGGGGGAAGGGTCACACTGGGTGCATCACTTTAAAGGAGTCATGAAAGAGATTATACAGCAGTAATGGGAGGTAGCTAAAATCCACCACTGGGATGAGATATAACACTTAGGGTATGTTCACACGGCGGGGGTCCGTAACGGCTGAAATTACGGGGATGTTTCAGCCTGAAAACATCCCCGTAATTTCAGCCGTACCGGCATGTGCAGGCGCTTGAACGCCGCGTCAAATACGGCCGTAATTAGCGCTGCTATTCATTGGAGTCAATGAATAGCGGCTCCAATTACGGCCAAAGAAGTGACAGGTCACTTCTTCTACGCGGGCGTCTATTTACGCGCCGTCATTTGACAGCGGCGCGTAAATTTACGCCTCGTGTGAACAGACAAACGTCTGCCCATTGCTTTCAATGGGCAGATGTTTGTCAGCGCTATTGAGGCGCTATTTTCGGGCGTAATTCGGGGCAAAAACGCCCGATTTACGTCCGTAAATAGGCCGTGTGAACATACCCTTACCAGCAGCCTGTGTTTCTTCTCCCTCCTGCTCCCCTCTCCATAGACTTCTATGGGCAGCAGTGTTTGGGTCTGTCTCTGCTCCGGCTCCCTCCTCCATAGACTTCCATGGACATTGTCTGTGTCTCTCTGTTCCTGCTCCTTCCTTCTGCTTCCCCTCCCCTCTAAATAGACTTCTATGGAAAGCAGCATGTGTGTCTCTCTTTCTCTGCTCCTGCTACCTTCTCCATAGACTTCTAAAGGCAGCAGTGTATGTGTCTCTTTAATTAATAACCGGGTGGAGTGATAATTTAATCATGTCTGACTGTGCCCCGCTCATGGGCCCCAATGCAAAAAGTGTAACAGGGCCCCCCTACCTATTATAAGCCATTTATATTACTGATGTCATCTTATGTGGAAGGGGGGCTTTTAGGCCACTTCAGGTACCAAGGTCCAAAAGTGAATGCTACCATCTCACCCCCTCTAGTTACGTCCCTGTAATTCACAAACCATGAACAAGATTTGAAGATGCGACTATAATGGGCAAAAAGTTTACCCTCCCACCCCCTGGAGATTTAACTTTAGCCCAGTCTGCCCGCACTATATTCCACTCCTGGGTGTAACAACTTAGACTGCTTCCACTAGCAGTGAATAAAAAATGCATATACCAAGTTACCTGACCTTAGCCAGTGATCTGTAGGATTAGAGTTAGGATTAGATTGGACGTTAAGGCAACTTCTCCACTTTTTGATATAAGAGTAATTACACAATATTGAAGGGACCGTTACAAGGTAACAGCACCTGCGTGACAAGTAGTGTACTTCAATAGCAGGTGAATCTTAATTATCCTTCTCATCTATATAATTTTGTCTTTGATATCTCTCATCATCCGTTCTATGGCACTAGATCACATGCCTTGTATAATTTACTATTTTTCGATTCATAGCTGTTTCTACACTTTTCTTCTCCCAGTCCTATGTCACATAACCATAGTCCTTGGCCCGTACATACCTTGTTGGGTCACAAATATCTCCACTCCATCCTGTCTATAACTAGCTGCCTGTGTCGCTTCACTCTGCACATTATATCTGTGTTGTCTCATACATTAGCTACTGTAGATGACAGCTTCATCCAGCTTTATTTACATGTCTCATGCAAACAGAAGGGACTGCTCCCCTGGACAAAATTTAGTGCCTTGCACCGATTATGTCACTTCTCTCATTCCATCTAGATTGTAAGCTCTTATGGGCAGGGACCTCTCTCCTGTAGAGTGTTAGCTCTTATGGGCAAGATCCCCTCTCCTGTAGAGTGTAAGCTCTTATGGGCAGGGACCTCTCTCCTGTAGAGTGTAAGCTCTTATGGACTGGGACCTCTCTCCTGTAGAGTGTAAGCTCTCATGTGCAAGGTCCTCTCTCCTGTAGAGTGTAAGCTCTTATGGGCAAGATCCTCGCTCCTGTAGAGTGTTAGCTCTTATGGGCAGGGACCTCTCTCCTGTAGAGTGTAAGCTCTTATGGGCAGGGACCTCTCTCCTGTAGAGTGTAAGCTCTTATGGGCAGGGACCTCTCTCCTGTAGAGTGTAAGCTCTTATGGACAGGGACCTCTCTCCTGTAGAGTGTAAGCTCTTATGGGCAGGGACCTCTCTCCTGTAGAGTGTAAGCTCTTATGGGCAGGGACCTCTCTCCTGTAGAGTGTAAGCTCTTATGGGCAGGGACCTCTCTCCTGTAGAGTGTAAGCTCTTATGGGCAGGGACCTCTCTCCTGTAGAGTGTAAGCTCTTATGGGCAGGGTCCTCTCGCCTGTAGAGTGTAAGCTCTTATGGGCAGGGACCTCTCTCCTGTAGAGTGTAAGCTCTTATGGGCAGGGCCCTCTCTCCTGTAGAGTGTAAGCTATTATGGGCAGGATCCTCTCTCCTGTAGAGTGTAAGCTTTTATGGGCAGGGACCTCTCTCCTGTAGAGTGTAAGCTCTTATGGGCAGGGTCCTCTCTCCTGTAGAGTGTAAGCTCTTATGGGCAGGGATCTCTCTCCTGTAGAGTGTAAGCTCTTATGGGCTGGGACCTCTCTCCTGTAGAGTGTAAGCTCTTATGGGCAGGAACCTCTCTCCTGTAGAGTGTAAGCTCTTATGGCCAGTGACCTCTCTCCTGTAGAGTGTAAGCTCTTATGGGCAGGGTCCTCTCTCCTGTAGAGTGTAAGCTCTTATAGGCAGGATCCTCTCTCCTGTAGAGTGCAAGCTCTTATGGGCAGGGACCTCTCTCCTGTAGAGTGTAAGCTCTTATGAGCAGGATCTTCGCTCCTGTAGAGTGTAAGCTCTTATGGACAGGGACCTCTCTCCTGTAGAGTGTAAGCTCTTATGGGCAGGGACCTCTCTCCTGTAGAGTGTAAGCTCTTATGGGCAGGGACCTCTCTCCTGTAGAGTG
Organism: Rhinoderma darwinii; assembly: GCF_050947455.1. NCBI lineage: Eukaryota > Metazoa > Chordata > Amphibia > Anura > Rhinodermatidae > Rhinoderma > Rhinoderma darwinii. The sequence goes on along the minus strand of NC_134691.1, from coordinate 15,573,648 downwards.
TAAGCTCTTATGGGCAGGGACCTCTCTCCTGTAGAGTGTAAGCTCTTATGGGCAGGGTCCTCTCGCCTGTAGAGTGTAAGCTCTTATGGGCAGGGACCTCTCTCCTGTAGAGTGTAAGCTCTTATGGGCAGGGCCCTCTCTCCTGTAGAGTGTAAGCTATTATGGGCAGGATCCTCTCTCCTGTAGAGTGTAAGCTTTTATGGGCAGGGACCTCTCTCCCTGTAGAGTGTAAGCTCTTATGGGCAGGGATCTCTCTCCTGTAGAGTGTAAGCTTTATGGGCAGGGACCTCTCTCCTGTAGAGTGTAAGTTTTTATGGGCAGGGACCTCTCTCCTGTAGAGTGTAAGCTCTTATGGGCAGGGATCTCTCTCCTGTAGAGTGTAAGCTCTTATGGGCAGGGACCTCTCTCCTGTAGAGTGTAAGCTCTTATGGGCAGGAACCTCTCTCCTGTAGAGTGTAAGCTCTTATGGCCAGTGACCTCTCTCCTGTAGAGTGTAAGCTCTTATGGACTGGGACCTCTCTCCTGTAGAGTGTAAGCTCTTATGGGCAGGAACCTCTCTCCTGTAGAGTGTAAGCTCTTATGGCCAGTGACCTCTCTCCTGTAGAGTGTAAGCTCTTATGGGCAGGGTCCTCTCTCCTGTAGAGTGTAAGCTCTTATAGGCAGGATCCTCTCTCCTGTAGAGTGTAAGCTCTTATGGGCAGGGACCTCTCTCCTGTAGAGTGTAAGCTCTTATGAGCAGGATTCTCGCTCCTGTAGAGTGTAAGCTCTTATGGACAGGGACCTCTCTCCTGTAGAGTGTAAGCTCTTATGGGCAGGGACCTCTCCTGTAGAGTGTAAGCTCTTATGGGGACGGACCTCTTTCCGGTAGAGTGTAAGCTCTTATGGGAAGGGTCCTCTCCCTTGTAGAGTGTAAGCTCTTATGGGCATGAACCGCTCTCCTGTAGAGTGTAAGTCCTTATGGGTAGGGATCTCTCTTATTTTACAAATATGTTTGTGCTTCTTAAAATAAAGATGAAATATTTATTAATGACTGCAGGATCAGACTACTCAGGGTTTGTTTGTAGTCTGTAACCATGGAGACACATAGGTCTGCACAGCAACTGTTGAGGCAAAATGAAAGGAGATTTGTAATAAAGACTATTTGCAAATTTACTTCCGTTATTATTTTAGATGCATTGGATCAATAAAAAAAATTATTGCAACGGTGGAGACACACTTTTAAGCAGATCCAGCCCATTATTCGGTAGAGTATGCTGAAAAAAATAGCTGATGGTCTGATGTCAGCACAGACTTAAAATTTAGATAGCTCTGATAGATTTCCAATCTATCCAGTGACCGTGACACGGTAGGAGAAGAGGGCACATAATTTAATATTTGGGTAAAAAATGGAGATGTTTTTCCCTGGCTAAATTGTAGGTATTAGGAAGAAGATAAAATGTCAGCAAGCAATTTTGTAATCAGTTTTGAGGGACTTGCGGAGAGTCTAATAGTGCAAGGAAGAGAGTTCCAGAGGAATGGGGCAGCTCAGGGGAAGTCCCGTATTATTGCATGGCTGGACGTTATGAGATGACTATAGTAGATCAGAAGATTGGTGAGGTCCACTGAAAGAGTCCTTGTGGATAAGGTCCAACAGGTTAGCTAAACAACTGCTTTCCTTCCTGTTATTGAGTTGCTTTTCTCATAATTTTCCATCTACATTCCTAAGTGTTACGGTTTCCAGTTTATGCATTTTGTTGGGTTCTTCTTATTTGATAGAACCATCGGGTTGACGTACAGCGGCAGAGACAGTTCACTGGTCTGGAATAGAGCACATATTTGTTAGTGTTTGCGTGTCGGAAATCAAAATAGCCCATAGGTTTCAATTCATCTGCATTATTCTGCTGCTGGCGCTTCAGTTAAGTCAGCGATTGTTATAAATAGCTCTTCTCTTCCCATAGAACGTGTCATGTTACCCGGCTCTGTAGAGTCACTGGTTAACGTTTGACAGCAGGGTTTCTTAGCACTTGGCTTGATGGTTGTAAAAAATCACACAACTGTTTGCACGGCCCCATAGACTAATATAGGTCCGTGCACGGACGTATATCCCGTTCGTCTGAATAAGCCCTAAGTGTCGCTAAATGCAGTCCGGCGGCTCAGTTAGCAGCGTTTGGCAGACACATGTCAAGATTGGGCAGCCCCTTTTTAGATAGTGCCACAGTGCCCTCGGTGGATGCTGCCGCAGTGCCCTCTGTGGATGCTGCCGCTGTGCCCTCTGTGGATGCTGCCGCAGTGCCCTCTGTGGTTGTTGCTGAAGTGCCCTCTGTGGATGCTGCCGCAGTGCCCTCTGTGGATGCTGCCGCAGTGCCCTCTGTTGATGCTGCCGCAGTGCCCTCTGTAGATAATGCCACAGTGTCCTCTGTAGATGCTGCCACAGTGCCCTCTGTAGATGCTGCCACAGTGCCCTCCACAGATGCTGCCGCAGTGCCCTCCACAGATGCTGCCATAGTGCCCTTCACAGATGCTGCCACAGTGCCCTCCGCAGATTCTGCCACAGTGATGTCAGGGGCTTGCCCAGAGCTGGAGTCCCGGAGCAGAGTCGCTTCTAGCACTCTGCCTGGGATTCCAGCTCTGCTCCTGACATCACTGTCCATATATGGACAGAGATGTCAGGGGCAACCCCAGAGCTGGAGTCCCGGGCAGATCGCTAGTAGGCTCTTCCTGGGACTCCAGCTGTGCTCCTGACATCACTGGGACTCCTGCTCTGGGGAAGCCCCTGACATCATTGTTGATGTATGGACAGCGATGTCAGAGGCTTCCCCAGAGTCCCAGAGCAGAGCCTATACTAGCGCTCTGCCCGGGACTCCGGCTCTGGGGAAGCCCCAGACACACTGTCCATATATGGACAGTGATGTCAGAGAATTCCACAGAGTCCCAGAGCAGAGCCTATACTAGCGCTCTGCATGGGACTCCAGCTCTGGGGAAGCCCCAGACATCGCTGTTCATATGTGGACAGCGATGTCAGGGAATTCCAGAGTCTCGGAGCAGAGTCTGTACTAGCGGCTCTGTGTCCCGCGGGCCACAGATGACAGCCCCAGGGGCCGCATACTTGAGACCCCTGATCTAGCAAGCAATTTTGTAATCAGTTTTGAGGGACTTGCGGAGAGTCTAATAGTGCAAGGAAGAGAGTTCCAGAGGAATGGGGCAGCTCAGGGGAAGTCCCGTATTATTGCATGGCTGGACGTTATGAGATGACTATAGTAGATCAGAAGATTGGTGAGGTCCACTGAAAGAGTCCTTGTGGATAAGGTCCAACAGGTTAGCTAAACAACTGCTTTCCTTCCTGTTATTGAGTTGCTTTTCTCATAATTTTCCATCTACATTCCTAAGTGTTACGGTTTCCAGTTTATGCATTTTGTTGGGTTCTTCTTATTTGATAGAACCATCGGGTTGACGTACAGCGGCAGAGACAGTTCACTGGTCTGGAATAGAGCACATATTTGTTAGTGTTTGCGTGTCGGAAATCAAAATAGCCCATAGGTTTCAATTCATCTGCATTATTCTGCTGCTGGCGCTTCAGTTAAGTCAGCGATTGTTATAAATAGCTCTTCTCTTCCCATAGAACGTGTCATGTTACCCGGCTCTGTAGAGTCACTGGTTAACGTTTGACAGCAGGGTTTCTTAGCACTTGGCTTGATGGTTGTAAAAAATCACTGTTAATTGGTGAAATGATATATTTTGAAGCTACAAATAAATATATTCTAAGCAGTTTTTCATTGTAGGCATTCTAGACCCTGTAATCTGAGTGTGGTCATGTGCGAAGCAACAGATAATGTGATGTGACAAACAGAAGGCAAAATATGATCTTTCTGTCATAAATTTGCCTTTACTTGGTGGATGATTGCTAAATCTTTGTATCATTCAACTGTTGACTTATACGAACGCATTGCACAATCTATTTTGGGTAGAGAGGCCTCCAGTATATACGCTGATCACACCCTACCCCCATTGATCAGCTGTGATCTGTCAGCAATTCCTCTGCAGCACTCCCACAGGAGAAGTTAAGCATTACATAGCTTACATTTAAAATCAGTAGGCTGGGAATACGTGACGGATTATCCAGAGCAAGAGCAGCTCTTAGTAGCCGCTCACTTCTCTGGCTAATAGATGAGGGTCCTAAAGGGTGGAACCTTTTCTATTAAGTTAGCATTCCATTACAAGGAACATGCCACATTGATTTAATTTTAGTATCATTTTTTTGAATTAAAGGAAACATCTCTTACATAATGTAAAATGAGTGAAAACAATCTTTCAGATTTAGATAGATAGATAGATAGATGATAGATGATAGATGATAGATGGATGGATGGATGGATGGATAGATAATAGATAGATGAGATAGATAGATAGATAGATAGATAGATAGATAGATAGATAGATAGATAGATAGATAGATAGATAGATAGATAGATAGATAGATAGATAGATAGATAGATAGATTAGAATTGAGGGAGAGATAGATAGATAGATAGATAGATAGATAGATAGATAGATAGATAGATAGATAGATAGATAGATAGATAGATAGATAGATATGAGATAGATAGATAGATAGATAGATAGATAGATAGATAGATAGATAGATAGATAGATAGATAGATAGATAGATAGATAGATAGATACAATCTGAATTGCCAAATCATTCTTGGCAAAACATCCAGAGTAAAGGGTGAGAATAGTCAATGGCCAAAGTACAAAATTAAGAAAAAAACGAAGTCATGAGCAGCATAAGTGGGAAAGCATAGATGGGATCAACGGCCATCACACGGACACATGTATTTCAATGGGGCCGTCCAAACGGCTGTTGTTTCAACGGACCGTGTGAAGGGTCCGTTGAAAAACAGAACATGTCCTATTTTCTTCCTTTTTCACGGATCCCTCGATAGTCTATGAGGGATCTGTGAAAACGGGACCCGCACATGGGGCAACTCGGACGTGTGAATCTGACCTAAGCGCTCATGCACACTAGCGTATTTGGGATCTATATTACACGTAACCCGAGGAAGCAGAGGAAAAAGATCCATTAAATTGAATGTCACATAGAACTAAGCAGCCTGGTGTGCAATATGGTTCTGTATTGTGCAACGTATTCGGGGCTGAAATGCACGCGCTCTTGTGCATGACCCTCCATTGAAATCAAAATGTTCTCAACCCACTCTCAATATATCAAACTGCATATGTGAGGGAGCAAGTGTAAAGGAATAATTTATTGCCTACTGTAGGTCTCTTTTCATATTCTGCACCTTTAACTCCTTAGGCTAAATTCACACGATGTGTATTACGTGCGGATTTCCCGCATGTATTTTCCTGCGGCAAATCCACATCTTAATACAGTACCAGCAAAGTAAATGAGATTTCAAGAAATCTCCTTTACAGGTTGCAGAATTTTTCGGCACGTAAATTGTCCTGCGGTGCATAATTTTAAATCGGCAGCGTGTCAATTTATCTTGCGTTTTCGCCTCAGAATTGGATCTGACAAGTTTATAAAAAAAATGCACCAAAATCTGAACTCTGAAAAAACTTGCAGTCTTTAATTTCTTTAATTTATTGCCTGTCAGACAGACGGTCAGGATTGTTGTTTTTTTATTATTATTTTTTGTGTTTTTTTTTAGGACGTTAGAAGCTTATATATTGTAAGTTTAGTAGCAATTCTTTTCATTTTTAGGAACATTTTTATTCTTGAGGCACCAGTTCAGTTCTGAAGTGGCTTTGAGGATCCTATATATTATAAACCACCCACAAGTCGCCACATTTGAAAACTTGCACCCTCAAATTATGTAAAACAGCATAAGGTAATTAATGAAAAGTGGAGGTGGAATTTAAAAGTGTCATATTTTTTTGCAGATTTTTCACATTTTTTCTTTCCTGTAACACAGCAGGTGCTAAAACAAAATCACTACTCAACGTTATTACCCTGGTTCTGTAGTTTTCACATATATTCCATACAGTATTTGTCTCTAGTGAGCTACTTAAGACACGGGCCTCGGAAATGAAGAAGCACCTGCTGGATTTTAGGGCCTCATTTTTATTAGGATGATTTGCAGTCACCATTTCAGATTTGCAGAGGCCTTGAGGTGCCAAAATGTAAGAACCCACACACCCTAAAGACCCAATTTTGGAAACTACACACCTCAAGGTGTGTAATGAGCATTGTGACCCTACAGGTGATTATAGAATTTTTGAGAATTGGGTCATGAAATTGAAAAACTACGTATTATTCAAAATGTAAGTTTAGTTTACATTTTTTCATTTGTACTAGGCATAGATGAAAATTTTATTTTTTTCCCGGATATGGCAATACCCTATATGTGGTCATAAACTGCAGCCTGGGAACACGGCAGGGCTCAGAAGGGAAGATGCGCCATATGGCTTTTGGAGCGCAGATTTTTCTGGAATGGTGTTTGGGTGCCATATTGCGTTTGCAGAGACTCAGAGGTACCAGTACAGTTGATACCCCCAAGAACTGACCTCATTTTGGAAACTAAACCCTTTAATGCATTCATCTAAGGCAGGGGTCTCAAACTCGGCCGGGTAAGTGGGCCGCATATAGAAAAAATAGGAAGTTGACGGGCCGCATTACTTTCAAATTTGATACAATACAAAATTATTGTTATTCAATTAGTTATTTGAACTAATAATAATAATAACACTACATTACTATAATAATACCGCTAGGTTTAAAAGTTTAGATATTTCTCCACATGCTTATTTCAACAATCCAGTTTTCCAGTTTAAGGCCGGATTCACACGAGCGTGTGCGTTTTGCGCACGCAAAAAACGCGGCGTTTTGCGTGCACAAAAAGCACTTAACAGCTCCATGTGTTAGTCCCGTATGATGCACGGCTGCGCGAAAATCACGCAGCCGCCATTATTATGACACTCCGTTTGGATGTTTGTAAACAGAAAAGCACGTGGTGCTTTTCTGTTTTCATTCATAGTTTGACAGCTGTTGCACGAATCACACGCGTCCCACGGAAGTGCTTCCGTGTGACATGCGTGATTTTCACGCACCCATTGACTTCAATGGGTGTGTGATGCGCAAAATACGGTCAAAGAACGAACATGTCGTGAGTTTCTCGCAGCGGACTCACGCTGCGTAAAAATCACACAACTGTTTGCACGGCCCCATAGACTAATATAGGTCCGTGCACGGACGTATATCCCGTTCGTCTGAATAAGCCCTAAGTGTCGCTAAATGCAGTCCGGCGGCTCAGTTAGCAGCGTTTGGCAGACACATGTCAAGATTGGGCAGCCCCTTTTTAGATAGTGCCACAGTGCCCTCGGTGGATGCTGCCGCAGTGCCCTCTGTGGATGCTGCCGCTGTGCCCTCTGTGGATGCTGCCGCAGTGCCCTCTGTGGTTGTTGCTGAAGTGCCCTCTGTGGATGCTGCCGCAGTGCCCTCTGTGGATGCTGCCGCAGTGCCCTCTGTTGATGCTGCCGCAGTGCCCTCTGTAGATAATGCCACAGTGTCCTCTGTAGATGCTGCCACAGTGCCCTCTGTAGATGCTGCCACAGTGCCCTCCACAGATGCTGCCGCAGTGCCCTCCACAGATGCTGCCATAGTGCCCTTCACAGATGCTGCCACAGTGCCCTCCGCAGATTCTGCCACAGTGATGTCAGGGGCTTGCCCAGAGCTGGAGTCCCGGAGCAGAGTCGCTTCTAGCACTCTGCCTGGGATTCCAGCTCTGCTCCTGACATCACTGTCCATATATGGACAGAGATGTCAGGGGCAACCCCAGAGCTGGAGTCCCGGGCAGATCGCTAGTAGGCTCTTCCTGGGACTCCAGCTGTGCTCCTGACATCACTGGGACTCCTGCTCTGGGGAAGCCCCTGACATCATTGTTGATGTATGGACAGCGATGTCAGAGGCTTCCCCAGAGTCCCAGAGCAGAGCCTATACTAGCGCTCTGCCCGGGACTCCGGCTCTGGGGAAGCCCCAGACACACTGTCCATATATGGACAGTGATGTCAGAGAATTCCACAGAGTCCCAGAGCAGAGCCTATACTAGCGCTCTGCATGGGACTCCAGCTCTGGGGAAGCCCCAGACATCGCTGTTCATATGTGGACAGCGATGTCAGGGAATTCCAGAGTCTCGGAGCAGAGTCTGTACTAGCGGCTCTGTGTCCCGCGGGCCACAGATGACAGCCCCAGGGGCCGCATACTTGAGACCCCTGATCTAAGGGGATTCATCTAGGGGTGTAGCATTGTGACCCCACATGTGTTTTCCAAACATTAATGCCCAGCAGATGGCCCAGATATGCCATTTCAGACCTTAATATGTTGTGCCCAGCTTGTGCCACTATCAGAAGACAGCGTTATATTTATTATACTCTTTTTCCTGGTTTTAGAAACACTTTTCATTGACTCCCATCTTTGCTTGGGCATGCATCAGGGCTCAGGATTGAAAGGGCACCATGCACATTTGAGTGGATGTCATCAACTGCATTGCATAAGGTGAAATCCACATCTGACTAGTTATTTATAAAGTGGTAGAACTATGTTATTTTCATGTACATGTATGCCCCCTTTTGATGTATCCTATGATCTTATTTGCATTGGCAGCAGCTACCTGACACTAGTTCCTAAAATGACGTTGACTTTAAAGGATAGAATACTACAGTCAGCTTACTTTCTGGCCCTTCACCCCTTCCCCTGAATAAAACTCAGACAACTGTTGCGGTGAAAGGCCATAGCAGCCACATTTATTAACATATTAAATCAAATATGCCGATTCAGCATAATCATAAATATATAAAATAACATATAAATAACCAATAATAACAAATAATAATATAACAATAACATACTGGCAAATGTCAAAATATGGGAGGTAGGAAGAGCTCCTAGAAGGCAGTCTCCAAAAATTCTCATTTTACCCTTGGCCGTCCACACCTGACCCAAAGGCACCGTATATAATTTGTAAGGTGCTCCTGGGACTCCATCCCCCCAGGAAAACCACCTGGTGTATTTACACCAATCCGATGCACGGCCCCTTTTTGTGCACCTTACCATCAATTGTCTGCCTCCAAGGAACCCCCTCTCCCCGCCACAAGCGGACTACAGTGACACCTTACTGTCGACCGTCCCTCCACACCTGCAGGGCAAGCTCCAAATCCTCCTTCAAACCCAGACACCATATATCGATGCCAATGGCATTCAAATGTACCCCGTCGGCTCTGCAAAGCTCAGCCGACGGCACCTCCAGCTCGTAGTGACGCACTGCAATACCGCCATTTCTACGAATAAAACAGGCAATCTCCTTGTTGATCTCTGCCCTAGACCTATTTAGGCTATCAACCAAACATGCCTGTCGCCACGCTCGCCTCGCCATGATATCCAACCATACGACAAGTATATTTGGAAAAGCTGCCCAGAGACGCAACAGATCAGTTTAATATCCCTCACTATGTCCCTGGAAGGCCTGAGTGCAATATCATTGCCCCCGACATGTAAAAGTAACACATCCGGAGGACTATCCAGACCCGCACAAAATTGCACCTCCAACAGCATCCTGTTCCACAACATTTCCCTAATCCCCAGCCACCGCACCTGCATTTGAGACCGGGACAAGCCCAATTGACGGCCGTCTGGGCGTACATCCGCCCGCAGCGCACCCAGTACACAAAGGAGTGTCCAACAATCCATGCCAAACAAACGTCCGCGCCTGAAAAACAGTAAACAAAACGCAACACATGCACATGCAGGCAATCCCCATATCTTCACTAATATAACAATTGAGGACGAACATAAGGCTATGTTCACACACTAGACTAAAAACGTCAGAAAATACGGAGCTGTTTTCAAGGGAAAGCAGCTCCTGATTTTCAGATGTTTTTGAAGCCACTCACGATTTCCGCTGCGTTTTTCACTGCGTTTTTTACGGCCGTTTGTGGAGCTTTTTTCGATAGAGTCAAAGAAAAACGCTCCGTCGGAACAGAACGCCGTTTTCCCATTGAAATCAATGGGCAGATGTTTGGAGGCGTTCTGCTTTCCGATTTTAGGCCGTGTGAACATACCCTAACTCTTAAATCTGGCAGACTCCCAGTGACCGATTCTCATAATTACCGAATCAGACAGCCCCCACCTAGACGCCTCTGTGGCCGCACCAATCCTAAATGAATGAGAACAAAATTCACGCACCTCCATCCCTAAAAATGCCAAACATTTCTGAAACACCGCTACAAACTGATACCGGGATAAAAATCTACCATTTTCATGCAACAACAAAGGCTCACCACCCCGAGGCCGAACCATCATAAAGCTCTCCACACAACCGACTGGGCACAACGCAGATCCCTCCAACCATGCCAACACCACCCTCAACCCTTTTCCTAATTGGTCAGTTTTTGACTGCCGAATCAGACAAGACAACCACCGTCCCACTTCGGACCACCAATTCTGAAACTCGAAACGCTCCAAAGAAAGCCAACGAGAAAGCCGCCCGAAACAAACAAGCCTCATACCCATGAACATAGCCGGTCCAAACACTCACTCAATGAACTCAAAAGTAACCGGCCTGTGAGAATCTCTCTGGTCAAACTGTTTCCTATAAAGCCTGTTTAACCATAAAAGACTTAGGTTATGTTCACATGCAAACTCAAAAATGTCTGAAAATACAGAGCTGTTTTCAAAGGAAAACAGCTCCTGATTTTCAGACGTTTTTTACGGCTTTTTTTGGAGCTGTTTTCTATAGAGTCTATGAAAAACGGCTCCAAAAACATACCAAGAAGTGACCTGCACTTCTTTTTCGCGGCCGTTTTTCTAAACGTCCGCGTATAAAAACGGCCCGTCGGAACAGAACGCCGTTTTCCCATTGAAGACAATGGGCAGATGTTTGGAGGCATTCTGCTTCCAATTTTTCTGACGTTTTTCGGGCGTTTACGGCCCGAAAAATGGCTGAAAATAGGCCGTATGAACATACTATAAGAAATATCACAAATGCCCCGTAATTTGCACCAAAAAGCTACAGCCGCCACCTGCTGTGAGGCCACTGAAAAAGAAGCCACCTCACTAAAAGACAAACCTACAAAGTACAATAGCAACGATCCCAACGCCCCATCCGACTTGTGCATCCCCACCTGTCTCAACAGATTCTCCCAACACGTCCATACTCTAGAATACGCCGCCCATGTAGTGGTACTCACGGACTGATGAATCAACGCTGCCGACACCCCTGGACCACGTCCCATAGCCACATGGGGTAAAACTTCCCAAGCCGCTCCGCACCCGGTGCCAACCTACGAAACCTGTCCCACTGAAAGCGAGAGAGAGAGTCAGCGATGTCATTAACCAGGGGCGTAACTAGGAAAGACTGGGCCCCATAGCAAACTTTTGACTGGGGCCCCCCTCCCTTGGGTGTCACACAACCCCCCCCCCTTGTAGATAGTGCCTTTTTTAAAGCCCCCCTGTAGATAGCACAATACATCCCCCTGTAGATAACGCCATACAGCCCCCTCTGTAGATAACGCCATACAGCCCCCCTGTAGATAACGCCATACAGCCCCCACTGTAGATAACCTCTTACAGCCCCCCTGTAGATAACGCCATACAGCCCCCCTGTAGATAACATCATACAGCCCCCCTGTAGATAACGCCATATAGCTCCCCTGTAGATAGCGCCATACAGCCCCCCCTGTAGATAGCGCCATACAGCCCCCCTGTAGGTAATGCCATACAGCCCCCCCTGTAGGTAACGCCATACAACCCCCCTGTAGATAACGTGATACAACCCCCTGTAGGTAACGCCATACAGCCTCCCCTGTAGATAACGCCATACAGCCCCCCTGTAGGTAACGCCATACAGCCCCCCTGTAGGTAACGCCATACAACCACCCCTGTAGGTAACGCCATACAGCCCCCTGTAGATAACATCATACAGCCCCCCTGTAGATAACGCCATACAGCCCTCCTGTAGGTAACGCCATACAGCCCCCCTGTAGATAACGCGATACAACCCCCTGTAGGTAACGCCATACAGCCTCCCCTGTAGATAACGCCATACAGCCCCCCTGTAGGTAACGCCATACAGCCCCCCTGTAGGTAACGCCATACAACCACCCCTGTAGGTAACGCCATACAGCCCCCTGTAGATAACATCATACAGCCCCCCTGTAGATAACGCCATACAGCCCTCCTGTAGATAACGCCATACAGCCCCCCAGTAGATAACGCCATACAGCCCCCCCTGTAGGTAACGCCATACAGCCCCTGTAGGTAACGCCATACAGCCCCCTGTAGGTAACGCCATACAACCCCCCTGTAGGTAACGCCATACAGCCCCCTGTAGGTAACGCCATACAACCCCCCTTGTAGATAGCGCCACACAACCCCCCTGTAGGTAACGCCATACAGCCCCCCCTGCAGATAGCGCCATACAGCCCCCCCTGTAGGTAACTCCATACAGCCCCCCCTGTAGGTAACGCCATACAACCCCTCTGTAGGTAACGACATACAACCCCCCTGTAGGTAACGCCATACAACCCCCTGTAGGTAACGCCATACAGCCTTCCCTGTAGGTAACGCCATACAGCCCCCCCTGTAGGTAATGCCATACAGCCCCCCTGTAGGTAACGCCATACAGCCCCACCTGTAGGAAACGCTATACAGCCCCCCCTGTAGGTTACGCTATACAGCCCACTGTAAGTTACGCTATACAGCCCCCTGTAGGTAACGCTTATACAGCCCCCTCTTGTAGGTAACGCTATACAGCTCCCCCGGTAGGTAACGCCATGCAGCCCCAATCCCCCAAAAAAATCCCACCTACAGTGTGTCCTACAAAAGACATGTATCCCCTATCCACAGGATAGGGGATACATGTGTGATCGCTGGCAGCGATAGGGAGAACGGGGGACCGAAAGTCCCCCGAAGTTCTCCAGGACTAACCTCTGACTTCCGGCGTCTGCGCAGCTCAATAAAAATGAAAGGAGCGCTGGTCACGCATGCGCACAAGCGCAAGTGACGCTCCATTCATTTCTACGGAGCTGCCGACACAGACCCCGGAAGTCCGAGGTTTGTGATGGAGAACTTCAGGGGACTTTCAGTCCCCCGTTCTCCCTATCGCTGCCAGCGATCACACATGTATCCCCTATCCTGCGGATATCCTGTGGAGAGGGGATACATGTCTTTTGTTTAATAGCAGAGCGGGGAGATACCTCCCTGCTCTACCGTAGTGTTCAGTGGCGTCGCGCTGTAGCAGCCATAGCGGCTGCTAGCAGAGCCTGCGGCCATGGTGGGGGCCGGTGCCGGCGGGCAACACGGGCCCCCTCATGGCTGCTACAGCGGTGGTTACGCCAATGACTGCTACGTACATGTACGTGGCATGTCGTTAGGGTGTTAAAGGGGTCCTCTGGACATTTCTTATTGATGGTCTATCTTTATGATAGGTTATCAATATTAGATCGGCGGGGGTCCAACTCCCGGAAGACCCGCCGATCAGCTTTTTTGAAGGGGCCGTAGTACTCGTCGCCTTGGCCTCTTCAGTGTTTACCAGGCACAGCGCCGTACACATCAGTAGCAGCTGCGCCTGGGATTGCAGCTCAGTCCCGTTCACTTGAATGCAATCCCAGGCACAGTCGCCCCGTGTGTGTACGGTGTTGTGCTTGTTAACTGGGAAAAGTCAGACGAACGCTATGGTCCCATCAATCACGGACCCCCACTGATCTGATATTGATGGTCTATCCTAAGGATGGGCCATCAATATAAAATGCCCAGAGGACCCCTTTCTTTAATGTAATGTGTGTGAAGTTTGAAGTTATATAACGTGGCAGAGGGCAGGGCCAGGCAGGCATCAATATATGTGCTAGGGGAAATTCACACTGAGTTTTTCAGCATGCTTTTTGACGCGGAAAAACGTGTAAAAAAACAGACGAAAACGGATGCGTTTTTTCTAGCGAGCGCTAAAACCGTTCACTGGAACAAGCGACTTGCCCCTATCTTCGTGCGTTTACGTCTCTGACCTCCTATTGACAATAAGAGGCAGAGAAATTTGCCCGCGGCGCTCAATGTCCGCAGCCAAAAAACGCAGCAAAAAACACGGCAAACGGCGTAAGGACTTTTGAGGCAGATTTTTCTGCCTTAAAAAACTCTGTGTGAACAGGAACTTAAGGCTTCAGTATAGGTGTTATGAGTATTTTTGACGCGGAAACCGTGGCAAAAAACGTCCGAGAGTGCCTCCCATTGAAATCCATTAAATTTTTCCTGCGAGCAGAAAAAACGCCTGTGGGAAAAAGAAGCGTAAGGCTATGTTCACACAGAGTTTTTTTTGCAGGAGGAATATCTGCCTCAAAATTCCGTTTGGAAGTTTGAGGCAGATTTTCCTCTCCCTACACGCCGATTTTCGCGGCGTTTTTCGCCCGCGGCCATTGAGCGCCGCGGGCATAAAACACCGCAAAATACGCTTTCTCTGCCTCCCATTGAAGTCAATGGGAGGTCAGAGGCGTAAACGCCCGAAGATAGGGGAGGCATTTTCGGGCCGTTTTTGACGAGTTTTGTGACGCAGTTTCCGCGTCAAAAAACTCGTCAAAATACTACGTGTGAACATAGCCTAATGCCCTTTCTTCGGGAGTTTCTGTCTCCGACTTCCCATTGACAACAATGGCAGGCAGAAAATGCGTTTTTTGCTGCGTTTTTCTGCCCACGGCCCGATGGCCGAAAAACGTCACAAAAACCGCAACGAAAAACGCGGGAAGTGTTCAAAATATGCCTCAAAATTCCGGAAGGAATTATGAGGCAGATTTTTGTACCTAAAAACTTTTCCCTTATCCCAAGTTTTTAACTTCATGTACCTGTCCTCTGCAGTCTGCACGTCCTCCGCCCGTCCTATGAGATACCTAGTACTCCGGCAGTCTTGACTGTACTGTCCTCCGCCTGAAGTCACGCGTCGTTCGTTCCCTTTACCTCTGCCCCCTGTCCTCTCCCCTGCCTGAGCGCTCCTCCTACCACCTATCGCCGTCCTATTCAACTGTGTGGCAGACTATCAGTGCACAGTGTGCAGTGCAGCAGCTATCACCCGGCCCCCGGACAACGCCCCCCCCCCCGCGCGGGCCCCGTAGCAGCTGTACGGCTGCTACTGTGGTAGTTACGCCACTGTCATTAACGATGCCTGACACATGAACCGCCACGAAGCAAGCATTCAAAACCAAACATCGTAACACTAAGGCTGGATTCACTCGAGCGTGGCGTTTTGCGGACGCAAAAACGTGGCGTTTTGCGCGTGCAAAAAACACTTGACAGCTCCGTGTGTCATCCGTGTATGATGCGCGGCTGCGTGATTTTCGCGCACCCGCCAGCATAGAGATGAGGCTAGTCGACGTCAGTAAATAGTCACTGTCCAGGGTGCTGAAAGAGTTAACTATTAAAAAAACAAAAACGTTCGTACTTACCGAGAACTTCCCTCCCGGCCGTTGCCTTGGTGACCCGCCTCTCTTGACATCCGGCCCCACCTCCCTGGATGACGCGGCAGTCCATGTGACCGCTGCAGCCTGTGCTTGGCCTGTGATTGGCTGGAGCTGTCACTTGGACTGAATTGTCATCCCGGGAGGTCAGACTGGAGGAAGAAGCCGGGAGTTATCGGTAAGTCAGAACTTCTTTTTTTTTTACACGTTCATGTATATTGTGATCGGAAGTCACTGTCCAGGGTGCTGAAACAGTTTAACTCTTTCAGCACCCTGGACAGTGACTATCTCCTGACGTCACGTAGCGGAAATTTGTTTGCCGGGTTCGGTCAAAACGAGTTCGGCCGAACCCGGTGAAGTTCGGTTCGGTTGTCCGGGTTCGCTCATCTCAAAGACACTCCGTTTGGATGTTTGTAAACAGAAAAGCACGTGGTGCTTTTCTGTTTACATTCATCCTTTTGACAGCTCTTGCGCGAATCACGCAGTTCGCACGGAAGTGCTTCCGTGCGGCATGCGTGGTTTTCACGCACCCATTGACTTCAAAGGGTGCGTGATGCGTGCAAAACGCCGAAAGAATGGACATGTCGTGACTTTTTTTCAGCGGACTCACGCTGAGGAAAAATCACAGACATGTCAGCACGGCCCCATAGACACATATAGGTCCGTGCAACGCGCGTGCAAATCACGCGCGTTGCACGGACGTTTTTCCCGTTCGTCTGAATAAAGCCTAAATGGCGAAGCAACCGAACCACAGGAGGTAAATTGGCCGTCTGTTTATTTATGGCTTGCCCCACCCCCATGTTATCGCAATAAAAATGGACCTTCTTGTTACGAAAACATTCACCCCAAATTTCAGTGGCCATTACAATCGGTAACAATTCCAGCAAAGCCATATTAGTCACCAAACCCTCTTCCCTCCACACCTCCAGCGCTCCATTCACCCTGAAAATATGCCCCAAACCCATGCGCACCCGAAGCATCTGTATGCAACTCCATGTCCACATTACACACAGACCAGCCATTATATTGAATTAAAAATTCCTCACAAACCCCCAGATCAGCCAGAACGTCCGCGGACAAGTGAATGAAATGATGAGGTACTACCACCCCCGCCATAGCTAAGGCCAGCCGGCGGCAGAACACTCGCTCCATGGGCATGATCCGGCAGGCAAAATGTAACTTCCCTATTAGGGACTGTACCACACACAGCTGTACTTTACGTGCCCCCAGCACCCGAGCTACCATTGCCCTCAGATCAAGCACCTTGTCGTCCAGCAATCGACACTCCATGCGAACGGCATCAATAAAGATGCCCAAGAATTTTACAGTCGTCACCGGCCCTTCCATCTTATCCGGCGCTTACGGCACCCAAAACCATGCCACCACCCGCTCCATGGTATGCAACAAGACGGAGCATACATGTGACCCCTGCCGGGCCGACAAACAGGAAATTGTCCAGGTAGTGAAGCAGAGAACACCAGCCGGCTTCCTGCTTCACCACCCACTCCAAAAAGGTACTGAACATCTCGAAACATGCACACGAGATAGAACATCCCATAGGCAAGCAACAATCTACATAAAATTCAGCCCCCCAACAAAACCCCAACAACGGAAAACTATCTGGATGAACTGGCAACAGTCGAAAGGCCGCCTCAATGTCAATTTTTGCTAATAGCGCCCCCTCGCCAGACTTCCTAACCCAAAAAACCGCCGCATCGAACGACGTACACCGCATTCCAAATTATTATGCAAATGTTATTTTTCGCTGATTTTCCTAAATAGTTGATGCAAATGACAGTCAGTATAATCTTCAAGCCATCAACCGTTGGAGTATAATGCAAATATTATTGAACAAATCTCCTAATGATAACAGATTTTTTTTTTAGAAGTAAAAACTCAAAATGCACTTTCACATTATTATGCACAACAGAGATCAAAACATTTTAAAGGTTGTAAAGAGAACTAAAATGGTAATTTGTTGAATTTGCAGCATCAGGAGGTCATATTTACAGAAATCAAAAGCTCTTTCAATCAAAAAAAACTTAACAGGCCAAGTTACATGTAAACATAGGACCCCTTCTCTGATATCACCTTCACAATTCTTGCATCCATTGAATTTGTGAGTATTTGGACAGTTTCTGCTTGAATATCTTTGCAGGATGTCAGAATAGCCTCCCAGAGCTTCTGTTTTGATGTGAACTGCCTCCCACCCTCATAGATATTTTGTTTGAGGATGCTCCAAAGGTTCTCAATAGGGTTGAGGTCAGGGGAACATGGGGGCCACACCATGAGTTTCTCTCCTTTTATGCCCATAGCAGCCAATGACACAGAGGTATTCTTTGCAGCATGAGATGGTGCAATGTCATGCATGAAGATAATTTTTCTACGGAAGGCACTGTTCTTCTTTTTGTACCACGGAAGAAAGTGGTCAGTCATAAACTCGACGTACTTTGCAGAGGTCATTTTCACACCGTCAGGGATCCTAAAGGGGCCTACCAGCTCTCTCCTCATGATTCCAGCCCAAAACATGACTCCGCCACCTCCTTGCTGACGTCGCAGCCTTGTTGGGACATGGTGGCCATTCACCAAGCATGCACTACTCCATCCATCTGGACCATCCAGGGTTGCATGGCACTCATCAGTAAACAACACTGTTAAGGATCTGCCAGGCACAGCTTCTGTATCCACGCCCATAGGTAATCAGTCTGCACCTGCTTCTATGTCTGTGAGACTGACTCCATTTCCACCACTCAGGATGGCAGGCTTAGGAGTGGGAGAGCCTATCACAGCCTGGCCAGATGGAGCTAGCTCCCGCCCTCTGTCTATTTATACCTGCCTTTCCTGTTCCTCCTTGCTTGTGATTCTTCTCTGTTGGTTTCCTGGCCCTGCTGCAGCTTCTTGAACTACTTGTCCCTGCTTCGTATTGACCCTGGCTTACTGACTACTCTTCTGCTCTGCCTTTGGTACCTCGTACACTCCTGGTTTGACTCGGCTTGTTCACTACTCTCCTGCTCTACGTTTGGCACCTCGTACTCTCCTGGTTTGACTCGGCTCGTTTATCTCTTGTTGCTCACGGTGTTGCCGTGGGCAACTGCCCCGTTTCCCTTTGTTCTGTGTTTCCTTGTCTGTTGTCTGTCGTGCACTTATTGAGTGTAGGGACCGTCGCCCAGTTGTACCCCGTCGCCTAGGGCGGGTCGTTGCAAGTAGGCAGGGACTGAGTGGCGGGTAGATTAGGGCTCACTTGTCTGTTTCCCTATCCCTGTCATTACATAATCACAAGCCCATATACCTACTCTACCCTGGTCCCTCACACCACTATGGACCCCCTTGAGACCCTGGTTCAGCAAATGCAGGGTCTCTCCTTACAGGTCCAGGCCCTGGCTCAGAGGGTCAACCAGCCTAATGCTACCATGGTAGTACCCCTCACCTCACCTCTTGAACCCCACCTCAAGTTGCCTGACCGGTTCTCAGGGGACCGGAAGACTTTTCTCTCATTTCGGGAGAGTTTTAGGCTCTATTTTCGTTTAAAGCCCCACTCCTCAGGTTCTGAGAGCCAGCGGGTATAATTATGTCCCGGCTCCATGAAGGGCCCCAAGAATGGGCCTTCTCCTTGGCTCCTGACTCCCCTGAACTTTCCTCCGTTGATGTTTTCTTTTCTGCTCTCGGACTCATTTATGACGAGACTGACAGGACTGCCTTTGCCGAGAGTCAGCTGGTGACCTTACGTCAGGGTAAGAGACCTGTTGAGGAGTATTGCTCTGACTTTTGGAAGTGGTGCATAGCTTCTCGGTGGAATGACCCTGCCTTAAGGTGCCAGTTTAGGTTGGGTCTGTCAATGCCCTGAAAGACCTGCTAGTTAGCTATCCATCTTCTGACTCCCTAGACCAGGTTATGGCTTTAGCGGTACGACTTGACCGACGTCTCAGGGAACGACAACGTGAACATTTATGTGTTTTCTCCTCTGACTCCCCCATGATGCCTCCCGAGGTTCCGTTGCTTCGTTCTTCCACGGAAGACTCGGAGGTACCTATGCAACTCGGGGCCTCCGTGTCCCCCAACAACGTAGAGAGTTCCGCAGGAAGAATGGTCTCTGCTTCTATTGTGGGGATGACAAGCATCAAGTGAACACCTGTCCTAGGCGTAAGAATAAGCAGCCGGAAAATTTCTGCGCCTAAGTGATCATCGGGGAGGTCACTTGGGCGCACAGGAATTTCCCGTAAATATGAAACGTGATAAAATCTTGCTTCCCTTTCAGGTCTCTTTTGGTGGTAGGTCTGCTACCGGCAGTGCCTTCGTGGATTCAGGGTCGTCTGCTAATATCATGTCTGTGGAATTTGCTATGTCTCTAGCTATGCCTTTGATTGATTTGCCTAAACCTGTCCCGGTAGTGGGTATCGACTCCACTCCTCTTGCTAATGGTTATTTTACACAGCATACCCCTGTTTTTGAACTCCTTGTTGGCTCCATGAATTTGGAGCAGTGCTCTGTACTGTTGATGCAGGGATTATCATCTGATTTGGTTTTAGGCCTTCCCTGGTTGCAGTTGCATAATCCCACGTTTGACTGGAATACTGGGGAGCTTACCAAATGGGGTAATGAATGCTTGACGTCATGTTTTTCTGTTAATTCTATTTCTCCCCCTGAGGAGGTGAACACGCTACCTGAGTTTGTTCAGGACTTCGCTGATGTTTTCTCTAAGGAGGCCTCCGAAGTGTTACCTCCTCATAGAGAATACGATTGCGCTATCGATTTGGTACCAGGAGCTAAGCTCCCTAAGGGTAGGATATTTAATCTCTCTTGTCCAGAACGTGAAGCCATGAGAGAGTATATCCAGGAATGCCTGGCCAAGGGTTACATTCGCCCCTCTACTTCTCCGGTAGGTGCTGGCTTCTTCTTCGTAGGGAAGAAGGATGGTGGTCTTAGGCCATGCATTGACTACCGTAACTTGAATAAGGTCACTGTAAGGAACCAGTATCCCCTTCCTTTGATTCCTGATCTCTTTAATCAGGTTCAGGGGGCCCAATGGTTCTCTAAGTTTGATCTACGGGGGGCGTATAACCTTATCCGCATCAAAGAGGGGGATGAGTGGAAGACTGCGTTTAACACGCCCGAATGTCATTTCGAATACCTCGTCATGCCCTTTGGGTTGTGTAATGCTCCCGCGGTCTTCCAGAATTTCATAAATGAGATTTTAAGAGATTACCTGGGGGTATTTCTTGTAGTATACCTTGATGACATACTTGTGTTTTCCAAGGACTGGTCCTCCCACATTGAGCATGTCAGGAAGGTGCTCCAGGTCCTTCGGGAAAACAAACTGTTTTCCGAAGACCGAAAAATGTGTGTTTGGGGTGCAGGAGATACCATTTTTGGGTCAAATCCTCACTCCTCATGAAATCCGCATGGACCCCGCCAAGGTCCAGGCTGTGGCGGAATGGGTCCAACCTGCCTCCCTGAAGGCGTTACAGTGTTTCTTGGGGTTCGCTAATTATTACAGGAGATTTATTGCTAACTTCTCGGTCATCGCTAAGCCTCTTACGGACCTCACTCGCAAGGGTGCTGATCTCCTCCGCTGGCCTCCTGAGGCTGTCCAGGCTTTTGAGGTCCTTAAGAAGTGCTTTATCTCGGCCCCGGTGTTGGTTCAGCCCAACCAAATGGAGCCATTTATCGTGGAGGTTGACGCGTCCGAGGTGGGAGTGGGGGCTGTCTTGTCCCAGGGTACCAGGTCCCTCACCCATCTCCGTCCCTGTGCCTACTTCTCCAGGAAGTTTTCGCCCACTGAGAGTAACTATGATATTGGCAACCGCAAACTCTTAGCCATTAAATGGGCATTTGAAGAGTGGCGCCACTTCCTGGAGGGGGCTAGGCACCAGGTAACGGTCCTTACCGACCACAAGAATCTGGTTTTCCTAGAATCGGCCCGGAGGCTAAACCCAAGACAAGCTCGATGGGCGTTATTTTTTACCAGATTCAATTTTTTGGTTACCTATAGGGCTGGGTCTAAAAATATTAAGGCTGATGCACTGTCGCGTAGCTTCATGGCCAGCCCTCCTTCGGAGGAAGATCCTGCTTGTATTTTGCCTCCAGGTATAATCATTTCCTCTATTGAGTCTGATTTAGTCTCTGAAATTGCTGCTGATCAAGGTTCAGCTCCCGGGAACCTTCCTGAGAACAAGCTGTTTGTTCCCCTGCAATTCCGGCTAAGGGTACTTAGGGAAAATCATGACTCCACACTATCTGGTCATCCAGGCACCCTGGGTACCAAGCACCTCATTGCCAGAAACTATTGGTGGCCTGGGTTGACTAAAGACGTTAAGGCCTACGTCGCTGCTTGTGAGGTTTGTGCTAGGTCCAAGACTCCAAGGTCCCGACCAGCGGGCTTACTACGTGCTTTGCCCATTCCCCAGAGACCTTGGACCCATATCTCCATGGATTTTATCACCTATTTGCCTCCATCTCAAGGCAAGTCGGTGGTGTGGGTTGTAGTAGACCACTTCAGTAAGATGTGCCACTTTGTGCCCCTCAAAAAACTACCCAATGCTAAGACGTTAGCTACCTTGTTTGTCAAACACATCCTGCATTTCCATGGGCTCCCTGTCAATATTGTTTCTGACAGAGGGGTACAATTTGTGTCTTTGTTTTGGAGTGCCTTCTGAAAAAAGTTGGAGATTGATCTGTCCTTCTCCTCTGCCTTCCATCCTGAAACTAATGGCCAAACCGAGAGGACTAATCAGTCTCTAGAACAATATTTAAGGTGTTTTATCTCTGACTGTCAATATTATTGGGTCTCATTCATTCCCCTCGCCGAATTTTCCCTTAATAACCGGGTCAGTAACTCGTCAGGGGTCTCCCCCTTTTTCTGTAATTTTGGGTTTAATCCACGGTTCTCCTCCTCCTCCTCCGGTTCTCCCTCTTAAAAGGGGTGGGGGGTACTGTCAAGGATCAGCCAGGCACAGCTTCTGTATCCACGCCCATAGGTAATCAGTCTGCACCTGCTTCTATGTCTGTGAGACTGACTCCATCTTCCACCACCCAGGATGGCAGGCTTAGGAGTGGGAGAGCCTATCACAGCCTGGCCAGATGGAGCTAGCTCCCGCCCTCTGTCTATTTATACCTGCCTTTCCTGTTCCTCCTTGCTTGTGATTCTTCTCTGTTGGTTTCCTGGCCCTGCTGCAGCTTCTTGAACTACTTGTCCCTGCTTCGTATTGACCCTAGCTTACTGACTACTCTTCTGCTCTGCCTTTGGTACCTCGTACACTCCTGGTTTGACTCGGCTTGTTCACTACTCTCCTGCTCTACGTTTGGCACCTCGTACTCTCCTGGTTTGACTCGGCTCGTTTATCTCTTGTTGCTCACGGTGTTGCCGTGGGCAACTGCCCCGTTTCCCTTTGTTCTGTGTTTCCTTGTCTGTTGTCTGTCGTGCACTTATTGAGTGTAGGGACCGTCGCCCAGTTGTACCCCGTCGCCTAGGGCGGGTCGTTGCAAGTAGGCAGGGACTGAGTGGCGGGTAGATTAGGGCTCACTTGTCTGTTTCCCTATCCCTGTCATTACAAACACGGTTTGAAAATGAGTCTTCATGTATTTCTGAGCCCACTGCAACCGTTTCTGCTTGTGAGCATTGTTTAGGGGTGGCCAAATAATAGCTTTATGCACACTTGCAAACCTCTGGAGGATCCTACACCTTGAGGTTCTCGGGACTCCAGAGGTACCAGCGGCTTCAAATACCTGTTTGCTGCTTTGCAATGGCATTTGAGCAGCTGCTCTCCTAATCCTATTAATTTGTCTGGCAGAAACCCTCCTCATTATGCCTTTATCTGAACGAACCCGTCTGTGCTCTGAATCAGCCACAAATCTTTTCACAGTACGATTATCACGCTTAAGTTTTCTTGAAATATTGTTTTCATACCTTGTCCAAGGTATAGCACTATTTCACGCTTTTCGGCAGTAGAGAGATCCTTTTTATTTCCCATATTGCTTGAAACCTGTGGCCTGCTTAATAATGTGGAACATCCTTCTTAAGTAATTTTCCTTTGATTGGGCACACCTGGCAAACTAATTATCACAGGTGTCTGAGATTGATTACAATGATCCAAAGAGCCCTAAGACACAATACCATCCATGATTTTAATTGAAAAACTAATAATTAAATGTTTATGACACTTAAATCCAATGTGCATAATAATTTGCAACACGGTGTATATGACACTGAACACAGATCAGGATCTATGCCATCATTGACCGACCCACCTGTCGGGAAAGAGAGATAATGGATCAGGCAAAATTTATTGGGCTCCTTCTTGAGAACAGGTCCCAAAGGGGAAACCCGCATGTCCTGCCATGGCGGAACGGAAAACGGACCTGCTATCCTCCCAAGATTCACCTCCTCTTCTTCTAATCGTCTTTCCAGATCTTCTCTTTAACCTCTAGCTTCAGGTGGGCCCCAAGCGGCCCCTCAAAGCAGATGTACACCTTGCCCTTAGCCGCATCCGCAAAACTAAAATTCTCAACCTGTTTCGCCTTACTGGGCACACCCCCATCAACTGCAGGCATCCCCCCCAGCCGAGGGCGATACCAGAGTCTCTACCACTATCACCGGCTCCCTGCAGCCCCCGTACCCCCTCTCACTATTACACGGCCCGTCTGACCCACCGCTGACATAACTGCCTTATTCACAACAGGCATTTCAGGCTGCTAATTGAATTATAAACAGGAGCCTCTGGGGGCCCAATACCAGAAATGTAGTTCTTACTGGTCCTGGTGTATGCCACCCCATTTTTCACATGCTAGCACTCCTTTACTTTTTCCACTTCCGATCCCCCATAGGTTATAGATTTCCCCTTATGTAGTCACCCCCTGCTGGCACAGAGTCACACTGCCTGAGGGGGGATACAAACTGAGGTAGGTCCGTGATCCACCCTCTCCATGGGCTCCATTCAAGAGTAGGGGTTTCATCTAAGGTTTTCACACAGGGGTGCTTGCATATTTTGCCTTGTTGGAGGACACAATAGGCCTTCAAACCTTTAGGGGTATTCCTGTCTTAGACATTTATGGCTCTGGGACCTGCACCTATGTCAAGAATAGGGGTCTCCTAATCCCTGAGCTGCCAGATGAGGCCGCTGCATCCAGACTGAGAATGATTGTAGAGATGACCGCGCTTATGTGCGGCGCTGTCTATTCTGTTCTATGGGAGTTACGGTAATAGCCGATCGTGCAAATGTGCGGGCGCCTCTCCATTATCTGCTCAGCAAAGCGGGTTGGGGTACTCCCCATTCTCAAAATAGGTTAATTGATCCTGGGTAACTACCACCAATGCCAACCATTACAGATGCCCATAGAGTTTGGCATCCTCCCCCCGATCCCTTTCTTGTATTGCTCTGCCTGTGTGTTTGTCATTAGATAGTCTCCCAATGAGAGTCACTGATCATAGTTGTGGCCATTTATAATATTGATGTTTTTTTTATGTGGCACAGGGCAAATTGAACCCCTCAGGGACCAATATCCGGGTGTGACTGCTACATCTGCACCCCTTACAGGTACGCCCCTGGGCCCATCTCTACCCATCTTTTCAGCTGGTTTCATAAATGGACGCCAAACACTAAAATAGAAGGTGATGCTGACTTCATATGTTTTGCCTTGCAGGCATATGACGCTCGGTTTTACTGGGACCACTCATGGTGGAAGCAATATCATAACACAAGAGTCAGGGGTGACATTACGTAAAAGTTTGAAACTTCTCTTTTGAGTGGCAGAACATATTGTGAAACTTATATACTGTACAGGCATAGAAGAGCTGAGTTTGTCTTCGGCACGATTCCTGGTGTACTTTAAATATCTTGTGTCATGTACTGAACCATAAGTTAATGGAACAAAATCCACATATATCCAACAAAAGTGTAAAAGAGTATGTCCTGAAAATGGGAGTATATACCAAATTCAACTCTGCTACATATGTTTCAGACCTGCGTGATCACTGACACTCAGTCAACAACTAACATATTCAATCTCCTTAATAGTCAGGGGTGTAGCAAGCTGTTCAAGCCGCCTCGGTGCATAACCCACACCAGGCCCGACACCAAACCCCGATGACATCACATTCCACCATATCTGATCTCACTTGCTCTCGGACTAAGGTGTCATGCACACAGCAGAGCTTGCGGTATTGCAGTCCTCGTGAATCTCACTAGGGCTGTGATTGTTAAATGTAGGAGAGCTGAGTTTGTCATTTTGCACAACTTGCTGATATCATGGTGTATTATCTGTGCTTTTTCATAGGACTGCAGGTTGAATATATTATCTTAGCAGAGTTATCCCAGTGCACAAAATAAACAATACAGAGACAAATTCACTTCTGCTACATCTCTAGTTTCTGGCACTTTTTAAAGGACTCATCTAAATTGGGTTTGGAAAGCGTAAGTGCCTCAATTATTCTCGCTTTGTAATATTAACCTTATAAAAATGTGTCCACTGTGATCAGATACACAGAAGTATGTATATATAGGGGGGATGTATGGAGCCTATAGCTGTACCCAAACATATATTTATTTCTCTGGCGTACTTAGGAGGGAAGGGACCCAATAGCAAATATAAAAATGGGCCCCCACTATTGTACTAGGTTTTGAATACCATGACAGAAGTGTTTTTTTCTACTTCCACCCCCTTTCTAAGACCCTTGGGTCAATTCTCCACCCCTCATATGCCAACAATGCCTTTTCCCTATATAGGACCGTCCTGTATAGTTTACTTGCCTTCCAATAGCAAAGTAGATGGGACCAACAGAGCTGGACCGCTCTTTTTAGGGCACCATAGTAGCCTCATGGAACATTTGCCCTTTTCTATATATTTATACCGCTTTATAGAGGACCGGTCATCTCTCCGGATAAGTCTACTTTATTAAAGATTTGTATTCCCCATGAAATAACAATTCTAGAGCATTTTTTCTTAGAAATCTGTGATGTGCCGTTCCTCTGTTTTTCCTCCTAGAAATGTATGAATAAATGACAACTGGGTGCCCCCATTCCCCTTGTCATATGGGCGTGTCCCTACACAGTCCCACTCTGTCAGCACTGATTGGACAGTGTCAGTCTGTGTAAGGACACACACCCAACTGGTAACACCCAGTTATCAATTTATTCATACATTTCTAGGAGGAATAACAGAGGAACATAAAGTTCTAAGAAAAGATGCTATAGAATTGTTATTTCATGGCGAATATAAGTATTTACTAAAACAGAGAAGTCAGGAGAGGGGACAGGTCCTCTTTAAGAAGATGACATTACTTTATGACTTAATAGAAGAGGTAAGAGATGAAGTATAAAACCAGGAGTTTTACGGTTAGATAAATTTATGATGAATTTTTAGAGTAGCAGACAATAGAATTGTGACTGCAGCTCTGGAGGTGACTGGAGTATAAGATGTGATGATCAGTAAAACAAGTTATTTACAAAGTAACTCAATATTTTATGTAGATTTTTATCATGATCTCTAGAGGATCGTTCTGCTTCAGCATAATTCTGTTCTGTCGCGATTTCCAGGTAATTGGAGGATTTGTGCCGTCACTGTAGCCGGTCCCAGGATCCTGCGCTCTGACAGAAGACAGGCCCAGCTTGTAATTTCTGCTTCATGGTCTTTGTCAGATTTTTTTTCCCACTTATTTCCAGACTTGGGTCACAAACCTTATTAACTATATGATTTCCCCTAATCTAACCTCTGTCATGGAAAACTACCTCTGTCCTGACTGCGCTGTTAACCCTTCAATAACTTCCTTCTTGGTATAGAGTGAGTATTAGATCACATAGTACGTAAAACCTAAAGCGAATCTCCACCTTTTATCATGATGTCGCTTTTAGGTACAAAATTCTGTTCTAATTAATTACTCAATATAACTTTATGGTGGTCTGAGCTCCGTTTTCTGATCCAAAGCTCCAAAGCCCCTGCATAGAAATAGGTTCTAAAGATCACCTGACTACCTGCAGCCACCACTAGAGGGAGCTCAGGAGCTCACTGCATACTGTTTTATTATTAATACAGTAAGCTCCAAAGCTCCCTCTAGTGGCGATTTGCGCTACAGTAGTAAAATAAATGAATGAAAACAGAAAAGCACCACATGCTTTTCTGTTTACAAACATAAAACCAGAGTGTCATAATGATGGCGGCTGCGTGAAAATCACGCAGCCGCGCACCATATGCTGATGACACACGGACCTTTTGCGTGCTCGTGTGAATCCGGCCTTAGGGTATGTGCACACGTCCTCTTTTCAGACGTAATGGAGCCGTTTTACGCCTCGAATTACGCCTGAAAAGACGGCTCCAATACGTCGGCAAACATCTGCCCATTGCTTGCAATGGGTCTTACGATGTTCTGTGTAGACGAGCTGTCATTTTACGTGTCGCTGTCAAAAGACGGCGCGTTAAATTACGCCCGCGGCAAAGAAGTGCAGGACATTTCTTGGGACATAATTGGAGCCGTTTTTCATTGACTCCAATGAAAACCAGCTCCAATTAAGTCCATAAAAGACGCCGCGAAAAACGCGTGCACTTGTAAAAACGTCTGAAATTCAGGAGCTGTTTTCTCCTGAAAACAGCTCCGTAATTTCAGACGTATTTGGCGTTGTCGTGTGCACATACCCTTACAGGCACTCAAAGAAAAGAAGCTGCAGCTGCATCCCCCTCTTCCTACCTCCTCTGTCTTCTATTTACTGTCTTTAACTAGATTATTTTTGGGGGAGGACTGAGGAAGTCTCTCAACATTTAGGGTATGTTCACACGGCCTATTTACGGACGTAATTCGGGCGTTTTTGCCCCGAATTACGTCTGAAAATAGCGCCTCAATAGCGCTGACAAACATCTGCCCATTGAAAGCAATGGGTAGACGTTTGTCTGTTCACACGAGGCGTAAATTTACGCGCCGCTGTCAAATGACGGCGCGTAAATAGACGCCCGCGTAGAAGAAGTGACCTGTCACTTCTTTGGCCGTAATTGGAGCCGTTATTCATTGACTCCAATGAATAGCAGCGCTAATTACGGCCGTAATTGACGCGGCGTTCAAGCGCCTGCACATGCCGGTACGGCTGAAATTACGGGGATGTTTTCAGGCTAAAACATCCCCGTAATTTCAGCCGTAACGGACGCCCTCGTGTGAACATACCCTTACAAAGAGTCTGCAGACAGGGAGGGGAGAACTACAGGCTGCTGGAAAGTTCAAAAGTGTTAGGCCCTGTTCACACTGAGTTTTCTGCAGGCAGAAAATTCTGCCTGTAAAAATTAGGTCCGTTTTTTTTTAAGTGGATTTGCACCACAGGTGGTTTTTTGCAGTGAATTTTGCTGCGTTTTTTGATGCGTTTTTTTACTTCTTTAACAGGCAAATTAAAAAACAGAGCAGTTTTTTACATAAACCGCGTTAATAAATCGCAGCGTTTTTTTTCCATCTCCCATTGACTTCAATGGGAGATGGAAAAAAAGCCTCAAGATGGGAGGCAATTTTGGTAGTTTTTTGCTGCATTTTTTTTTTTTTTGCAAAAAACGTGTCAATAGACTCTGTGTGAACAGGGCCTTACTCTTTCACTGGGAAGTGGATTCTTTAACTCTAAGGCTGGGTTCACACGACCACATTAACGTCCGTAATGGACGGACGTATTTCGGCCGGAAGTCCCGGACCGAACTCAGTGCAGGGAGCCGGGCTACTAGCATCATAGTTATGTACGACGCTAGGAGTCCCTGCCTCTCTGCAGGAAAACTGTCCCGTACTGTAATCATGTTTTCAGTACGGGACAGTAGATCCACGGAGAGGCAGGGACTCCTAGCATCGTACATAACTATGATGCTAGTAGCCCGGCTCCCTGCACTGAGTTCGGTCCGGGACTTCCGGCCGAAATACGTCCGTCCATTACGGACGTTAATGTGGTCGTGTGAACCCAGCCTAATTGTTTTAATGCTGGCTAAAATGAGGTTGCAAAGTCTAAGGAATCTACCCGTTCTTCCACCAGGGGGCATGGTCTTTTAAGGTCAAATTACCAAGTCGTAGTCCCCAGAGGACTCACCAATTGGCGACAGTTACACTTTAGGAATCAGAATCTGAGTGAAGCCAAAGGTCGTCACCGGGAGAACAGTCAGGAAACGACAAACCAGAAGAGCAGATGAAGATGTAACCAGAAGACGGGCCAGGGGCCAGTTGTACTATAAGTACAAGGTGACAAGTTTGAAGGAGTGAAGGCTTGTCCACACGTAACGGCGTTGCGGCAGAAAATTTCTGCAGCAATTCCGTTGAAAGTAGCAGACATTCCGCTGCGGCAAAAACGCACAATTTCCTGAAATGCAGCAATTCAGTCCACTTTCCGCAGCAGGAATTGACTTGCTGCGGTCCGAAAAATACGCACCGCAGGTCAATTTTGAGTCAGAACTTTTACGCAGCGTGTGGATGACATTGGTTAAATCTCACCCACTTTGCTGCTACTGTATTCTGCTGCGTATTTTCCGTCCGCAATTCCGGATGGAAAATACGCAGCAATTCTGCTACGTGTGGACGAGCCCTTAGATAAAGCAAAGCAAAATCAAGAGGCAAGGCTAAGGTCAAGGAGAGGGGTAGAGTCAGGATTAAAATACAGGTAATTAGCTTAGAAAGAATAAACCTTATTCACAGGAAAGGGTGCCCAGTCTGATTCTCCCTTTTAAGCAACCGCTTGTGTGACGTCATCAAAGCGGGCCGGGCGTAATGGGAGACCTGAAACGCCCCATTGCTGAGTGCAGAGAACCAGGGAGCACGAGCAGGAGAGTGGAACACTAAATGGGAGCAAAATGAGTAGCAAGAAGATGTCACTAAGTAGATATATTACAAAGCTTCATATATTCAAGTGTACAACAGGTATGAGTTGGTTGGGTTTTGTTTAGGTGACTTATAAATAGATAATATCACTGGTCCAAACAAGTTATCTAAAACCTAACTTCTATTTTGTCCAAATTCAAAGGAATCAGCAGCAATTCTAATGTGGAGCAATACATGGTATGGTCACTGCCTGCTGCAAAATCAGCATACCCCTCTCCTGCTGCAAGATCATTGGTGCTCCTGGTTCTCTCACTCATGTTAAATATAGCACAGCCTTAGGCCTCATTTACACGAACGTATTATACGCGCGTGCGACGCGCGTGCTTTTCACGCGTGTCGTACGCACCTATAATAGTCTATGGGGCTGTTTAGACGATGCGTGAATTTTGCGCTGCGTGAGTGCGTTGCGTAAAACTCACGACATGTTCTATATTCTTGCGTTTTTCACGCAACACGCACCCATTGACTTCAATGGGTGCGTGAAAACAACGCATGCCACACTGACGGTCCTGCGTTGCATGCGCGAAAATCACGCAAGAGCTGTCAAAAGGATGAATGTAAACAGAAAAGCACCACGTGCTTTTCTGGTTACAAACATCCAAACGGAGTGTCAAATTAGAGATGAGCGCACCGAACTTCACCGGGTTCGGCCGAACTCGTTTTAACCGAACCCGGCAAAAAATGTTCGGGTACGCGACGTCAGGAGACAGTCACTGCCCACGGTGCTCAAAGACTTAAACTGTTTCAGCACCATGGACAGTGACTTTCGATCACAATATACATATACGTGTAAAAAAAAACAGAAGTTCTGACTTACCGATAAGTCCCGGCTCCTTCCTCCAGTCCGACCTCCCGGGATGACAATTCAGGCCAAGTGACAGCTGCAGCCAATCACAGGCCAAGCACAGGCTGCAGCCAATCACAGGCTGCAGCGGTCTCATGGCCTGCCGCGTCATCCTGGGAGGTGGGGCCGGATGACAAGAGAGGGACGCGTCACCAAGGCAACGGCCGGGAGACCGGACTGGAGGAAGCAGGCAGTTCATGGTAAGTGTGAACGTCTTTTTTTATTCACAGGTTGGTGTATATTGTGATCGGCATTCACTGTCGAGGGTGCTGAAAGAGTTACTGCCGATCAGTTAGCTCTTTCAGCAACCTTGGACAGTGACGGGCGTCGACTACCTCATCTCTATGATGGCGGCTGCACGAAAATCACGCAGCCGCGCATCATACACGGATGACACACGGAGCTGTCAATTGCCTTTTGCGCACGCAAAACGCAGCGTTTTTTTGCGCGCGCAAAACGCACACGCTCGTGTAAATGAGGCCTTATACTCAGTAACATAGTCACAAGATCAGCACACTCTTCTCCTGAAATACTCTGTGCTTCTTGGGGACCTTGCATCTTCCACTATGATGTAACTCTCAGGCTATGATCTTTCACTTCTTTCCATACTCCTTCTTGCATCATGGCACTACCCCAGTCCTATCCTCACTAACATTAACACATGAGTGGCCAGATCACTGCCTCCTATCCCCAGTATCTTTGTGGCTGGAGGGTTTCCTATCCACAATGTCCATTGTAAATTCTATATGAGCCTCATATGTAAATCCCAATCAGCAGTGTAGCTATAGGGGATGCAGAGGTACAGTAGCAGTCGCACCCAGCCCAAAATCCCGTTTGACACATAAAACACCAGTATTATAAATAGCACATGTAGGTGCCATTGGGGGCGGGGGGGGGGGAGCGGCTTTGTTACTGATTTTGAATTTGGGACCCGGAGCTTCAAGTTATGCCTCTGATCCCAATATTATGCTCAGACCCCAGTCAAATATACAATGCAATGAAAGTGGCCACGTGCTTAACTGCTACTCCATTCAAGCTCATCCCCACTGCGGAGTGCATTGAGTAGAAACGGGTACCCCCGTTTTTGCAATCACTGGGGGTCCCAGCGATCAGACAACCTATCCTGTGGATAGGTGATAATTGTCGATTGTGGTACATCCCTTTTAACTTGGGGGGGTGGGGGACATTCTGAGTTTTAGGGGTTTTCCACTTTCTGACTGACATGTCATCAGTATATGATCGGTGCATATCCGACACCCAGAACCCGCACCGATCCGACACTCCGGCTGCCTCCGGGCACCGAGCGATATTGACGGAAGCAGTTGGCTCCGGTCAAGGAATAGCGGCCGAGCTGCAGTACTTGTTCAAGTGAATAGAAGCCGATCTGCAGCTCTGCCGAACTGCCGCTATGCAGTGGTCATAGCCATCTGCTTCCGGCTCCAACCACTGCATCCTGTTCCAAACATCTGGTGCACGGCGGCAGCGAGAGTAGCGGATTGGTGCGGGGTCCGGGTGTCGGACGCGCACCGAACATATACAGATGACCTATCCGGTGGATAGGTCATCAGTTGTCAGAAAGTGGAAAACCCCTTTAAAGGGGTTGTCCGAGATTTACTTTTTAAGTACATTTAAAAATACATTACACATATTAAAAATTGCATAATATACTTACCCGTGCAATCTTGCTTCTGTTTTCCGCTCTGGCGGCTTCTTCCTTCTGGTCACATGAGCTCTGACGTCACCTTTTCAACCGCCTCCACTGTCGTGTCGTATCCCGATCACATGGTCTCGTACCAGAGAGACCTCGGATGGTATACGACACGTCACTGGTGACGTGTCGTATATCGGCTTCTTCTGCTTCACATCCAGTAACGCGCATGCGCGGTCACTGCTGTTCTCGCGGTCCCTGCTGTTCTCGAGATAACAGCAGGGGCCGCGCATGCGCGTTACAACAGAAGAAGCCGATATACACCACGTGACAAGTGACATGTCGTGTACCCGGCAAGATTTCAAGATCAACAACGCGGCAGAGCCGGTGCAGAGAGTGACATCAACAGTCAAGTTCCCGACCGCAGGATCTGGAAACGGGGCCACTTTGGAAAACGTAAGTATATTACAAATGTATTTATATTTATAACTTAAATTATTTAAAGGTGTTATTAAAAATATTATGTTATCTCGGACAGCCCCTTTAACTTATATGAAACTCACAAAAAATTTAATCAAGTGTTCAACGTCCCTGCAGCGCCACCACAGGTGAAATGAAGCATTACATGATGCCTAATTTAAAGAAATGGTCTGTGTGATGCACAATTTTGCTCATGGACATATGTTCCCTTTACAGCACACCTTGTGGTCAGGCCTGGTACTGCATATAAAATTCATGAAAGGTTTTTCCACTTGCCGTGATATTTTTATTAGTACGAATACCCTCGCCAATTCCAAAAATGAGGAGGTCCCATTCTTTTGAGAGGTGACTTTGCACATACAAATGTATGGAAATAGTTGAGAAGCCCCACTGGGTTCATCTGGTATCACCCAATGGAGAGTGGCTAATATATATATATAACTCTTATGGTGCTTCATCTGTATAGGCATCAGTGCATCATTTTTTTTTTTTGCATTTAGCTTCTTTTTATTTCGCTATACTCCATCCTGCTCAGCTCAGTATCGCTGGGTTTTCAGTGCACACACATATACTTCCCCATATTCTATTTAACTTAATGTTCCATAAAGCTCAGATATTATTCCTCCCGATTCCTGCACGTAATTAGTCATTCGCTCAATCCGTAAAACCATCAATCTGTATTTTTGTGCCAAATTACCATGAAAAAGGTAAATTCTGCAATCAGTAATTCCAATGACGCCCCTTTCACCGCACAACCGCCCTATAATGTTCATTTATATGAGCTCCGTCATGTATAGAGGCGCAGAACGCAACGTCTGAGTGCGCCGCGCCGTAAATACAACAAAAAGTCATATAATGATAATTACTTCTCATTGTATCCAATCAGGGCTTTATTGGTGAAAGTAATGAAAGGGCTCAGTAATGAGCGGGTATATTTATAGGCCAGATGAAAAGCATGTGCTGCTTAAAATGGAAATTAGAAATGGACTTTACAAAGCATGAACGCTGGAAAACCTACGAGAGGCTACGATGGTACAGAATCCAGAAAATAAAATAATGCCTTCTACATAATGTCATTTATCAAGTGCAGAAGCATACAGCACCCATATGCATAGCATGAGATTTAAAGACATGGCTGCTTTGTTCTAGAAACAGCGCCATTCCCGTTTGCTGGCTGGTCTTGGTATTACAACTCAGCTCTATGTATTTAAATGCCGCAATACCAGACACAGCCTATGCACAAGAGTGGCACTGTTTCTCATAGTAAACAGCCATGTTTTCTTAATCTTATACAACCCCTTTCACTCCATCCCACCGCAGCCATTTTTCGGTTTGTCATTTTATTTTTTTTCTCCCCACTTTCCAAAAGTCATAACTTTTTTATTTTTCCGTCGATATAGCCGTATGAGGTCTTGTTTTTGATCGACGAGTTGTAGTTGTTCATGGCACCATTCATTGTACCATAAAATGTACTGGACACCGGAAAAATGTTCTTTGTGGGGTGGAATAGGAAAAAAAACAATTATTCCTCCATTGTTTTTTGGGTTACGTTTTTACGGCGTTCACCGTACAGTAAAAATGACATGTTAGCTTTATTCGGTGGGTCAATACGATAACGGCGATACCAAATTAATATAGTTTTTTTTATGTTTTACTACTTATACAAGGAAAAACGAACTGTCAAAAATAAAATTATTTTCGGTTGTGATATTCTGAGAGCCAGAACTTTTTGAAATTTCTGTTGATTAACTGGTTCCCGACCGCTGGCTGTATATTTACGGCCAGCGGTCAGGGACGGGTCCTTAAAACCCGAGCCATAGACTTTTTACGGCTCGGGTTTTAACTTGCTGCCCGCGCGATCGGGCAGCTGAATGTCGGGTCTCCGGCTGTCAGTGACTGCCGGGGACCCTGAGGAGAAGATAGGAGCAGCTTTCGATGCTTCTGTCTTCTCCGATGTCTTTTTACACAGCGCTCAATGAACGCTGTGTATAGGAATAGAGACAGCAGCAGCGGCGCTGTCTCTATTCCTCCCGGTGATCATGTGACTGGTCACATGATCGCCGGGTGCCGTTAGTGGCAGGCTGCTGCTGGGTCTAACTAGACCCAGCACAGCCCTATTAGTGACAATCGTCACTGTGAGAGGGCTGATTTCCCTGCTGTGCAGCTCCAGTTACAGGGGAAAAACATGGTGTAAAAGAAAGAAAAAAAATATATAAAGTTCCCCAAAGGTCTTCTTTGACCTTTAAGGGACAGACCATAGTAATAAAAAAATAATAAAGTGCAAAAAAAAATTAAATAATAAATACACATAAAATACCCACCCCAAAAAAAACGTTCCCCCCGCCAATCATTGTTGTAATGCTAGCGCTGACCCCAATTACCCTAATATAGACATGTAATATATTAAAATTTACGGTAGACAATGACGATCACAAATAAAAGGTCTATTTTAGGGTAAAACTATGTTATTACCAAAAAAAATAGCTGAAATGTAAAAAAGCTTATTTTTTGACTATTATTTTCAAACTTTATGAATACAAATTCTAAAATAGCAAAAAAGGTGTGTATAAAAACGATAAAAAACAAAACCTGCATTGTCTACGGAAAAAACGTCGCAAAAATCACGTCGTTAGCCCAACAAATAAAAAAGTTATAGCCATTTAACTAACACGTGCTAAAAATGGCTAAACGGAGTCTGGTCCTGAAGGCGCAAAATAGCCCGGCCCTGAACTGGTTAAGTGATTTATCCAGCGTATCCGCCCTGTGCTCCGCGGGGAATTCCGGGCAAAAAAGCGCACCAAACTGTGGTGCAGTTTTTCGCTCGGAATGTCCACTGTGGAAAACTGTAGCACTTAGCTGGCCTGCTGTGATTGGCTGCAGCGGTCACATGGGATGTGACATCATTTAGGTCATCCTCCCAGGAGGCCGCGCTGGAGGAAGGAACACAGAATTCTGGATAAGTAGATTATTTTTTTTCTTTGTTGTATTTTTTTGCAGCGGAATCGCAGTGAACCAGCA
Organism: Rhinoderma darwinii; assembly: GCF_050947455.1. Lineage (NCBI taxonomy): Eukaryota > Metazoa > Chordata > Amphibia > Anura > Rhinodermatidae > Rhinoderma > Rhinoderma darwinii. The sequence goes on along the minus strand of NC_134691.1, from coordinate 15,537,414 downwards.
GCAAAAAAAACGCAACAGCTGCTATTTGTTGCAGGATTTACCTCCCCATTGAATTCAATAAGGAAAACCGGCAACAAATAAGCAGCGTTTACGCCAATACAATTGACATGCAGCGAAATAAAATGCTGCACCGTAGGTCAATTCCTAAGCGTTTTTTTCCGCAGAGTGTGGATGAGATTTGTTCTCTCTCATCCGCTTTGCTGCTACTTCTGTTGCGGAAAGAAACGCAGCATTTACGCAACGAAAAGAAAAATATATATATATATTTTTTTTTTACTGTGTTCACCGTGCAGGTTAAATAACGTTATGTTGTGATAGTTCGAACTTTTACGGATGCAGTGAAAATATTTTTGTTACGTTTTTAGCTTTTGGGGGAAAATGGGAAAGGGTTTTTTTTTTTAACTTACAATACTGCTTTTTACTAGTGCCCCCTAAGGGATTTCAACTGGCGATCATTGGATCGCTTGCACCCGATACTGCAATACTAATGTATTGTATTATATGATGATTTTTACAGGCTCCTATTATGCAATGCCTCTGGCAGGACTTAATAGGAGCACAACATGGAAGACCTGGCACAACAACCATCGTTTCCCCCAGGATCGATGTCGGAGAGGGCAGCCCCCAAATTGTAAAGGCTTAGATGCTTCGGTTGCTATTGACCGTAGCATCTAAGGGGTTAAACATGTGGGATACCACTCGTTGCAGTGAAATGTCGCCTGTAAGGGCTGATTCAGACGAACGTGTCGTTTTTGTGCACGCAAAAGGCACTTGACAGCTCCGTGTGCCCTGTTCATATGGATGCGCGGTGGCGTGCTTTTCGCGCAGTCGCCATCATTATGACACTCCGTTTGGATGTTTGCAAACAGAAAAGCACGTGGTGCTTTTCTGTTTACATTCATTCTTTTACTGTTATTGCGCGAATAACGCGCGTCCCACGGAAGTGCTTCCGTGGGGCATGCGTGATTTTCACGCACCCATTGACTTCAATGGGTGCGTGATGCGCGAAAAACGCCGACACATAGAACATGTCGTGAGTTTTATGCAGCGAACTAACGCTGCGCAATACTCACGGAGTGTCTTCACTGCCCCATAGACTTCTCTAGGTCCGGCACGGACGCAAAACATGTTCGTCTGAATCCGCCCTTACATACAGCTGACATGCTCATCTTAGGGTGCAGGCAAAGACCGGGAGTGAGGCCACTACATACTTTCCCTCCCGCCCCCCGCCACCTATACACGGCGGATGTCAGGAAAGGGTTAATGACATACCAATCAGTTAGAAAAGCAGCAAAGGTCTTAACCTTGTTATTCTCCATGACTCAGTTTAAACAAGAATGGCCAATAGCTGTCATAGAGCCTCAGAGCAAAACTCAGAAAGCTAATGTCCAGCATTCTATTTTTAGGAAGAAAATTCTGTGCTGGTAATTTTATATATATATATATATATATATATATATGTCCAGGGGGCTCTGTTTTTCTGACTTGATAAATTATATAATTCTTGCGACCTGCAGCCACCACCAGGGGGAGCTAACTCCATATTAATTTATACAGCTAGTACTGAACCAAGTGGGAGCTGAATATATCTGTATGCGGTCAGCTCCCCCTAGTGGCAGCTGCAGGTAGTTGTGTGCCCTGATACTGTGGCAGGTTGACCTTCTACTTCACCATTTTACCAAATCAATGGTAATGCAAACAGGAACTATGGTTTCCGCTTGCCTTTCTGTTGATGGGTTCCTCCGACGGGAAGGTCTAGCGGAACCCATCAACGGAACCGAACGTCGATGTGAACACAGCCTAAGAATACATTAGATCTAATGGCTACAGTGACACCTACAGGCTGTAAAAAATATAGCAAACATAATATTAAGTAATATAGTAATGTACTATTAACAAAGATGTAGCAGAGCTGAGTACAGCTTTTTATTTTCATTTTCATCATATTGCGATTGCTCTGTGGATTTACCTGCAGTCCTAAGTTACCCCAAATAATGTATGGCGATCCCATGAGCACTGCTGCATCTACAATAAAATTACAGTTAAAAAAATATTTTAATTTCAGATATAGCTGAACTGAATTTGTCACCGTGTTTTTTTTGGTTTGAAAATGGTCATAACTCGGCGTGAAAAGATACTAGTGTAGCTTTTATGGAGAGCTACAGGTAACACAAAAGGATATCAGCACAAAGATGACAAAGTCAGCTCTGCTACATTTGTATTTCGCTTCATCATACTGGTTTGGCTGGTCGGTGACAATGTTTGAAGTAAATTCTCATTAGTCTTTTCTTCTACTATAAATTGTAATTTCTTTGGCAGTAATATACAAGTCTCTTGTGTTCACGTCCGTGTTAAATTAAGGGCTGTGATCGAAAGCAGATGATTTAGAGCCGAAGTTGTTGATGGGGGGATTACTCCAGACTCGTAAAACGTGACACACGCGCTACATGGTTTTCATAGAGTCTGAGATGACATATGGCTGGATCAATTCAGTAACAAAATGTAAATTGAAGTGTTACATGGTCTAAGTGATCTTCTACAAATCTGTTAGGACTGAGCTGCAATACCAGACATAGCCAATAGACAAGAGGGGCGCTGTTTCTGCAAAATAAACATTTGCTTTTTCTCTTTTCTCGTATAACCGCTGTCCATATGCTGGAATAATAAAGCCTTTGGCTGTCAGAGCATGCTGGGAGTTGTAGTTTCACAACAGCTGGAATGCTGAGGAATGCTGACCCTGACGTATTAGGTTATACTGACATCATATAGGAGAGCACATTACTTAGAACTACTAGCCAAAGCAGAGAGCCACGACAGAGAGAAAATCATGCTCTGGCTGACTTTTTGCTACCACCAATGGTTGCCCATTGACCAGTAGTCGGACTTGTAATAGTCGGATACGCTGCGTAAAACTACCAACCTATGGGAACCCGGCCTAAGGTGCTGCATAATACATAATACAGTAGCAGCAAAGTGGATGAGATTTTAACAAATCTCATCCACACACTGCATAAAAATACGCCAAAAAAGCGTTCATAAATTGACCTGCGATGCGTTTTTTGTAATCCGCAGCATGTCAATTTATATTGTGGAACTGTTGCTTTTCTGTTGCAGGGTTTCCCCATTGAATTAAAAAAGGTAAAACCGCAACAAATAGCAGATGTTGCGATTTTTGCGGCGGAAAGCCTGCCAAAAATTGTAACTCAGAAAAAAATTGTGAAAAATGTGACCCCTTTACGACCACCCATGGTACATGATCATTATAGGTGGAGGGAGGTTGTATAGAACGTGCTAACAAGCTGAGCCAGCTCCATACGTCGCGGGTGTCAGCTATATATTACAGCTGACACTCTGCTCTGACTGCTGGGATAGCAGATCACTACGATCCCAGCCAGGGCTGATTCTGATTTTCTGCTGACTGAGGCGAAAATTAAAATGGCGCCCCCCCAGATTTTGATTGACATCCCCCTGGCTGTTCTTTATTACTAGCAGCCTCCTCCAACTCTTGCGGATGCGCCGTTGACTTGTACTGGTACTTGTACGGTGCAGCCGGGCAGAGTGTGTGCAGTAGTACAAGGCAATGGCGAATCCGAGAAAGTTGGAGGAGACTGGTAGTGATGTATATCAGCCAGGGGGATGTCAATCAAACATGGAAAATTGGGTTTGGAGGAAGGACTAAGTGACTCTTCAGGATAGAGGCACCGCCCCGTGACCCTTTATAAATAATTAGCATATAGCATGCGTTATTTTAAAAGTTGATTTTATAGATTTTGCTGCATCTGAAAAAAACATACAGGGGAATGTTTGGAAATATTGTCAGGTCATGTATTACCGCATAGTGGCGGTTCAAGGGGTTAAAATTACCTGACAGATTCCCATTAAATATTCAATGAATTGTAAACAATTCCATCTGCCCTGCAATTTTGTCATTATAAATATATTCTATATAATTACAGCTCCAGAACCAAGATCTGACATATACGGCTCCAGAACCAAGCTCATACATATATACAACACCAGAACAAAGCTCATTACATATATACAACACCAGAACAAAGCTCATTACATATATACAACACCAGAACAAAGCTCATTACTTATATACAACACCAGAACAAAGCTCATTACATATATACAACACCAGAACAAAGCTCATTACATATATACAACACCAGCACATGTCTTGTGCGCTTACGTCAGGGGGAGGGGCTTCCCTTCCCTCCGATTGGTGCATCTGCATCTGGATGGGCGCGGCACCCCGGCGTTAGACGCCGGTGTCTCGTTCCTTCTCGGATGATGCGCCGTCGGAGGTGTATGAGCGGCCATCTCCACACCTGGCGCATGACGCCGTTAATAAGACCATAGTGATGTATTTGCAAACACACATGATTGGGCATAGGATCATTTAAAAGGGTGATCCCAGCTGGAGAGACGCCACCCCCGGACGAAGGCATCCCGCCGAAACGCGCGTCGGGTCTGACGGTCTCTTTTTGCAGGGATACCATCACTATTATGGGTATGTCATATAATCTGTTCCTCCTATGCTGCTTGTTTTTATAAATATACTTACCTTCAGCATTATCTACTTTGATGGCTTCCAAGCAGTTTTTCAGGAGGGTATTAACATACATTTTGTTGGCAACAGACTTTAGTATGTTTATCACTATATAGCTATGTACATTATTGCATGATACATGTTACCATATATATATATATATACTTTCTCTTTGATGCAAATAGTCTGTTTACCTCACCTGACTAGACTTTGTCCCCATTTCTACACAACCATATCCCTGCGATTTTTGAACGTTTTTATTCATGCTCTGTATGACTCATCTTTTAATTGTTGTTATATATGTCAATAAAGTTTATATTTTTTCGCTATACTGTTTGTGTTAATTACACCCCACTCTTTATAGGCTATACAAGCTCATTACATGTATACAACACCAGAACAAAGCTCATTACATATATACAACACCAGAACAAAGCTCAGTACATAAATACAGCACCAGAACCAATATCAGTACATATATACAACACCAGATCCAAGTTCATTACATATATACAACACCAGAACCAAGCTCATTACATGTATACAACACCAGAACCAAGCTCAGTACATATATACAACACCAGAACCAAACTCAGTACATATATACAGCCTCAGAACTAACCTCAGTACATATATACAGCATCAGTGTAATGTCCGTGGCTGCGGGCTGTCAGCTTCAACCTCCCCCTGACAGCCGCAGCCACGAGTCGGCAAGCACTGGCCCCAGCCTTCTCTTCAGGAGACGCCAGCGCTCGTGTACACTCACCTCTGCCGGATCCCGTAGGGTGCGCGTGCACGCTCGTGCCCACTCTTAAAGGGCAGACCTCATGGACGAACTTTGACCCGTGAGTACCCTGGACTATAAGAGGGGTCCAGCCCCCTAGTTCTATGCCTGAGCGTTGTTGTGTTTCCTTAGTCTGTCTATGCAAATGGTCCCCTAGTGTTTCCTGCTCCCAGTGTTTCCTGTTCCTGTAACCTGTATCCTGATCTAGTGTCGTGCTTGCTATAGTCGTGCTGTGCTGGATACCACGCTTGTCTGCTTCCCCACGCCTGACGTCCTTCTGCTGCCTAGTTTGTGCCAAGCTACTGTCTGTGCTGCCACAGGTACCCTATATCCTATAGACTCAGACCTGCGCCCTGTTGGCCCGCTGTCTTACCGCCAAGGCAGTACGGCCCAGTGGGTCCACAGACCCTTCGTGACAATCAGAACCAAGCTCAGTACATAAATATAGCACCAGAACCATGCTCAGTACATATATACAACACCAGAACCAAGCTCAGTACATAAATACTGCACCAGAACAAAGCTCAGTACATAAATATAGCACCTGAACAAAGCTCAGTACATATATACAACACCAACACAAATACAGCTCAATTTAGTGCAACCCCTGCTGAATAGGTTTGTACAGCGTAAAACTACAGCTCTCAACATGGTCCAAACAATGGTAAGGATATGCTGTGAGATGGTGTTTCACAAAAAAAAAAAAAAAATACCAACTATCATTTCGCTGCAGATCATACAGTGACTACATTACTGATTAGAGGCAGAATAAACTTTTACATTCAGTGACTCATCGGTGACTTCTCAGATTCTGGTTGTTCTTTTTCTCTCTTCTTCTCCTTCCGGTTCAGACCTCTATGATGACTTCTCCCGGCCACAGCCCATTTCTGCAGTTTTACGCTCAGATGTCTTCAGCTTCTCACTTATCAAACATTTCTGCACCTATAAACGAAGATAAAAATCTCATGGTGCCACACACTATACCCTAAATATAATTATAATAGCACCATACACTGTACCTGATTATAATAGCACCATAGTCCCACACACAGTGCTCCCTGTAGATAGTGCCCCCATAGAGCCCCCTGTAGATAGTGCCCCCATAGATCCCCCTGTAGACAGTGCCCCCCATAGATAGTGCCCTACATAGATCCCCCTGTAGATAGTGCCCCACATAGATCCCCCTGTAGATAGTGCCCTCCATAGATCCCCCTGTAGATAGTGGCCCACATATAGCTCTCCCTGTAGATAGTGCCCTACACATATAGCCCCCCTGTATAGTGCCTCACATATAACCCCCTGTATATAATGCCCCACATATAGCCCCCTGTATATAGTGCCTCACATAGCCCCCTGTATATAGTTCCCTACATATAGCCTCCCACTGTAGATAGTTGCCTACATATAGCCCCCTCTATAGATTGTGCCCAACATATAGCCCTCCCCTCCCCTCCTATAGATAATGTGTTGCACACTTTTATAGAGAAAAAAACAACTTTACACACTCACCTTGATCCCGTTCCCGTGCCATCCTGTGTCAAGGCAGGCCTGCTCTCATCTGAGCAGGTCTGCTGTGGCTGAACGATGCAAGTGACACAATGACGTCATATCGTTGAAAGGCGCAGATTGGCAGGGCAGAATGACTTGCCCCGCCAATCAGCGTCTTCCAATAACGGTTGTGGCGCGATGACGTCATCATGCCCCATGGCATTGTTGAAAGGCGCTGATTGGCAGGACAGAATGACTTGCCCCGCCAATCAGTGCTTTTTAACAACGGAAGCGGCGTATGGCGTCAAGTTATTCTGACCTGCCAATCAGCATCATGTAATGGCCGACTTATGCATGTAATTGTACTTGCGTTCTATAGTCGCAGGTACAGTTAGTGCAGGAGGGTGTGACGGCGGCTGGTTTCAATGGCGCTGCTGCCCCCTCAGAGAGGCAGTAGGCCGCCGCCTGAGGCAAGATGCTCATCTCTCCCCATGGACGGTGCAGCCCTGATCCCAGCTTTTAAATCGCTTAGATGCTGTGGTCAATAGCAACCGTGGCATCTAAGCTGTTGAAAGACGGGGGAGTCCCCCTCAAACGTCCCATCGCCCCTTCCCCCTTCAATGCGATGCAGTGCCTATAGTTGTAAAGGCAGTCTGGGGGCCAATAAAGGCCCCCAGGTCTGCCATCTTTGTGCCGAGAGGCAGTGCTTAATAGGAGCCGGTAAAAAAAAAGACACTATATCGTGCAAGCGATCCAACAGTCAATAGTTCAAGTCCCCCAGATAGCTTAAGGCAAAAAATAAAAAACAGTAAAATAAAAAAATAAAAATCTACAAAAAAATATTAAAAGTTAAAAAAAAAATGTTCCTATTTTTCCCCAAAATGAGTGTTAAAAACAAAAACCTAATTGGCATTGTGGCATCCGTAAAAGTTTGAACTATTTCAATATAACAGTAAACGCCGTAAAAAAAAAGAAAAACATTTGATAAAAACACCAGAATTGCTGATTTTTGGTCACCTCGACATTTACAAAAAAATGAAATACAAAGTGATCAAAAAGTCTCCCCAAAAGTACCAATATAAACTACAGCTCGCCCCGCAAAAAACAAATCCTCGCACAGCTTAATCTACGGAAAAATAAAAAAAAAGTTATATCAATATATGGCGACACAAAACACATTTTATTTTTCACAAAATGTTTCTATTTTGTAAAAGTAGTAAAACATAAAAAAATAACTATATAAATTTGGTCTCGCCGTAATCGTATTGACCCACAGAATAAAGTTAACATGTATTTTTTACCACACCGTGAACGCCGTAAAAACAAAACTCAAAAAAGACATTGCTGGGTTTTTTTCATTTCATTTTATAAAATAATTTTTCCAAATTTCCCAGTACATTAAATGGTGCCATTAACAACTACAACTCGCAAAAAAAAAAAAAGCCCTCAAACGACTGTCAATGGAAAAATAATGAAAAAAAAAATATTCTCTGCATAAAATATCATTGCAAAACTGCACAAGTTTTTACCGCAAATGACCATGCCGTTTTCGTGCGGCCGAAAAAACGCATAGCAAAACCGTGGCAATTTTCATAATTTTGATGCGGTTTCTGTCGCCTGGCAAAAAACTTCCCCTAAGGGGTCTGTACACCCAGCAGTTGTGTGCTGCATGGCAATAAACGCACAAAGTTTTAGCGCAAATTGCATTGCATTGCGTTATTAGCCCCTACGGAAAATATAGGTGAAGCTCATATAAAACATGTGCATTACAAGTACTTGCCGCGCGGCCGAAAAACCACATAGCAAAACCTTGGTAAATTGCATGTGGTTCCCGGACGCATGGCACAGACCGCTACGTGTACGGACACCCTAATGGCAGATATTATAATTATAATGATATTATAATTTTTCCTGCTTTAATACCAATTAAATAAGCAGAGAATATTTCGATGTTAGAGCCGCCGGTGATTTTTGGGTAAGGATGGAGAAGTTTAATATGAGCAATGATCAAACTCATATTATAGAAGTGACACTGGAGCCGCGGCTGGACTGTTTCTCATTACAGCGCATTAGTAGTCACAATTATTTTATATTTAATAAATTGTTTAATTGAGCAATTTGGGAATTTGTAAAGGTCACAGAAATCTGAAGTCAGTTCTGATAAATAGACAGTGAAAGCGATTGGAATACATTGTATCCCCTTTACGTCCCATGCAGTCATTTTCATTAGCATCAGAATAACACTGAGAACTGACCTTTTGTTCAATGAGAAAATTTGCTGTAATTAGTTCAACAATTGCAGAAAGTTATAAATTTATACAAGATTACAGTATAGGGCGCAGTGTTCTAGGGTAGGAAGCATTATATGCAACAATATAGGCCAAAGAGATTGTCAGCAAGCAAAATTAAGTCACTTTGACATTACTTGTTTTGACGGAATGAATAGCGCAGTCGACTACGGTATTGATTCCGTCAAAACAACGGAACCCTTATACAACGTTGACAAACGGAAACCATTTGCACCGGATCCGTCACCATAGAACCCATGAACGGAGTCCCGACCCAGATGTGAACGAAGCCTTATCCTGAACTAATTCTGAGTTACACCTGTATTATACTCCAGAGCTGCACTCACTATTCTGCTGGTGGAGTCACTGTGTACATACATTACATTACTTATCCTGTACTGATCCTGAGTTACATCCTGTATTATACTCCAGAGCTGCACTCACTATTCTGCTGGTGGAGTCACTGTGTACATACATTACATTACTTATCCTGTACTGATCCGGAGTTATATCTTGTATTATACTCCAGAGCTGCACTCACTATTCTGCTGGTGGAGTCAGTGTGTACATACATTACATTACTTATCCTGTACTGATCCTGAGTTACATTCTGTTTTATACTCCAGAGCTGTACTCACTATTCTGCTGGTGGAGCCACTGTGTACATACATTACATTACTTATCCTGTACTGATCCTGAGTTACATCCTGTATTATACTCCAGAGCTGAACTCACTATTCTGCTGGTGGAGTCACTGTGTACATACATTACATTACTTATCCTGAACTAATTCTGAGTTATACCTGTATTATACTCCAGAGCTGCACTCACTATTCTGCTGGTGGAGTCAGTGTGTACATACATTACATTACTTATCCTGTACTGATCCTGAGTTACATTCTGTTTTATACTCCAGAGCTGTACTCACTATTCTGCTGGTGGAGCCACTGTGTACATACATTACATTACTTATCCTGTACAGATCCTGAGTTACATCCTGTATTATACTCCAGATATGCACTCACTATTCTGCTGGTGGAGTCACTGTTTACATACATTACAAAACGTATCCTTTACTGATCTCGAGTTACAGTCTGTATCATACTCCGGAGCTGCACTCACTATTCTGCTGGTGGGGTCACTGTGTATATAGATTACATTATTATCCTGTACTGATCTTGAGTTACATCCAGTATTATACTCCAGAGCTGTACTCACTATTCTGCTCAGTGGTGTAACTACTGCAATAGCAGCCGGAGCAGTAGCTACGGGGCCCGCGGCATGAGGGGATCCATGACACCCGCCGACACGGCTCCCCCATGCCCGGTGGCGCCGCTAGCAGCCAATATGGCTGCTACAGCGGTAGGGACGCCACTACGGGACCCGCCCTGCTTGGCCTCTAACATTTATGGGCCGGGGGGCACGGGCCCTCTCATGTCCGGTGGCGTCGCTAGCACCAGAAGGGGGTCGACAGCCACCCCTCTTGCAGTAATTGTACCTGTGTCTATAGCACGCAGGTACAAATACATGCATTAGCACTGAAAGGCACCCGACCATTCAGCACCTTACAATGATGCTGATTGGCGGGGCAAAATGACTTGCCCCGCCAATCAGCGCCTTTCAATGTCGATAGCGGCGCGATGACGCCATCCCGAACCACTTTGGTTGTTGAAAGGCGCTGATTGACGGGGCAAGTGATTCTGCCCTGCCAATTAGCGCCTTTCATGACGCTCGTGGCGTGATGACGTTATCGCGCTGCTTGCGTCGTTCAGCCCCAGCATACCTGCTCAGAAAAGAACAGGTCTGCATTGCCACCGGAAGGCGCGGGAACGGCATCATGTAAATATGTAAAGTTTTCTTTTTTTTAATAATAAATCTGAGTGCCATGATCTACAGGGGGTCTATATGTGGTGCACTATCTATAGGGGGAGTAATTGGTAGTGTATTATCTATAGGGGTTGGCTATATGTGGGACACTATATACAGGGGTGGGTTACCTCTGGGGCACTATCTACAGGGGGGGCTATATGTAGGGCACTGTCTACAGAGATGGGCTATATGTGGAGCACTATCAATAGGGGAAGCTATATGTAGGGCAGCACGTTGGCTCGTTGGTTAGCACTATTGCCTTGCAGCTCTGGAGTCCATATGTGTGCACTATCTACAGGGGGCTGTTTGTGGAGCACTATCTACAGGGGCTTCTATGTAGGGCAATATCTTCAGGGGCTTATATGTAGGGCACTATCTACAAAGGCTCTATGGGGTCACTATCTACATGGGGGATATGGGGGCACTATCTACAAGGGGCACGGTGTGTGTGGGACACACTGTATGGTACTATTATAATCAGGGACACAGTGTATGGCGCTATTATATTTAGAGGTGTTGAGAATTTTATCTTCGTTTATAGATGCAGAAATGTTTGAAAAGTGAGAAGCTGAAGACATCTGAGCGGAAAACTTACGGGTCGTTTCAGCACCTTCAGAAATGGGCCGTGGCCGGGAGAAGTCATCATAGAGGTCTGGAGCTGATGAAGAAGAAAAGAAAAAAAGAACTAGAATTGACACATCATCGGTGAGTCACTTAATGTAAATGTTTATTCTGCCTCTAATCAGTAATGTAGTCACTGTATGATCTGCAGCGAGTTGATGGGTGGTTTGATTTTTATATGATTTTTTTTATATACAAGGGGGAGCAGGGTGGCACTATATACAAGGGCAGAGCAGAGTGGCACTACATGCAAGAGGGAAGCAGGTTGGCACTATATACTAGGGGGCTGTGTGGCACTATATACAGGGGGGGCTGTGCGGCACTATACAAAAGGGGGATCTGTGTGGCAATATACACAAGGGGGAGCTGTGTGGCACTATATACAAGGGGCTGTGTGGCACTACTAAAGGGGTGCTGTGTGGCACTACAAAGGGGGGGCTGTGTGGCACTATCTACTAGGGGGCTGTATGGCACTAACTACAGGGGAGGGCTGTGGCGCTATCTACAGGGGGCTGTGTGTGGCGCAATCTACAGTGGTCTGTGTGTGGCACTATCTACTAAGGGGGGGCTGTATGACACTATATACTAAGGGGGGCTGTGTGGCACTATATACAAGGGAGGGGGGCTGTGTGGTGCTATATACAGAGGGGCTTTATGGCAATATCTACAGGGGGCTGTATGGCACTATCTAAAAGTTGCAAGTGGGGCGCTATCTACAAATGGGGTGTGACACTGTCTACAGGGGGCTGTATAGAACTGTCTACAGAGGGGCCATATGGCCCAATCTACCGGGGCACTATCTAGAATGGGTGCTGCGTGTGGCACCTGGGTAGGGCCCAGTCAAAAGTTTGCTATGGGGCCCAGTCTTTCCTAGTTACGCCCCTGATTCTGCTGGTGCGTATATACATTACATTACTTATCCTGTACTGATCCTGAGTTACATCCTGTATTATACTCCAGAGCTGCACTCACTATTCTTCTGGTGGAGTCACTGTGTACATGCCTTACATTACTTATCCTGTACTAATCCTGAGCTACATCCTGTATTATACTCCAGAGCTGCACTCACTATTCTGCTGGTGAAGTCACTGTGTACATACATTACATTACTTATCCAGTACTGATCCTGAGCTACATCCTGTATTATACTCCAGAGCTGCACTCACTATTCTTCTGGTGGAGTCACTGTGTACATACAGTACTTATCCTTTACTGATCCAGAGTTATATCCTGAATTATCATCCAGAGCGTGGCTCAGCGACAGGAACGTTACAGTAAACAGGCATAAACAAATAATATTACCTACAGACAGGGGCGGACTAAGAGTGATTTGGGCTTCTAGACATTAAAGGTCTTACCAACCACTACCCGTGGTACTTTTGGCCGGGGGTAATAAATTGCATGTGCGGAGCAAATTTTTTTATTGTTTTGTTAGTGTGTTGAAACTGACTAAGGGGAAATTGGCCCCCTGTCCATTTATGGCCCCCAGGACCACCTTCTGCTGTTGGTTGGCAATTACATCTTTGCACCTTTCAGCACATTCGGGATCAATTAATTTCTCTCTCTCTTTGTAGATGGTAATAGCGATATGGGATAAAGCTTGGCACCCTTAAGCCACTGAACTATTGTCTGACAGTAAATTTTAATAATCAAATCACTCATAGGACAGCATATACTCCATGAACACGCACATCGGCTGGTCTACCACCTAGATCTGGGATAATAGGTGGGTAGCCGCCCTGTGCACCAATGTAGATTCATGGATTTAAAAAAAATATTGCTCTGCCTTTAAATTTCTTTGTACAACCAACTGGATGCTGCGTCCAAGCTGCTGATAACGCTGTCAGTGCTAGAATAGAATAAGCGCTTCCCTAGTGCAGTGAGGGACCAGCTATCATGCGGAACTTCAAGGGCCGAGAGTGGTGGGGCGCATTCTGAAACCCCCGTCTTGGGCACCAAGAAACCTTGTCCCGGCCCTACTGCCGCCCCAAGGGCACGGGATAGGGGTAGAACATCTATGATAGGAAATTGTTGTGGGTGTACAGCGGAATGGCATGGACATCCCAAGTGGTGGGATCCTCAACTGTGCTTGTCTTCCAGAGCACCGAAGGCGTCCAAAGGGATTCAAGTGGGCCTTCAAGTTCCCTTTTGGACCATTGATTTTGTTCAAAATCCTAAAATGAACCCAACCAAGATGCTGTGACCAGACATAAAGAGGAAAACCTCCCATTGTGTAGATTTAAAGGAGTTCTGCAAACAAGTTTGAACAAAAATTTTCTCCACAAAGTTTTGGAGATACATTTGGTTGCAATTATTACCGTTAATGGCTGTAAAACCCTGATTATGTGTACAGGGTCATTTTCTTTTTCACATAGGTGATACTGGGTGCTAGATACAATTCCCACTTAAAGGGGTTGTCCCATGAACACAACCTCTAATCAAATGCCCTATTATAGCTTATAGACGTCTTCAGCTTGGGACCCCCCCCCCCTACAAGTTTAGAGTGGAGCGTTGCTGCAAAGAGTGATGGACTCGACACCACCATGTACTATAAGGTTGCCCATTTAGTTGAATGGGTGACATGTACAGTAGTGCTTCATTACAATGAGCTTCCCTCAACAATAACAGTTCAGGAGTAGAGGGGTTATAGAAATCAAATCCGTAACTTCATTGTAACATGGGATTGCCCAAATGGGACAACCCCTTCCAATCAATTCCAAAATTTAGTAGAAAATGTCAATAAAGGGGACAAATACTTTTTCTTAGCTCTATATCCTCAATATAAGGATTTAGGAATCATGGCGGAGTCTATCCAAACCTTGGCGTGACCCATAAGATTTCCGTCCATATTCGAAATAATATACTCAGTTTCGAGTTTTCGGGATATACAAATAAGTGCCTGAGACTAACAATCAACCACTCACCGGGATGAAGATATAGAGGAGCGGCTGCTCCAGTTTCTACCTTACTTTTCATAATGAAGTTTAGGTGGGGAGGTAATTTGTTAAAAGAAAGCCACCGGGAGATTTATAAGCGATTTCAATTTATTTTAGGTATTACCTGTAAATCCATCTATCCCATTGTTCATGTCATCTTGCTGAAAGCCTCCTTGTGTCCGCAGATTATAATCAGATTGTTCATATCTTTGTAAATCTGCTGCTGCGTACTATTGTAATTTCAGTTAACCCTTTGCATGGTTGATCATTGTGCTATTTCTTAACATTTATTATTAATATTTACATTTACTAGAAGTGTTGAGTTTGTCAGATCTAGTAGTTTAATTCGTTTAGATGTAAAGTGGCTGAATGGACAGCAGGTTAATCCACTGTAGATCCACCATAAGAAGTTGCAAAATTAGATATTTGGTGTAATGTAACCCTTTCCCTGCCACATACGTAACAGTTACGTCATGACAAGGTCGAATGTTTGCAGCTACAGACGTAACAGTGATGTCATGACAAGGTCGAATTTTTGTAGCTACAGACGTAACAGTAACGTCTTGACAAGGTTGAATGTTTGTAGCTACAGACATAACAGTTACGTCATGACAAGGTCGAATGTATGTAGCTACAGGCGTAACAGTGATGTCATGACAAGGTTGAATATTTGTAGCTACAGACATAACAGTTACGTCATGACAAGGTCGAATATTTGTAGCTACAGACGTAACAGTTACGTCATGACAAGGTCGAATGTTTGTAGCTACAGACATAACAGTTACGTCATGACAAGGTCGAATGTTTGTAGCTACAGGCATAACAGTGATGTCATGACAAGGTTGAATGTTTGTAGCTACAGACATAACCGTTACGTCATGACAACGTCGAATGTTTCAAGCTACAGACATAACAGTTACGTCATGACAAGGTCGAATGTTTGTAGCTACAGACGTAACAGTAACGTCATGACAAGGTTGAATGTTTGTAGCTACAGACATAACAGTTACGTCATGACAAGGTCGAATGTATGTAGCTACAGGCGTAACAGTGATGTCATGACAAGGTTGAATATTTGTAGCTACAGACATAACAGTTACGTCATGACAAGGTCGAATGTTTGTAGCTACAGACGTAACAGTTACGTCATGACAAGGTCGAATGTTTGTAGCTACAGACATAACAGTTACGTCATGACAAGGTCGAATGTTTGTAGCTACAGGCATAACAGTGATGTCATGACAAGGTTGAATGTTTGTAGCTACAGACATAACCGTTACGTCATGACAACGTCGAATGTTTCAAGCTACAGACATAACAGTTACGTCATGACAAGGTCGAATGTTTGTAGCTACAGACATAACCGTTACGTCTTGACAACGTCGAATGTTTCAAGCTACAGACATAACAGTTACGTCATGACAAGGTCGAATGTTTGTAGCTACAGACATAACAGTGATGTCCTGCTCTAACTGGATCAAAATAAAAAAAATTAAAGCAAATAGTCTTTTTTTTTTTAAGCAAGGACATTATTATTTAAGTTTTCAAAAATTATTTGTCCTGCTACAAACATATAAACCATTCCAATCCGTATCCTCCACCCTCACCTGAAACCCCTGCATAGCCCCAGGAGTATGATATGTTTTTGTACCCCTTAACCAATCAGAACCGAGGTTCTAAGGTGTTTTGAAATTTTTACCTTAAAATACACCTCAGAGGTTTGGACTGTCTGAAGGAAATGATCAGGTGGCGTCCCAGGAGTGTTCACCAATAGCAACAGTTGAGGACTTAACTAATAGGCAGAAGAGTAGTTGTAAGGGCCGGATTAAGGTTTATGTGGGCTCTTGGGCGACATATACTTAGTGGTCCCCTTTGAGGGGGAACTAGTGGCGGCAGTAAAATGGAAGAAAATGGCCCCCAGTTTGTGCCTCCATATAGAAGTTAGGCCCTATTTATGCACCCATATAGAAGTTAGGCACCCATATAAAAGTTAGCCCCCTTTATGTCCCCATATAGAAGTTTGGACCCCAGTTTGTGCCCTCATATATACAGTGCCCTCTGTAGATAATGCCACAGTGCCCTATGTAGATAGTGCCACAGTGCCCTCTGCAGATAGTGCCACAGTCCCCTATGTAGATAGTGCCACACAGCCCGCCCATAGATAGTGCCACACCCCCCTTGTAGTTAGTGCCACACACCCTCTTTTACATAGTGCCACACCCCTTGTAGATAGTGACACTCACTTCCCCTTGTAGATAGTGCCACCCCACCCCCTGTAAATTGCCATTGGAGTTACCTCTAGGAGTGGAATCCCGAGCCAGAGCATTGCCGATGCTCTGGCCAGGGATTCCTCTCCTGGAGGTGCCCCTGACGTCTCTATCAATATATGGACAGGGATGTCAGGGGCTCCCACTAGGAGTGGAATATATAGCAAGAGCGTTGGCAACACTCTTGCCAGGGATTCCGCCCCTGGTGTAGTGCCTAACGTCACTGTCCATATGTGGACAGGGAATGTCAGGGGCTCCCTCTGGGAGCAGAATCTCTGGCCATAGCGTCGGCAACGCCCTGGAGGGATTACTATCCTAGAGAGGGGCCCCCGGCATTAACATGCACAGTGGGACATCGGCTGAGTGGTAAGTGTCACGGCTGTGGGGTATGTAGACCCACTAGGCTGCACCGCTGTAGCGGAGTAGCAGCTGGCCAAACAAAAGTCAATAACCTTCTTTAGAACTGGAGTACCTGTATAGAAGTTCTGACAGACACTTGGCATAGCAGACTCCTCGGCACAGATGACATTTGGTGTGGCAGATGACGCCTGGCCGGCAGATGACTTTTGACGTGGCACAGAGGATGAAGTCAACTCCAACACTAGACTTCACTCAGGAACAAACACAATTACTGGATACGGGATACAGGAAACAGGATACAACTAAGGGACCATTAACTAACGAACATGGGTAAACACAACGCTCAGGAAAGGAGAGGGAGGGCAGAACCTTTTTATAGTCCAAGATGTAGCAGGGATTGGCCAGGGAACTTTTCGCCCTACAGGCTTCAGTGTGGAGGTTGCAGCCGTGTGTGACGGCGTCTCTTGGGAAGGAGACGCCGGCATGAAGAGAGTGAACTGCGGTTGCAGCTGCCGGTAGGTAGGATGTGTCGGCGGGCAGCATTAAGTAAAGCAGCCAGCGTCTCATTATAACTGGCATATATAGAGGTGAGAATTTGTGCGGATGCATAAAGCAGAGTCAAGGCAAGTCACGCTCAGCACGTTCACCACACACACAAACATATTTTAATGAATTTATACATTTTACCCTGTCCATATCCCAGTCCATGCCTGATCTTATAGCTGCCCATATACTTACGATAGCTGACAGCTGAGTTATTTCTCCCGACTCCCCTATACACATGAATGCTCGGCTTGGCAGAGCGTGCATGTACTTTCTACGGGGAGGGAAATAAGACGCTTCCAGACCCTTCTGTTCCGTAATTTTCATGCAAAAAACAGTTGCTTCACACCTGCGATTTTAGCATTTTTTTTTTTTAATGCATGCATCAGTGAACGCAGATGTATGAACTCCTCCCAGCATTTAATTGAAGCGATTGCTTTGCATAAGGGGTTTGCCTGAGTAAGTATTTTAGTCACAAAGTTGAATTTTTGTGCAATTTCCCATAAAAATCATAACAAAGTTGCATAAAGGTAGATATAAGAATAAACTATTAGGTAGGACTTTTACATTCTTAAGGTTGGTTACTTTTAGAAAATGCTTTATATAAGTTGTGGGGGTACATTTATTTTTTAAGCGGTCTCAGAATTAAAGACTATGTACACCTTTTGAAAAGGTTTTTTTTTTTTTTTTTTAATAAAACAGTGTATCAGTGTGTTTGGTGACATTTTCTAATTACTTTTTATTACAAAAAAGTATTTTTACGTTTTGAGATACCGCTGCTTTGTATCCTGTATACAGAGCAGCTTGTATCTAGGGCTGAAACCTTAATCCATCAGATCAGCGGGTCCTGCGCGTGTCTGACAGTTCACAACTTAAGGCCGGATTTACACGAGCGTATGCGTTTTGCGTGCGCAAAAAACGTGGTGTTTTGTGCGCGCAAAAGGTCCATAACAGCTCCGTGTGTTAGCAGCGTATGATGCGTGGCTGCGTGATTTTCGCGCAGCCGCCAACATTATGACACTGCGCGAATCACGCGCGTCCCACAGAAGTGCTTCCGTGTGCTGCGAGTGATTTTCACGCAGCCATTGACTTCAATGTGTGCGTGATGCGCGAAAAACGCACAAATATAGGACATGTCGTGAGTTTTACGCAGCGGACACACGCTGCGCGAAAATCACGGACAGTCTGAACGGCCCCATTGACTAACATAGGTCTGTGCGAGGCGCGTGAAAATCACGCGCGTTGCACAGACGTATTATATGTTCGTCTGAATAAGCCCTAAATGTGATCGAGTACAGGTTGATCATGCATGTCAGAGACACCCAAGATCCGCTGTCGCTAAACCTGTCAGTCCCGCTGATATGACGGATTCAGGTTTCCGCGCTAGATACAGCTGCTCTATACAGGATATAAAGCAGCTGTATCTCAAAAATGAATAATCATTTTTAATAAAAAGTAATTAGAAAGTTGCACCAAACACACTGACAAACATTTTTATTAAAAAAAAATATTTTCAAAGGTGTACATAGCCTTTAAAAACTGATTTTTGGTCATGATACAATCATCAGTTTTGGGATTTTGTGAAGGTAAGTTGTAGACATTCTGCACATGCTGAACATTTTGTTTTAGGAGGTTTTGTGTGTCTAGGACAAGGCTAGAATAACTGTTAGGCTGGGTTCACACACCCTATCTACGGACGTAATTCGGGCGTTTTAACCTCGAATTATGTCCGAAACTACGGCTCCAATGCGCCGGCAAACATCTGCCCATTCATTTTACAATGTTCTGTGCCGACTGTCATTTTTTTAAAAAGACGCTCGCTTCAAAGAAGTGCCTGTCACTTCTTCAGACGTAAATGGAGCCGTTTTCCATTGACTCCATGGAAAAACAGCTCCAATTACGTCCGTAATGGACGCTGCGAAAAACGCCTGCACATGCCATTACGTCTGAAATTCCGGAGCTGTTTTCTCCTGAAACCAGCTCCGTAATTTCAGCCGTAATGGACGCTGCCGTGTGAACATACCCTTAGGGTATGTTCACACGGCTTATTTTTGGCCGTTTTTCGAGCCGTAGTTGACTTCAATGGGAAAAACAGCGTTCTGTGCCGACGGGCCATATTTTTACACAACCGTTTTTAAAAATGTCACTTCTTGAGCCGTTTTTGGAGCCGTTTTTCATTGACGTCGCGAAAAACACGAGTGGCTTAAAAAACTACTGAAAATCAGGACCTGGTTTCCCTTAAGTGCGGCCAGATGTTACATTAAGGTCTATAGTGACATATCAAATGCACTACAAACAAATGCAAAAACACCGAAAAAGGCCATACTTACAAATGGACACAGCCAGGTCAGAAACGCTGATGAAGGAATGAGCAGGTGCTTTAAATAATAATAATAGCCACTCCCACTGGTCTTGAGGGGAGTGGTGTGTGGTGCATGGGATGTGTAGTAAGAAATAATAAATGAATAGTGTGTGTGCAAGTGTAATACTATGAGTGAAATATAGAGGGCAGTAATGAGTGAAGTGCCTCAATAGAAATAAATGGATAATGGGGTGCAAGTGTGTGAAACATGGAGGGATAGTGTGTACGTCATGAGGCACAACGTGTATAGCCAGGTAGAAGCCTATTTGTGACGCCTTGATAGTTCATAGAGCGGGCTACCCTGCTTGCTATGCCAAACAACAACACACCATGCTCTCCCAGCATCAAAGACCCGGCTGTGTCCAAGAATAAAGTAAACTTAAAACCAAGCACACCATTGTTTTTCTTGTGAAATTCTCGATAAGTTTGATGTGTCACATGACCCTCTTCCCATTGAAAAAACTAAAGTTGGATACAAAATGGCCGACTTCAAAATGGCCGCCATGGTCAACACCCAGCTTGAAAAGTTTCCCCCCTCCCATATACTAATGTGCCACAAACAGGAAGTTAATATCACCAACCATTCCCATTTTATTTAGGTGTATCCATATAAATGGCCCACCCTGTATATACGGGCAGTATTATAGTAGTTATATTCTTGTACATAGGGGGCAGTATTATAGTAGTTATATTCTTGTATATAGGGGCAGTATTATAGTAGTTATATTCTTGTATATAGGGGCAGTATTATAGTAGTTATATTCTTGTATATAGGGGGCAGTATTATAGTAGTTATATTCTTGTATATAGGGAGCAGTATTATAGTAGTTATATTCTTGTATATAGGAGCAGTATTATAGTAGTTATATTCTTGTATATAGGGGCAGTATTATAGTAGTTATATTCTTGTACATAGGGGGCATTATTATAGTAGTTATATTCTTGTATATAGGAGGCAGTATTATAATAGTTATATTCTTGTATATAGGAGCAGTATTATAGTAGTTATATTCTTGTATATAGGAGCAGTATTATAGTAGTTATATTCTTGTATATAGGGTGAAGTATTATAGTAGTTATATTCTTGTATATAGGAGCAGTATTATAGTAGTTATATTCTTGTGCATAGGGGCAGTATTATTGTAGTTATATTCTTGTATATAGGAGGAGTATTATAGTAGTTATATTCTTGTATATACGGGCAGTATTATAGTAGTTATATTCTTGTATATAGGAGCAGTATTATAGTAGTTATATTCTTGTATATAGGAGCAGTATTCTAGTAGTTATATTCTAGTATATAGGAGAATTATTATAGTAGTTATATTCTTGTATATAGGAGGCAGTATTATAGTAGTTATATTCTTGTATATAGGAGCAGTATTATAGTAGTTATATTCTTGTATATAGGGAGCAGTATTATAGTAGTTATATTCTTGTATATAGGGGGCAGTATTATAGTAGTTATATTCTTGTACATAGGGGGAATTATTATAGTAGTTATATTCTTGTATATAGGAGGCAGTATTATAATAGTTATATTCTTGTATATAGGGAGCAGTATTATAGTAATTATATTCTTGTATATAGGGGGCAGTATTATAGTAGTTATATTCTTGTATATAGGGGCAGTATTATAGTAGTTATATTCTTGTATATAGGAGGCAGTATTATAGCAGTTATATTCTTGTACATAGGAGCAGTATTATAGTAGTTATATTCTTGTATATAGGGAGCAGTATTATAATAGTTATATTCTTGTATATAGGGGCAGTATTATAGTAGTTATATTCTTGTACATAGGGGGCAGTATTATAGTAGTTATATTCTTGTATATAGGGAGCAGTATTATAGTAGTTATATTCTTGTACATAGGCGGCAGTATTATAGTAGTTATATTCTTCTACATAGGGGGCAGTATTATCGTAGTTATATTCAGGGACATAAGGGGCGGTATTATAGTATTTATATTATTATATTCATATATTTGTTGTAAGTTTCTGTATAGAATTATTTATTTGTTACACACATGCAGAATACACTACTTTGGAATGGGATTACAGATCCATTTGCAAAATATGCAGTGAGCGCCTCTCTTGACTTTCCCTTTTTTACCTTTAATATGGGAATACATGTGAGTGACATCTCCGGACATGTAGAGATCACCTATGTGGAATGAGCATCATTTTACAGCTGATTGAGTGGAGATGACAGCCCTCATATAATGGTCACCCGGAGGTTTCTTACAACTCTAGAAATACATAAAACAGAAAATACAGTGGACCTGACTGTAGCAGGAAGCGATTTTCATCAATGTCCATCAGTGAATGTATTATTTAGTTTACTACACTCCTAACTCGATCACGAATCCCTCTGCAAGACCTGTAAAGGATTAAATATTAAAGGGAAGTGACTGTATCATGAAATAAACCTGAGCTGGGAGTCTTTAAATTTTATCTCACGAAAATTATACCTAAGTTTGTATCTTCACCAGAGATGAGTGAATCTTAAAAGATTCAACTTTCAATAATTCTCCAAATGCAAATCACCTTGAACATTAAACCGGAAAAGTCTATTCTACTATCCTTAGTGCTGTAAAAATGTATTTGCCCCTTATTTAATCTCATTATTTTATACGTTTCCAGTGTCAGAATTGGGTTCCTTGGAGAAGATATTTCTGAGGGTCCGACTGTGCGCATACCACCATCATGTACAGGCCAGAGTGGGTTTACCTCGACTACCTTAAATAATTAGACCGACACCAACTTAACTTTTAAACGTGGGTTGACACGAGGGTCGGCCACAGCTTTATTTATTATTTATTATTCCAATATTTTAAAATAAAATGTTAACCGCTGATACCCGTATGCCAGCCTGCCTAAGGCAGAGCATGTGGGTCACTTCTTTTAATATCAAAAATACCGCCACGAGGAGGATGCGCATCCTTAACTGCGCATCCCTCCTCCCCCCGACCCCCGGTCAACCTGAACAAAGCCTCCTCCATCCCATCCTGTAGTCCGGAAAAAAAAGATGTCCAACCCAATATCAGTGAGGTGTACCCCATCCTGCAAAAGTAAACACCTGTTATCTCCTTCCAATTGCCTATGCCGAAATACCACACCTCCACCGGCTCTGACATACCTGGAGACCCTGGTGTTTAACAGGCGCCTCCCCCTTTCAATGGCATGTAGGTCATGTGCACCTTGCCACTCTGCCCGGAGAATCACTTCGGACCAAACCAGAACCAACTGCGAGAAAAACTACGTGAACCTTTCCAGGTCAGATTGGATCAACGCAATCAATTCGCCTAGCTGGACGGAACACAGGTCGTTCACCAGCACCGTGGGAGTCGTGTGCTGCCTGCTAATAGCTACCACTTCAGGCAAGACCTCCAACCATCTCAGGCCACGAACTCCCCTCCAGTGAACGTCAGCTGCCAACACACCGAACGAGAGACCTCCCGGTCGTACAGAAGCCCTTCGTTCGGCCCAAAAGAAATACGAGTGCTCGAGGATCCATATCACGGGTCGAGAACCTGCAATGAACAAACAACGTCAATGTAAAATCAAATCCGGACGAATATACCCAGCAAAACATTCGGACCGCCACCGCCCAATGCGGCGGACCTCGCCGTCGGGCAAGCCCAGTTCGCTGGCCGTGGTAGCAGCCCCAATACGAAAGGAATGGGTGCCAAACTCCTTGGGGGGAAACCCGCACTAGATAGAGCGGACCTGAAAACCGCCGAAAACTGGAACCTAGTAAGAGGTTTCCCGTCTACATGAGATAGAAATTGGGAACCAGACAATCGTACCCGCGAATATTGCGCAACAGCCTGCACGCGGCAGGCCGGCCCGGGTACGGGCCGCAGGGATATCCAACAACCTTTACCGAATACGTTCGTCTTGGACTTCCTTATACGGAAACGAACGCCAGCGCTGGATAAGACAACGTCGTTGACCAAAAGACCCCCTGGGCGTGCGGCAGACATGGCAACTAATTCAGAAATGCGTAGGGCACCGAAAAACGCCAAAACAAATGCCGCTATGAAAAAAAGAAACTTCAAAAGGGGAAGAACAAACCCCCGCTAACTCCTGTAACAACTTTAGGAGGATCGGATAAGAGACCGGGCGCCTGGACTCCCGCCTAACCGCAGATTTCTTCCAACCCTATAGCGCCTGAGTTATAAAAAAGGATTTAGTAACATCCGGCCAGGAGCTCAATTTAAAGAAAAAGGCCAGGCCTGAAAGTCGACGCTGCGTAACCGCTCCTGACACCCCCCGCTCCAATAACTTCGACAAGTAAGACAACACATGAGAACGAAGGATAGCTTCATCAGGCCCCAGGACCCGCTCGCCAACAACATCCAGCCACTCGTTCCACGCCTTACCGTACGTCGCCCAGGTGGATGGGGCAAGAGATGATCTCACGAGGGGGACCAGTTGAGATCCAGCATCCTCCACTACGAATCCGGGCAGCTGGCCCCCACCATGTCCGCCTGCGGGCAAAGCGAACGGAACACCTGCCAATTAAAACACGACAAAGCATCAGCAACATTATTACGGACACCGGGGACATGCCGAGACCTGAATATAATATTGTGTTGGAGACATCTCAACACCAGACGCCTGATCAACACAACCACAGGGAGGGAAGAAGAAGTTAAGTGATTGACAGCATGAACAACACTGGAATTGTCAGACCAGAACACCACTGATGAATTAGCCAATCGGCCACCCCATAGCTCGATGGAAACTATGATAGGAAACATTTCAAGGAGCGTCAAATTCCTACACCAGCCCCGGTCGCGCCAGGATTGAGGCCAGGGAGCCGCGCACCACGAGGAGCCGAGTATGGCACCGAAGCCCGCGCAGCCCGCTGCCTCTGTGAACAAATGGATCTCGTGGTTGGGCACCGGAGGTGCCCTCCAGCATGTTTGCCCTTTATACTCGGCTATAAAATGAAACCACACCTGGAAATCACTCCTAAGGGCTGAAGTAATGCGCACGTAGTGCGTGGGGGACCGTGCACCGGCCATGGCTAATGACAAACGGCGCGAAAAAATACGACCCATGGGCATAATTCTGCTTGCGAACACCAACAAACCAAATAATGACTGAACCTGCCGGAGCTGCATCTTTTTGGCCACCATGGCCGCAGACAGATGAGGCCCCAGCTTTAAAACCTTGTCCGCCGGCAAACGAAACACCATTTAGACGGAATCAATCTCGATTCCTAGGAAAGACAATAACGTAGTCGGACCCTCAGTTTTCTCTTCTGAAAGGGGGACGCCGAAACGGGTGGCCAAACTGCGAAAGGAATTAAGTAAAAATTGGCAAGGTGCCGACGTGGAGGGGCCTACGAAAAGGAAATCGTCCAAGTAGTGTGTAATGGAAGCGCAACTCCTGAAGTCCCTCAAAACCCATTCTAAGAAAGAACTGAAAACCTCGAAATAATAACAGGAAATTGAGCAACCCATGGGTAAACACATGTCATAGTACAATTGCCCCTCCAGCTGGCAGCCGAGTAAGTGGTAACAATCAGGGTGAACAGGTAACAACCGAAACGCGGACTCCACATCCGATTTTGCCATAAGGGCTCCCCGACCAGCCTGGTGAACTAACTTGACTGCCCTGTCAAAAGAGACGTATGAGACGGCGGACAGGTCCTTATCTATACCGTCATTAACGGAACTTCCTTTTGGGTATGACAGGTGGTGTATTAAGCGGAATTTACCGGGCTCCTTTTTGGGAACTACACCTAAGGGGGAAACTCGCAGGTTGGGGAATGGTAATTCCGAAAAGGGGCCGGCCATCCAGCCCAGCTCCAACTCCTTGGCCAACTTAGCCATAACAACCGCTGGCCAATCAACCGCCGATTTCAAATTACCCGAAAATGAGGGTGACGGGTTGTAAACGAAAAGGATAAAGAAACCAAATGAAAAACCTGTTCTAAGCAGGGCGGCTTCCCCCATCTTGGGGTACCGGTCTAGCCATGGCACCATCTCTAACACGCGTATTGGGGTCCTCGATCCTACCCGTATTACTGGGATGCGGGCCTTGGGAGGTACGATGGGTGCAACGTACGGCTGGGTGGGCAGCCCCGCAGGAAGAGCACTCGTGCTTAAACTTGCAGGATGCATAAAATTTACAGTGGCCCTCGTTGAAAAGCCAACAGGAACCATTACGCTTGATGTTATGGGCTCCGACCCCTGCGGGAGAACCGCTAAATGCCGGTGAGGAAGGGGCTGCTGGCTGAAAGGGGCACTGCGACATCATAAGCCTTAGCCATACGTCGGTTGCTTTAGTATCCCAACCCACCTCCGGTTTTTGCGCCATACGCCTACGGAATTCCTCATCGTACCGCCACCAAGCTGAACCCTTGTGGGACTTGTAAGCACTAAAAACAGTATCTAGGTACACAAAAAGCTGGAACGATTTTTTCGGGCAATTCTGCGAAGCTACACAACCTAACACCGCAAAAGCCTGCAGCCAATTATTAAAAGTTTTTGCCACTTTTGGCTTGGACGGCATGCCCCTTTCGAAGCGTCGTTCCCTGTCGACAGTCGCCGAATCCACTGACACTAAGGACCAAATATCAACGTAGTCATTACGCGCAATTTTTTCCCGGGTATCGTCAGACAAGTGAGCCCCAAGGGGGGGGATCCCACAAAAATTAGTATCCCTGAAGACAGGCAAGGAAGGACCTGCCATAGACGTCGACGCCTCCACCAGCGTTTTCCCAGCCTTCGCCTGCGAGGCCGGGGTGGCAGAGGCGGCTACCTTGCCTCTCAATAGGGATCGTAAGACATTAACTATCTCAACATCAGATGTAACCCCTGAACCCCAAGCCAGAAGGCAATCATACTCACTGCGTCCAGACGTCGTCACTGGGACCAGGGCCGTCGAATGTGGAGGGGGTGGAGCAGGTGCAGAAGATGCTACTGGCACCTCTCCCATCCTTGATCTTGTGGACCGGTGACGCCCATCATGGCTGCTCCTTTGACTGCCGTGGTGGGACGACCCAGTGCGAGAGCTCGACGATCCGGAACTCGAGGATGAAGGTGATCTTCTATGTCGCGGACGACGACCGCTTGCCCGCGGTGATGAGCGGCGTCTGGATGACCGCCGAGAGCGGGACCGGTGAGTCCGATTGGTGCCCCTGGAGCTTTCAGACGATGCCGTCCGCTATCACGAGACCAGGACCCAAACCAGAAGGGACTACTAGAGCTGTATCGGATAAGGGAGGAAGGGGTGTAGTTAGTGGTGCCTGTTGCATCACTCTTGGAGGATCCTGGTCGCACTGGAAGAAATCCTCCTCGCTATCTCCCAGTGATCCGTCCTCTCCATCATTTAATGGAGGAGGGGACGTTTCATGACACCCTCCAGTAACTCTACCTGGGGGGACATGCTGTGGGACCGAGCCCCTGGTGCTGTTTCTGGCGCACATCACGCGACCTGGGGGAAGGGGGACCGTTGCCGTACTAGTCTGAGTGGACACAACAGGGTGTCTTGCGGCTCCTGAGCGAGGTCTAGCTCTCCCCAGTCCGGTTGAAGTTGTCAGGCCTGGAGACGGAGGGATCACGTCCTCCTCAGGCCGGTCCAGCGAGAGTTCCGGCGCGGTACCAGACTGCGCATGCACGACTTGTCTAGAGGCCTCGGAGCGGATTCGTTGGTTGCTGGAGGGGGACAGCCTCGCTGGCGGCCTAGAGCGTCGCACAGAACGCCGTGTGGGGAGCTGACAGGGCACTGAAGATTCCGGTGCCACAGTCTCATCCAAAATAGACTGCAGCCATCCAGAGCCTTTGTTCTGAAGACGGAGGCGGATTGTCTCCTCAAGCTCTTGCCGCTTCATGCTTGCAACAGGTAAGTGTACTCACTGCGACACTGTGTATGACTGTAGACAAGTCACAGCCACAAGAGGAAGATGTCTGCCCGCCCTCAGCTTATAAACACAGAAAAGGGAGGGTGGGCCAGCCCGCCCTCAAGACTGCCCCCAAAACGCCCAGTGGGGCGGATGCCCTCCGTCCTTATATGGGCCTGCGCTCCTACTGCCTCACCCAGAAAAGGCCCGCCCTGGCCATCAATGTCCCTCCTTTAACCCCTTCCGTGCCACACAGTCATGAGCCCAACGGCTAGTACGCCTGAGGGCTTCCAGATCCTCCACCTATATAGAACATGTCCACTTTTAATTTGATCATAATCTTTGTTGTTATTATTTTACACATAGGACATGTCATCAATAAGGTCTAATGGGTTAAATCCGAATTGTCTTGAAACTCACCTCGCCCACTTCCAGCGCCGCTTCTCAATAAGCTACCGCGGTTGCTAAAACTTTGCTGCTGCTCTAGATCATGTCTTTTGCTATGGCCCTGCTAGTTTGGGCCGCAGCTTTTCTTCCCTAGATGCTCAGTGGCCTCAGCTTGCTAAGGCAATCAGCATCCGAAGATGACGTCAGGTGTTCTACTTAAAGGGGAATCCTCATGCCATGCCTGGTGTTTGAGTTACATTCATTTGTGCCTCTTGTTCCTGTGCTTTGCTATGGACTACTGTGTTTGCTCCTTACCCTGACCTCGGCTTTGTTCCTGACCATGATCCTGCCTTGTCGTTCAGATTGTCTTCTGGTACCTGTTGTCCTTCTCCTGGCTCTGACCCTTGGCTTAGTTTCTGACTTTTCATCCTGACCACTCTCCTGCTGATGACCATAGTCTCCACTCCTGACTATGCTACTACTGCATTAGCGGTACTGCCGTTAATCCATTATTATTCTGAGGATCGCGACATGGGGTTCTTCCAGCAGCAAAGTCCATACCTCCTTGCGGGGGTTAAAAGGGTTGTCCCAGAATCGACAATTATCACCTATTAGCAAGATAGGTGATAATTGTCTGATTGCTGTGGGCCCCATAGCTAGGAAACCCCCATCAATTGCGACAATGCGGGCCCCAAACCCCTAGATCCTTCTTATTGCACTTACCGCAGTGAGGAGGAGCTTGAATGAAGCAATGGTCGAGCATTTGTCCACCACCCCATTTAATGTTTGTGGGACTGGCGGAAACAGCCGAGTGTTGTACTCGGCTGTTTCCGTCAGTCCCATAGACTTTGAATGGAGCAGCAGTGTGTATGCTCGACCACCTCTACATTCAATGTCCTCCTCACTGCAGTCGAGAAGTGAGGAGGAACAGGTGATTCGGGACTTCCGTTCTTGCAGCCCAGCATTCAGACAATTTTCATGTATCCTGTGAATCAATGATAATTGTTGATTACGGAGACACCTGTTTAAGGCCCCATGCACGCGACCGTAAAAACTCCCGTAATTACGGGCCGTCATTACGGCCCGTAATTACGGGTCCATAGACTTCTATTGGCCACGGGTACCTCCCCGTATGCTTACAGGAAGGTGCCCGTGCCGTTGAAAAAGATAGAACATGTATTATTTCAGGCCGTAATTACGTCACGGGCAGCCTATAGAAGTCTATGGGGCTCCCCTAATTACGGGTGACTACATGTGGGCACCCGTAATTACGGGAGCGTTGCTAGATGACGTCAGTAAATAGTCACTGTCCAGGGTGCTGAAAGAGTTAAACGATCGGCAGTAACTGTTTCAGCACCCTGGACAGTGGCTACCGATCACAATATAGATAAAGCTGTAAAAAAAAAAAAAGACGTTCATACTTACCCAGGACTTCCTGCTAATTCCTCCAGTCCGGCCCCTGGGATGACGTTACAGCCCATGTGACCGCTGCAGCAAATCACAGGCCAATTACAGGCTGCAGCGGTCACATGGACTGCTGCGTCATCCAGGGAGGTCGGACTGGATGTCAAGAGAGGGACGCGTCACCAAGACAACGGCCGGGTAAGTATGAATTTTTTTTACTTTTATTACGGAAAGGGCTGTCCCTTCCCTCTATCCTGCACTGATAGAGAGAAGGGCTGCCGATTAGTGCAGTGCAATTTTGCAGCAAAAAACGTGCCCGTAAATACGGGTGGAATATGGGTGACACCGGACCAGTATTTACGGGCACGGGTCCGTAAATAGTGGTGCAATACGGGTCGAATACGTGTGACCAAGGACCCGTATTTACGCCAGTATTTACGGGTGGACAAAAATATGGTCGTGTGCATGGAGCCTAAGGGTGAAAACCAAGGGATGCCTTAGACTCTGCATTTAAAAAATTACGGCTTAGAGAATCCACATTTCCTGTATGTGACAGCAACACATCCAATAAAAAATAGACCCTAATGGCAGTTTATTGGTTCCAAAGTCACCTCTAAATTGGTTTATCTTCTGTTGGACTTTGAGGCTCATTGTAATGTTAGCGTCTGGGCCCAGCTGAGAATTAGTTTAGCGGGACAATTTGACCTGGTTAACATTACACCCAATAACTTCTTTAATCCAAATATAATGTTAGATAAGGGGAACCTGAGGAACATTTATTTTTAATTTTGACTGCATTAATTGAATGAATACATTTATCCGACACCTACATCATCGAATAAAATAAAAAAAATTAACTTAAAGAGAACCTTTCACCTGCCCATACATGTGCAGCTGAGTGCAGCGTGTAATAGTCAGGGCTGTACAAACCCTGGGGCACTTTACATTTTTTTCCTACCCTCCTCCATTGTTTAGATATCGGTGCCGTTATATTTGGTGCCCTATATTTATATAACCCCCTGAACTGTCAATGGGGTGTGTATTTGGCAATGGGGGCGTGTAACATTGCTGTGGCACTGTCCAATCAGCAAATATAATGGCACTGATATCTAAAAAAAACGGAGGAGGGTAAGAAAAAAAGTGTAAAGTTCCCCAGGGTTTGTGCAGCCCTGCCTACTACATGCTGCACTCAGCTGCACAGGTGTGGGCAGGTGAAAGGTTCTCTTTAAAATACTACACACATACTGCAGTAATATAGAAAGGTTGAAAAAGGCCATCCGTCATCAAGTTCAACCAATTGTCCTGCAGCGTGGACCTAGAAAAAAGGCAAAATACCCCATAAGGGGAAGTTGTTAATTGTCTGTCAGGGAGGGAAAAATATGCTTTCCATGCTCTAACTATGGCAATCAGAATAAATCCCCGGATCAACAACTTCTCTCCAGGATCTAGTTCATATAACTTATTCAATATTGTTTCTTTCATGAAAGGCATCCAGGCCCTTCTGGAACTTTTTAAATGAATTAACATCATACCTTCCTCTGGCAGAGAGTTCCAAAGTCTTACTGCTTTTACAGTAAAGAATCTCCTTCTATGCTGATGGTGAAATCATCTTACCTCTAGATGTAGAGGATGCCCCAACTTTGACAAATCCATGTATTGACCATTAATATATTTGTACAGATGCATTAAGTCACCCCAGTCTTTTTTCCAAATGAAATACCCCAAATTTGATCATCTTTCTTGGTACTGAAGTCCACCTATTTTATTCATTCACTAGACCTGATCCAGATCTGCTATGACTTTCTTATACAGAGGGGCCCAAAACACAATGGGGCAGAATTACTATTCAAATTGAGCCAGAAATCTGGGTGCTGTTTTCCACATTTATTAACTGTTTTAGACACTTTATTCGATACGCTCCGCAATGCGTGTCATTTAGAGGGAAATGGGATGTGGTCTAACTAAAAAGTTTTTGTGACTTAAAATGTTACCCCGTGCACAATAAATTTGCCAAAATTTTGGAACAAAAAACTTGCGTAAAGTAAGCCAACTATTAGGTGGTATAAGAAAGAGAAAAGTCTCTAGCATGTCTAGCTAGATGCGCCAAATTTAATAAAGGGGTGTACGCTGTATGATAAATTTGGCGCATTTCCTGACTGCCTTGTTTAAGGGTAACACTGGCTAAACTTAGTATTAGTAAATCTGCCCCAAATATTCCATGTGTAGCCTGACTAGTGATTTGTGTCAAGATAAAAACAAGTATTGAGTTTAGCACTTGTTAATAGCTATAGACGACAGTTCCCCAACTTTCATGCCAAGTTCAATGGGGTTGACCTACAAGTGGAATTTTTTTCTGTACACACACACACACACACACACACACACACACACACACACACACACACACACACACACACATCTATACCTTCATAACTTTGGAGGCCTTTTGCTTAACCCCTTCCCGACATTTGCCGTACATGTACGTCATGGAAAGTACTGACTTCCCGCATCTTGCCGTACATGTACGCCAAATGTTTGGGACCGGCTCAGAAGCTGAGCCGGTCCCATCATCACCGGATCTCAGCTGTATCTTACAGCTGACATCCGGCTGTAACGGCGGGGACCGAAATTAGCTTCGATCCCCGCCATTAACCCCTTAAGTGCAGCGCTCAAACGCGATCGCTGCACTTAAGGTGTTTGCAGCTCATCGGAACCCCAGTAATGAAATTGCCGGGGTTCCGGTGGCTGCAATGGCAACCGGAGGCCTAATACTGGCCTCCCGGTCTGCCTAGCACCGAAGCCGGTCAAGATCCGCCCGGCGGCGGAGCCTGATCGGCTTCCGTAGCTGTCGGCAAGATGGCGCCGGGTCAGGAGCTGATCCGGCGTCATCAGCGGTGGAAGTCAGCTGTACTGTACAGCTGACATCCACCTGTAACGGCAGGAACCGGAGCTAGCTCCGATCCCTGCCATTAACCCCTTCGATGCAGCAATCGAAAGCGATTGCTGCATCGTAGCGGTTACTAGCAGATCGCCAGCCCTGACAGGCAATCGGGACTGGCGACTGCTGTTATGGCAACAGGAGACACAATGGTCTCCTGCTCTGCCATTACGGAAGCCGATTTAGGCCCCGCCGGGAGGCGAAGCCTAATCGGCTTGCTGTCAGTGAATGACTGACAGATCTAATACATTGCACTACATAGGTAGTGCAATGTATTAGAAAAAAAAAAATCTGACCGTTGGAACTTCAAGTCCCCTAGTGGGACTTGAGAAAAAGTGTAAAAAAAGTATAAAAAAAGTGCAAATAATAAAAGTTTGAAAACAATAAAAGTTTCAAGTAATCAAATAAAACACAATCCCCCTTTTACTCTTATCAAGTCCTTTATTATTGAAAAATAATAATAAACCATATGTATTTGGTATCGCCACGACCGTATGACCGGAGGTATCAAAATATTGTATTATTTATTGCACGCGGTGAACAGCGTAAAAAAAACCGTAAAAAACGTTACCAGAGTTTCTGTTTTTTGGTCACTTTGCCCTACAAATATTAGAATAAAAAGTGATCAAAAAGTCGCACGTATCCAAAAATGGTACCTATAAAAACTATAGCTCGTCCCGCAAAAAACAAGCCCTCATACAACTCCGTCGACAAAAAAATTAAAAAGTTATGGTTCTCACAACTTGGCGACAGAAAAAATACATTCTTTTTACAAAAGTAATTTTATTGTGCAAAAAGTTGTAAAACATGAAAAAGTTCTATAAATTAGGTATCGCCGGAATCGTACCGTCCCGCAGAATAAAGTTAACATGTAATTTATAACGCATGGTGAACGCTGTATAAAAAAAAAAACGAAAAAAGCTGTGCCAGAATTGCATTTTTTTGTTTACCTGGCATCCCAAAAAATAGGATAAAAGGTGATCAAAAAGTCGCATGTACCCCAAAATGGTACCAATAATAACTACAGCTCGTCCCGCAACAAACCAGCCCTCATACCGCTACGTCTATGAAAAATAAAATGAGTTATGGCTCCAATAAGTCAGGAAATAAAAAAATATGCAGTTGTGCCCGAGGGGAACATTTCTTCTGTTTGAAGAGGCGATTTTTCAAGGACCTAAAATTAGGGAACCAGGAAAGGGAGGGCCCAAACATATCCGCTGGAAGCAACGGTGCCCGTATTATACCAGGACAACACTTTCCCAGCAAAATTCCCCAAACTACAAAGGCGCGGAGTGTGGACCAAAAGGGGGATAAGAAATGACACCATTTATCAGTGCGACACCGGCCTGTGCAGAAAGGATTGCCTCACAGCGTAACACACATCTATGGATTATTTTATTGTTTTTTTTTACCCCGTTATTATACCACCTGACTATGCCCCTTATATACTCCGCCCGGCTTACATATGCCCTACATTATAAACGGAAACACCAGTAAGACTCCAAACAAAACTACTACCAAGCAAAATCCACGCTCCAAAAGCCAAATGGCATTTCCTCCCATCTGAACCCTACAGCATGCCCAAACAGCAGTTTCCTTCCACATATATGGCATCGTCATACCCGGGAGAACCCTTTTAGCAATTTTTGGGGTGTGTGTCTCCAGTGGCATAAGCTGGGCACGACATATTTGCCACTTAATGGCATATCTAGGGAAAAATATAAATTTTTAATTTGCACCATCCACAGCGCATTCATTTATGGAAAAGATCTGTGGGGTGAAAATGCTCACTACACCCCTTAATAAATGCCTTGAGGGGTGCAGTTTCCATAGTGGGGTCACTTCCCAGGGGTTTATTTTTATTATTTCACATCTGAGCCTCTGCAGTTGTGAACCAATACTTTGTAAATCGCCAAATTAGGCCTCAATTTTACATGGTACCCTTTCACTCCTGAGCCTGGTCGACTGTCCAGGCAAGAGATTAGGGCCACATGTAGGGTGTTTCTAAAACCAGGAAACCCAGCATAATAATTAGAGAGCTGTCTCGTTATGGTGGCACAAGCTGGGCACCACATATTGTCCACATATCTGTGGAAAAAATCCCATTTTCACTCTGCAACATCGAGTTCACACTAATTTCTACAAAACACCTGCAGGGTTAACATGCTCACTACACCCGTAGGTAAAAGCATTGAGGGGTGTAGTTTCAAAAATAGGGTCACTTCTGGGGGGTTTCCACTGTTTTGGGCCCACAGGCGCCCAGAAACCAATCCAGAAACATCTGCACTCCAAATAGCGGTCCTTCCCTTCTGAGCCCTGCCGTGTGCCCAAACAGCAGTTTACGACCACATATGGGGTATTGCCGTACTCGGTAGAAATTGCTTTACAAATGTTGGGTTCTTTTTTTCCTTTATTTGTTGCGAAAATGAAAAAATTTGCGCTAAAGCTACGTCTTATTGAAGAAAAAGGATTGTTTTTATTTTCACTGCCCAATTCTAATAAATTCTATGAAACATCTGTGGGGTCAAAATGCTCACTACGCCCCTAGATGAATTCCTCAAGAGGTGTAGTTTCCTAAATGGTGTCACTTTTTGGGCGTTTTCATTGTTTTTTCCCCTCAGGGGCTTTGCAAATGTGACATGGCCGCCGCAAACCATTCCTGCTCAATGTGATCTCCAAAAGCCAAATAGCGCTCTTTCCCTTCTAAGCCAAGCCGTGTCTCCAAACAGCCGTTTATTACCACATGTGGGGCATTGTTTTACTCGGGAGAAATTGCTTTACAAATTTTGTGGTGCTTTTTCTCCTTCAGTCCTTGTGGAAATGAGTAAAAATAAGCTAAACCTACATTTTCTTTGAAAAAATGTTGATTTTTATTTTCAGGGCCTACTTCCAATAATTTCTGCAAAAAACCTGTGGGGTCAAAGAGCTCACTATACCCCTAGATAATTTCCTCAATGGGTGTAGTCTCCAAAATGGGGTCACTTGTGGGGGGTTTCCACTGTTTTATCCCCTCAGGGACTTCGTAAATGTGACCTGGCCTCCGCAAACCATTCCTGCTAAACTTGAGCTCCAAAAGCCAAATAGCGCTCTTTCCCTTCTCAGCCCTGCCGTGTCTCCAAACAACCGTTTATTACCACATGTGGGGCATTGTTTTACTCGGGAGAGATTGGTTTACAAATTTTACGGTGCTTTTTCTCCTTCAGTCCTTGTGGAAATGAGAAAAAATTAGCTAAACCTACATTTTCTTTGAAAAAATTTAGATTGTCATTTTCAGGGCCTATTTCCAATAATTTATGCAAAAAACCTGTTGGGTCAAAACGCTCACTATACCCCTAGATAATTTCCTCAATGGGCGTAGTTTCCGAAATGGGGTCACTTGTGGGGGGTTTCCACTGTTTTGTCCCCTCAGGGGCTTTGTAAATGTGACATGGCCTCCACAAACCATTCCTGCTAAACTTGAGCTCCAAAAGCCAAATAGCGCTCTTTCCCTTCTCAGCCTCGCCGTGTCTCCAAACAACCGGTTATTACCACATGTGGGGTATTGTTTTACTCGGGAGAAATTGCTTTACAAATTTTACGGTGCTTTTTCTCCTTTAGTCTTTGTGAAAATGAGAAAAAAAATCGCTAAACCTACATTTTCTTTGAAGAAATGTTGATTTTAATTTTCACGGCCTACTTCTAATAATTTCTGTAAAAAAGCTGTGCGGTCAAAATGCTCACTACACCCCTAGATAATTTCCTTGAGGTGTGTAGTTTCCCAGATGGGGTCACTTTTGGGGGATTTTGACTGTTTTGGCACCGCAAGAGCCCTTCAAACCTGACATGGTGCCTAAAATTTATTCTAACAAAAATAAGGCCCCAAAATCCACTAGGTGCTCCTTTGCTTCTGAGGCCGGTGCTTCAGTCCAGTAGCACGCTACGGCCACATGTGGGATATTTCCTAAAACTGCAGAAACTGGGCAACAAATATTGAGTTGCATTTCTCTGGTAAAACCTTCTGTGTTATAAAAAAAATTGTACTAAAAATTTATTTCTGCAAAAAAATATGAAATTTGTAAAATTCACCTCTACATTGCTTTAATTCCTGTGACATGTGTAAAGGGTTAAGACATTTTCTAAATGCTGTTTTGAATACTTTGAGGGGTGAAGTTTTTAAAATGGGGTGACTTTTTGGGGGTTTCTAATATATAAGGCCCTCAAAGCCACTTCACAACTGAACTGGCCCCTGAAAAAATGGCCTTTTGAAATTTTCTTGAAAATGTGAGAAATTGCTGCTAAAGTTCTAAGCCTTGTGAGGTCATAGAAAAATAAAAGGATGTTCAAAAAACGATGCCAATCTAAAGTAGACATATGGGTGATGTTAATTAGAAACAATTTTGGGTGGTATAACTGCCTGTCTTACAAGCAGATACATTTAAATTGAGAAAAATGCTAATTTTTGCAATTTTTCGCTAAATTTTGGTGTTTTTCACAATTAAATACTGAACATATCGAGCAAATTTTGCCAGTAACATAAAGTCCAATGTGTCACGAGAAAACAATCTCAGAATCGCTTGGATAGGTGAAAGCATTCCGGAGTTATTACCACATAAAGTGACACATGTCAGATTTGAAAAATGAGGCTCGGTCAGGAAGGTCAAAAGTGGCTAAAGAGGGAAGGGGTTAATAAGGGAGGGAGCACACAGTTAGGTCAACGAAACTTGTATGTTCTCCTGCACCATCATCTTCTCCAGCTCACCACTCATAATACATATGGTTGAGGGATTTAGAGGTAGAAGAAGGGTTGCCCCTACAATATAGAAGATCCCTTAGCTTGTCTGTAGTTAATAATAACAGTCTTATATATTCATAAGATTTTGGAGGACAGTGATTAAACTCTGCCGGATATGTTTACTGAAGAATAGGTCCATCAACCGTGCAGAAAGAGAAGTTACTTGGCAACTGAGGATAGAACAGTTGGAATCAAATTTTAACACAAAATATAATCATTGGCTGCTTGATAATCTCTGAGATTTGAATATAGCTCAGTAGATACAAAAAAGGTTGGGGAGGTCTTCTGTGGACCATGAACACACTCATGGAAGGCACCTTGGAACAGGAAGACAACATGACTCAAAATTCCTCAAGCAGTAGACTCATGATTGAGTCAAATCGTAGCCATCCTAAAATATCTGCTTTGCACCATTATCATTTAATTGTATGTGTATTACAGACCCCAATCACTAAGGTTTGGTTCACGCACATATTCAGACCCTTCATAGTGTACCTCCTGCTATGCTTTTACTTCTCTACAGTGCCTATAAAGGAGAAATCCACCCAAAAGTGTTCATCCGGAAATCAGCAGAGCATGAACCACCGCCAATTTTCAGAGCAATAAAGCATCCAGACCCCTTTCATCACTGGAAATCTTTCACACAAAGCTAAAGGCCCATATAAATCAATGAAAATTATAGACCAGTAAGCTTAACATCCATCGTGGGGAAAATGTTTGAGGGGCTATTGAGGGGCTATATACAGGATTATGTAACAAAAAATAGTATTATAAGTGACAGCCAGCACGGTTTTACTAAGGACAGAAGTTTTCAAACCAACCTGATCTGTTTTTATGAAGAGGTGAGCAGAAGTCTAGACAGAGGGGCCGCTGTGGATTTAGTGTTTTTGGACTTTGCAAAGGCATTTGACACTGTCCCCCATAGACGCCTAATGGGTAAATTAAGGACTATAGGTTTAGAAAATATAGTTTGTAATTGGATTGAGAATTGGCTCAAGGACCGTATCCAGAGAGTTGTGGTCAATGATTCCTACTCTGAATGGTCCCCGGTAATAAGTGGTGACCCCAGGGTTCAGTGCTGGGACCACTATTATTCAACTTATTTATTAATGATATAGAGGATGGGATTAATAGCACTATTTCTATTTTTGCAGATGACACCAAGCTATGTAATATAGTTCAGTCTATGGAAGATGTTCGTGAATTGCAAGCGGATTTAAACAAACTAAGTGTTTGGGCATCCAGTTGGCAAATTAAGTTTAATGTAGATAAATGTAAAGTTATGCACCTGGGTACCAACAACCTGCATGCATCATATGTCCTAGGGGGCGCTACACTGGCGGATTCACTTGTTGAGAAGGTTCTGGGTGTACTTGTAAATCATAAACTAAATAATAGCATGCAGTGTCAATCAGCTGCTTCAAAGGCCAGCAAGATATTGTCGTGTATTAAAAGAGGCATGGACTCGCGGGACAGGGATATAATATTACCACTTTACAAAGCATTAGTAAGGCCTCATCTAGAATATGCAGTCCAGTTCTGGGTTCCAGTTCATAGAAAGGATGCCCTGGAGTTGGAAAAAATACAAAGAAGAGCAACGAAGCTAATAAGGGGCATGGAGAATCTAAGTTATGAAGAAAGATTAAAAGAACTAAACCTATTTAGCCTTGAAAAAAGACGACTAAGGGGGGACATGATTAACTTATATAAATATATTAATGGCACATACAAAAAATATGGTGAAATCCTGTTCCATGTAAAACCCCCTCAAAAAACAAGGGGGCACTCCCTCCGTCTGGAAAAAGAAAGGTTCAATCTGCAGAGGCGACAAGCCTTCTTTACTGTGAGAACTGTGAATCTATGGAATAGTCACCGCAGCAGCCGTCACAGCAGGGACAGTAGATGGCTTTAAAAAAGGGTTAGATAATTTCCTAGAACAGAAAAGTATTAGCTCCTATGTGTAGAAATTTTTTCCCTTCCCTTTTCCCGTCCCTTGGTTGAACTTGATGGACGTGTGTCTTTTTTCATCCGTACAAACTATGTAACTATGTAACCTTTGCTTAGAACGGTTCCTCGGGGGTTGGCCAGTCTAGAGACCACCACAGCCTCTACATTCTGGAAGCTCTTAGTAAAAATTGCTCATGGACATCACATATAATCTTCTGATAAGTATCTAGGACAGAAGTTTTCCTCTTAAAACCTATTACAAAGTGCAGATTAATCAAGGTGTCAAGACTTCACTAAACTCGGTGACCAGTTCCTGGTCACCAATATCCTATTTTAAGGTGGAAGAACTAGGATTGATCCATATTTGGCATCAATAGGAGGCTTGTATGCAGTTCCTATTGATCTTTATTGAATAGGAATTGAATATGCATTAGCTTACCCAAGTGGCAGCTGCCCAAGCGAATGGGCACCAGAGCTCTGAATGAACATAACTCTAGTACACTATTTTAAAAAGTGCAGTGAAGTTAAAAACACTATAAAAAGTAGTTTATAGCTAGAGGGACACTTTAAAAAATGGCTCCATCAAAACATTATCCTATTGCCCAAAATAGAGTTCACTTTCACATCATGTTTATAATCAAGGTTATATTAGATTTTAAAAAAAAAAAATGACTATTTACCCGTAAAGTTAGATTCTTATTGATCTGATTGGTCAGAAATTGGTCCAACCTCTACCTATAACCTGAGCCTAACTATCTATCAATATGATTGAGTGCAAAATGAATCAGTTGTAAAGGATCTGCCAGGCACTACGTCTGGGTATACTCCCAGGATTAATCAGTCGACACCTGAGGCCAGACCTCTGAGACTGACACCTGCTCCCACCAATCAGGGTGGCAGGCTCAGGAGTGGGAGAGCCTATCGCGGCCTGGTCAGTCAGAGTTAGCTCCGCCCCCTGTCCATTTATACCTGCCGTTTTCTCTTCCTCCTTGCTTGTTATTCTTCTTGGATTCCTGGCCCCACTGCTGCCTTGCTCCAGCCTGCTTCTGCCGTGCTTCTGCCTTGCTTCAGTTCCGTTTATCCGGCGTTGCTCTGCCCCTGGCTTGCTTCTGCTCCGTGCTCCCGTTTGTATACTCCACTACTTCCTGATCCTGACTGGCTCATTCACCTCTCCGTTTCCTCGCGGCGTTCCGTGGGCTACTGTATTCCCTTGCGTGTTCCCTGTTTGTACTCCCTTGCACTTAAACAGCGTAGGGACCGCCGCCAAGTTGTACCCCGTCGCCTAGGGCGGGTCGTTGCAAGTAGGCAGGGACAGGGCGGTGGGTAGATTAGGTCTCACTTTTTCCCTTCACCTCCTTCCTGCCATTACATAATAACAAGCCTTTACCTAGTCTACCATTTCTTCTACGCTGACGCTATCATGGACCCCCTTGAGACCCGGACCCAGCAGATGCAGGGCCTCTCCCTACAGGTCCAGGCCCTGGCTCAGAGGGTCAATCAGTCTGACGCTGCCTTTGTAGTACCCCTCACCTCACCTTTAGAACCCAACCTCAAGTTACCTGACCGGTTCTCAGGGGACCGTGAGACTTTTCTCTCCTTCCGGGAGAGTTGCAGACTTTATTTCCGCCTAAGACCTCACTCCTCAGGTTCCGAGAACCAGCGGGTGGGTATCATTATATTCCGACTCCAGGAAGGGCCCCAAGAGTGGGCCTTCTCCTTGGCTCCTGACGCCCCTGAACTTTCCTCCGTTGATCAGTTTTTCTCTGCCCTCGGTCTCATTTACGACGAGACTGACAGGACTGCCTTAGCCGAGAGTCAGCTGGTGACCTTACGTCAGGGTAGGAGACCTGTTGAGGAATACTGTTCTGATTTTAGAAAGTGGTGCGTAGCTTCTCGGTGGAACGACCCGGCCCTAAAGCGCCAGTTTAGGTTAGGATTATCTGACGCCCTGAAGGATCTGCTGGTTAGCTACCCCTCTTTTGACTCCCTAGACCAGGTTATGGCCCTAGCAGTACGACTTGACCGACGTCTCAGGGAACGTCAGCTTGAACGTTTCAATGTTTTCCCCTCTGACTGCCCTGCGATTCCCCCCGAGGTCCCGTCTCCTCGCTCTTCCACGGAGGACTCGGAGGTACCTATGCAACTCGGGGCCTCCATGTCCCCTCGACAACGTAGAGAGTTTCGCAGGAAGAATGGTCTCTGCTTCTATTGTGGGGACGACAAGCATCTACTGAACACCTGTCCCAGGCGCAAGAATAAGCAGCCGGAAAACTTCCGCGCCTAAGTGATCATCGGGGAGGTCACTTGGGCGCACAGGTATTTCCCGTTAATACTAAACGAGTATATAATAAGATTTTGCTTCCCTTTCAGGTCTCGTTTGCTGGCCGGTCTGCCACTGGCAGTGCCTTCGTGGATTCGGGCTCATCTGCTAATATCATGTCTGTGGAATTTGCTATGTCTCTAAAAATGCCTTTTATTGATTTACCTTATCCTATCCCGGTAGTGGGTATCGACTCCACTCCTCTTGCTAATGGTTATTTTACTCAGCATACTCCTGTTTTTGAACTCCGTGTTGGCTCCATGCATTTGGAGCAGTGCTCTGTACTGGTGATGCAGGGATTATCGTCCGATCTGGTATTAGGTCTTCCCTGGTTGCAGCTGCATAATCCCACGTTTGATTGGAATACTGGGGATCTCACCAAATGGGGTAGTGATTGCCTGATGTCATGTCTTTCGGTTAACTCTATTTCTCCCCGGGAGGAGGTAAACACACTTCCTGAGTTTGTTCAGGACTTCGCTGATGTGTTTTCTAAGGAGGCCTCCGAGGTGTTGCCCCCTCATAGAGATTACGATTGCGCCATCGATTTGGTGCCTGGTGCCAAGCTTCCTAAGGGGAGGATATTTAATCTTTCATGTCCTGAACGTAAAGCTATGAGGGAGTATATCCAAGAATGCCTGGCCAAGGGTTTCATTCACCCCTCGACTTCTCCTGTAGGTGCTGGCTTCTTCTTCGTGGGGAAGAAGGATGGTGGTCTTAGGCCGTGCATTGATTATCGGAACTTGAATAAGGTCACAGTAAGGAACCAGTATCCCCTTCCTTTGATTCCGGATCTTTTTAATCAGGTTCAGGGGGCCCAATGGTTCTCTAAGTTCGATCTACGGGGGGCATATAACCTTATCCGCATCAAAGAGGGGGATGAGTGGAAAACTGCGTTCAACACGCCCGAAGGTCATTTCGAATACGTAGTCATGCCCTTTGGGTTGTGTAATGCCCCTGCCGTCTTCCAGAATTTTATTAATGAAATTCTGAGAGATTACCTGGGTAATTTTCTTGTAGTGTACCTTGATGACATACTGGTGTTTTCCAAGGACTGGTCCTTGCACGTGGAGCATGTCAGGAAGGTCCTCCAGGTCCTTCGGGAAAATAATCTGTTTGCGAAGACCGAAAAATGTGTGTTTGGGGTACAGGAGATACCATTTTTAGGTCAAATCCTCACTCCTCATGAATTCCGCATGGACCCTGCCAAGGTTCAGGCTGTGGCGGAATGGGTCCAACCTGCCTCCCTGAAGGCGCTACAGTGTTTTTTGGGGTTCGCTAACTATTACAGGAGATTTATTGCTAACTTCTCGGTCGTCGCTAAGCCTCTTACGGACCGCACTCGCAAGGGTGCTGATGTCCTCC
The DNA here is from genome assembly GCF_050947455.1 of Rhinoderma darwinii. Lineage (NCBI taxonomy): Eukaryota > Metazoa > Chordata > Amphibia > Anura > Rhinodermatidae > Rhinoderma > Rhinoderma darwinii. The sequence goes on along the minus strand of NC_134691.1, from coordinate 15,494,352 downwards.
ATTGGCCCCCTGAGGCCGTCCAGGCTTTTGAGACCCTCAAGAAGTGCTTTATCTCGGCCCCCGTGCTGGTTCAGCCCAACCAAAGGGAGCCATTTATTGTGGAGGTTGACGCGTCCGAGGTGGGAGTGGGGGCCGTCTTGTCCCAGGGTACCAGCTCCCTCACCCATCTCCGCCCCTGTGCTTACTTCTCTAGGAAGTTTTCGCCCACGGAGTGTAACTATGATATTGGCAACCGCGAACTTTTAGCCATTAAATGGGCTTTTGAAGAGTGGCGTCACTTCTTGGAGGGGGCCAGACACCAGGTAACGGTCCTTACTGACCACAAGAATCTGGTTTTCCTAGAATCTGCCCGGAGGCTTAATCCTAGACAAGCTCGTTGGGCACTATTCTTTACCAGATTTAATTTCTTGGTTACCTATAGGGCTGGGTCCAAAAATATTAAGGCTGATGCACTGTCATGTAGTTTCATGGCTAATCCTCCTTCTGAGAAGGATCCTGCTTGTATTTTACCCCCTGGTATAATTGTTTCTGCCACTGATTCTGACTTAGCCTCTGACATCGCGGCTGATCAAGGTTTAGCTCCCGGGAACCTCCCTGGGGACAAACTGTTTGTCCCCCTGCAATACCGGCTAAGGGTACTCAGGGAAACCCATGACTCCGCTCTATCTGGTCATCCTGGCATCTTGGGTACCAAACTCCTCATTACCAGAAACTATTGGTGGCCTGGGTTGCCTAAAGACGTTAGGGCTTACATCGCCGCTTGTGAGGTCTGTGCTAGGTCCAAGACCCCTAGGTCCCGACCTGCGGGCTTACTACGTTCCTTGCCCATTCCCCAGAGACCTTGGACCCATATCTCCATGGATTTTATCACCGATTTGCCTCCATCTCAGGGCAAGTCGGTGGTGTGGGTGGTAGTAGACCGCTTCAGCAAGATGTGCCACTTTGTGCCCCTTAAGAAACTACCTAACGCCAAGACGTTAGCTTCTTTGTTTGTGAAACACATTCTGCGTCTCCATGGGGCCCCAGTCAATATCGTTTCGGACAGAGGGGTACAATTTGTTTCCTTATTTTGGAGAGCTTTTTGTAAAAAGTTGGAGATTGATCTATCCTTCTCCTCCGCCTTCCATCCCAAAACTAATGGCCAAACGGAAAGGACTAACCAATCCCTGGAACAATATTTAAGGTGTTTCATTTCTGACTGTCAATTTGATTGGGTCTCATTCCTTCCCCTCGCCGAATTTTCCCTGAATAACCGGGTCAGTAACTCGTCAGGGGTCTCCCCGTTTTTCTGTAATTTCGGGTTTAATCCTAGGTTCTCCTCCATTTCCCCTGGTTGTTCCAATAATCCTGAGGTAGAGGACGTTCATCGGGAACTGTGCACAGTCTGGGCCCAGGTTCAGAAGAACCTAGAGGCGTCCCAGAGCGTACAAAAGATTCAGGCTGATTGTAGACGTTCTGCTAACCCCCGGTTTGTCGTCGGGGATCTGGTGTGGTTGTCGTCGAGGAACTTGCGCCTTAAGGTCCCGTCCAGGAAGTTTGCTCCCCGATTTATTGGACCTTATAAGGTCATTGAAGTCCTCAACCCTGTATCCTTCCGTCTGGAGCTGCCCCCATCCTTTCGCATACACGACATCTTCCATGCCTCCCTCCTGAAACGCTGCTCCCCGTCCTGGTCCCCCTCGAGGAAACCTCCTGTTCCCATTCTCACCCCTGAGGGGGTGGAATTCGAGTTGGCCAAGATTGTGGACAGTAGGATGATCCAAGGCTCCCTCCAGTACCTGGTCCATTGGAGAGGATACGGGCCGGAGGAGAGGACTTGGGTACCTGCTCGAGATGTTCACGCTGGGGTATTGATCAGGAGGTTCCACCTTCTATTCCCCACTAAACCGGGTCCTCTTAGTAAGGGTCCGGTGGCCCCTCATAAAAGGGGGAGTACTGTAAAGGATCTGCCAGGCACTACGTCTGGGTATACTCCCAGGATTAATCAGTCGACACCTGAGGCCAGACCTCTGAGACTGACACCTGCTCCCACCAATCAGGGTGGCAGGCTCAGGAGTGGGAGAGCCTATCGCGGCCTGGTCAGTCAGAGTTAGCTCCGCCCCCTGTCCATTTATACCTGCCGTTTTCTCTTCCTCCTTGCTTGTTATTCTTCTTGGATTCCTGGCCCCACTGCTGCCTTGCTCCAGCCTGCTTCTGCCGTGCTTCTGCCTTGCTTCAGTTCCGTTTATCCTGCGTTGCTCTGCCCCTGGCTTGCTTCTGCTCCGTGCTCCCGTTTGTATACTCCACTACTTCCTGATCCTGACTGGCTCATTCACCTCTCCGTTTCCTCGCGGCGTTCCGTGGGCTACTGTATTCCCTTGCGTGTTCCCTGTTTGTACTCCCTTGCACTTAGACAGTGTAGGGACCGCCGCCAAGTTGTACCCCGTCGCCTAGGGCAGGTCGTTGCAAGTAGGCAGGGACAGGGCGGTGGGTAGATTAGGGCTCACTTTTTCCCTTCACCTCCTTCCTGCCATTACATCAGTGCTGTTAAAAAGTCCAAGTTTTCACAGAGATTGTCCCAGAGTTCGGATGAACCAGGGCTCTTAATCCTGTATTAATTTAGCACCACTGTGGCTGAAAAAAGTTCAGATATAAAAACTAATATTTTCAGGGCTTATCCAAGCACATTTATCTTATTTCCTATCTTTTAATCTTGATCCTTCTTTCTGCTTGCTTCGCTATAAGCAAGAGGATTATGGTGAAAAATAGGCCAGTGAATTCCTATTTCTGTTTGTTTAAAATTTAGAATTATTACTCAGTGATGTTAAAACCATTTCCCGGTATTTTCCTTACATAAGGCTTAATTATGGATGAAATGCAGTGGAGATGAGTAACTTGTCAGAAATACGATGTGTAATTATATCGCACCTGAAAGCTAAATTAGTCTCAATACTTAGGAGTAGAATGCAAAAATGATTATGTCCTAATTCCAAATTGGTGTAAGAGCTTGTGTAGAAACTCAGTACTGAATGAACTGAACCAATGTATCCAAGTAACAAGTAGTAATGGGAACCCTGGCAGTGTTCAGCACCAGGAAACTCTCCAGTATTTGAAATACCGAGGTGCATGAGGAATGTAATATTTTTCATCCAAAAGTGATATATGTGGGAACTTTTGAAACTTACGTCAAAAACAAATTTATATAGTTTTCCCTATTTCTTATTGGTGGAAGCAAGGGATGAGATCCAGCGGGGTCTTCAAGACTTACTGCCATATTTCTACTTTAAAGTCAACAAAAATAATTGTACAATTAAAACAAATAAATTAGATAATCACCTAATAAGTTGAAACAATACAGTACAGAACACAGAAAGACCACAAACTGTGCAGACAACAAACATAACGCAGACTGTACAGAACACATAGAGAACAAAGACTGTACACACAACCAACAGAACAAAGACTGTACAGACCACAGACAGAACATAGATATAACACATACAGAATACTAAATGTACAGAACACAGACTATACAGAACACGAACAAAACACAGACTGTACAGAACGTATACAGAACACAATGTACAGAACACAGACAGAACAGACAACAAACAGAACACAGACTGTGCAGACAACAAACAGAACACCAAATGTACAGAACACATACAGAACACAGACTGTACAGACAACAAACAGAACACCAAATGTACAGAACACATACAGAACACAGACTGTACAGAACACAGACAGAATATAGACTGTACAGAACACATACAGAATATAGACTGTACAGACAACAAACAGAACACCAAATGTACAGAACACAGACAAAATATAGACTGTACAGAACACATACAGAACACAGACTGTACAGACAACAAACAGAACACCAAATGTACAGAACACATACAGAACACAGACTGTACAGAACACAGACAGAATATAGACTGTACAGAACACATACAGAACACAAACTGTACAGAACACAGACAAAATATAGACTGTACAGAACACATACAGAACACAGACTGTACAGAACACAGACAGAACACAGACTGTACAGAACACAGACAAAATATAGACTGTACAGAACACATACAGAACACAAACTGTACAGAACACAGACAAAATATAGACTGTACAGAACACATACAGAACACAGACTGTACAGAACACATACAGAACACAGACTGTACAGAACACAGACAAAATATATACTGTACAGAACACAGACGGTATACAGACTGTACAGAACACATACAGAATATAGACTGTACAGAACTGTAATGACCGGGGGGTAGGGAAACGGACAAGTGAGCCCTAATCTACCCGCCACTCTGTCCCTGCCTACTTGCAACGACCCGCCCTAGGCGACGGGGTACAACTGGGCGGCAGTCCCTGCACTCAGTAAGTGCACAACAAACACGACAAACATACAAGGGAATACAAGCAAGGGAAAGGGGCAGTTGCTGTTAGGGATCTGCCAGGTACTACGTCTAGGTATACTCCTGGGATTAATCAATCCACACCTGAGGCCAGACCTGTTCGACTGACACCATCTCCCACCAACCAGGGTGGCAGGCTTAGGAGTGGGAGAGCCTATCGCGGCCTGGTCAGTCGGAGTTAGCTCCGCCCCCTGTCCTTTATTACCTGCCTTGTTCTCCTCCTCAGTGCTTGTAATTCTTCTGGATTCCTGGCCCCACTGCTGCTTGCTCCAGCCTGCTTCTGCCGTGCTTCTGCCTTGCTGCAGTTCCGCTTAACCTGCTTTGCTTTGCCTCTGGCTTGCTTCCTCCTCCGTGCTCACTTGGGTTTACTCCACTTCATCCTGGTCCGGACTACTCATTCACCGCTCCGTTTCCTCGCGGCGTTCCGTGGGCTACTGCCCCTTCCCTTGCGTGTTCCCTGTTTGTTCTCCCGTGCACTTAGACAGCGTAGGGACCGCCGCCCAGTTGTACCCCGTCGCCTAGGGCGGGTCGTTGCAAGTAGGCAGGGACAGGGCGGTGCGTAGATTAGGGCTCACTTTCCCTTCACCTCCTTCCTGCCATTACAGTTGCCCACGGCAACACCGTGAGCAACCTGAGTGGTGAACGAGCCGAGTCAAGCCAGGAGTGTGCGAGGTACCAAACGAAGAGCAGAAGAGTAGTCAGTAAGCCAGGGTCTGTATGGAGCAGGAACAAAATAGAAGGAGCTGTAGCTGGGACAGGAAACCACACGAAAAAGAATCACAAGCACTGGAGGAACAGGAAAGGCAGGCTTAAATAGACCGAGGGCGGGAGCTAGCTGAGTCTGGCCAGGTTGCGATAGGCTCTCCCACTCCTAAGCCTGCCAGCCTGAGTGGTGGAAGCTGGAGTCAGTCTCAGGGATGTAGATTCAGGTGCTGACTGATTAATTAAGGGAGTTAACCCCGAAGCTGTGCCTGGCAGATCCTTTACAGTACCCCCCCTTTTATGAGGGGCCACCGGACCCTTACTAAGTGGACCTGGCTTACTGGGGAAACGCAGGTGGAACCTCCTGACCAATACCCCAGCGTGAACATCCCGGGCGGGTACCCAAGTCCTCTCCTCGGGCCCATAACCTCTCCAATGGACCAGGTACTGGAGGGAGCCTTGGACCATCTTGCTGTCCACAATCCTGGCCACCTCGAATTCCACCCCCTCAGGGGTGAGGACGGGAACAGGAGGTCTCCTCGAGGGAGCCAAGGACGGGGAGCAGCGTTTAAGGAGGGAGGCATGAAACACGTCGTGTATACGAAAAGACGGGGGTAACTCCAGCCTGAAGGAGACAGGATTGAGGACTTCAATGACCTTATACGGCCCAATAAACCGGGGAGCAAACTTCTTGGACGGAACCTTGAGACGCAAGTTCCTAGACGACAACCACACCAGATCCCTGACCATAAACAGGGGGTTAGCAGAACGTTTTCTATCAGCCTGAGTTTTTTGTACGCTCTGGGACTCCTCTAGGTTCTTCTGAACCTGGGCCCAGACTGTGCACAGTTCCAGATGAACGACCTCTACCTCGGGATTGTTGGAACTACCAGGTGAAACGGAGGAGAACCGTGGATTAAACCCAAAATTACAGAAAAAGGGAGAGACCCCTGACAAGTTACTGACCCGGTTATTAAGGGAAAATTCGGCGAGGGGAATGAATGAGATCCAATCATATTGACAGTCAGAGACAAAACACCTTAAGTATTGTTCTAGAGATTGATTAGTCCTCTCCGTTTGGCCATTGGTTTCAGGATGGAAGGCAGAGGAGAAGGACAGATCAATCCCCAACTTCATACAGAAGGCTCTCCAAAACAATGAAACAAATTGTACCCCTCTGTCCGAAACAATATTGACAGGGACCCCATGGAGACGCAGGATGTGTTTGACAAACAAGGTAGCCAACATCTTGGCATTGGGTAGAATCTTGAGGGGCACAAAGTGGCACATCTTACTGAAGCGGTCTACCACCACCCACACCACCGACTTGCCTTGGGATGGAGGCAAATCGGTGATAAAATCCATGGAGATATGTGTCCAAGGTCTCTGGGGAATGGGCAACGAACGCAGTAAGCCCGCTGATCGGGACCTGGGAGTCTTGGACCTAGCACAAACCTCACAAGCGGCGACGTAGGCCTTAACGTCTTTAGGCAACCCAGGCCACCAATAATTTCTGGTAATGAGGTGTTTGGTACCCAGGATGCCTAGATGACCAGATAGTGCGGAGTCATGATTTTCCCTAAGTACCCTTAGCCGGAATTGCAGGGGAACAAACAGCTTGTTCTCAGGAAGGTTCCCGGGAGTTGAACCTTGATCAGCAGCAATTTCAGAGACTAAATCAGAATCGATCGAGGAAATGATTATACCTGGAGGCAAAATACAAGCAGGACCTTCCTCCGAAGGAGGGCTGGCCATGAAGCTACGCGACAGTGCATCAGCCTTAATATTTTTAGACCCAGCCCTATAGGTAACCCAAAAATTGAATCTGGTAAAAAATAACGCCCATCGAGCTTGTCTCGGGTTTAGCCTCCGGGCAGATTCTAGGAAAACCAGATTATTGTGGTCGGTAAGTACCGTTACCTGGTGTCTAGCCCCCTCCAGGAAGTGGCGCCACTCTTCAAATGCCCATTTAATGGCTAAGAGTTTGCGGTTGCCAATATCATAGTTACTCTCAGTTGGCGAAAACTTCCTGGAGAAGTAGGCACAGGGGCGGAGATGGGTGAGGGACCTGGTACCCTGGGACAAGACAGCCCCCACTCCCACCTCAGATGCGTCAACTTCCACGATAAATGGCTCCATTTGGTTGGGCTGAAGCAGCACCGGGGTGAGATAAAGCACTTCTTAAGGACCTCAAAAGCCTGGACAGCCTCAGGAGGCCAGTGGAGGAGATCAGCACCTTTGCGAGTGAGGTCCGTAAGAGGCTTAGCGATGACCGAGAAGTTAGCAATAAATCTCCTGTAATAATTAGCGAACCCCAAAAAACACTGTAACTCCTTCAGGGAGGCAGGTTGGACCCATTCCGCCACAGCCTGAACCTTGGTGGGGTCCATGCGGAATTCATGAGGAGTGAGGATTTGACCCAAAAATGGTATCTCCTGTACCCCAAACACACATTTTTCGGTTTTGGCAAACAGTTTGTTTTCCCGAAGGACCTGGAGCACCTTCCTGACATGCTCAATGTGGGAGGACCAGTCCTTGGAAAACACCAGTATGTCATCAAGGTACACTACAAGAAATATCCCCAGGTAATTTCTCAAAATCTCATTTATGAAATTCTGGAAGACCGCAGGGGCATTACACAACCCAAAGGGCATGACGAGGTATTCGAAATGGCCTTCGGGCATGTTAAACGCAGTCTTCCACTCATCCCCCTCTTTGATGCGAATAAGGTTATACGCCCCCCGTAGATCCAATTTAGAGAACCATTGGGCCCCCTGAACCTGATTAAAGAGATCAGGAATCAAAGGAAGGGGATACTGGTTCCTTACCGTGACCTTATTCAGGCTACGGTAGTCAATGCATGGCCTAAGACCACCATCCTTCTTCCCCACGAAGAAGAAGCCAGTACCTACCGGAGAAGAAGAGCGACGAATGTAACCCTTGGCCAGGCATTTCTGTATATACTCTCTCATGGCTTCACGTTCGGAGGCCTCCCTAGAGAAAACATCAGCGAAGTCCTGAACAAACTCGGGTAGCGTATTCGCCTCCTCAGGGGGAGAAATAGAATTAACAGAAAAACATGACGTACAACATTCATTACCCCATTTGGTTAGCTCCCCAGTATTCCAGTCAAACGTGGGATTATGCAACTGCAACCAGGGAAGGCCTAGAACCAAATCGTACGATAATCCCTGCATCAACAGTACAGAGCATTGCTCCAAATGCATGGAGCCAACAAGGAGTTCAAAAACAGGTGTATGCTGTGTAAAATAACCATTAGCAAGAGGAGTGGAGTCGATACCCACTACCGGGACAGGTTTAGGCAAATCAATCAGAGGCATAGCAAGAGACATAGCAAATTCTACAGACATAATATTAGTAGAGGACCCTGAATCCACGAAGGCACTGCCGGTAGCAGACCTACCACCAAAAGAGACCTGAAAGGGAAGCAAGATCTTAGTACGTTTCCTATTTACTGGAAATACCTGTGCGCCCAAGTGACCTCTCCGATGATCACTTAGGCGCGGAAGTTCTCTGGCTGCATTCTTACGCTTAGGACAGTTGTTCACTTGATGCTTGTCATTCCCACAGTAGAAGCAGAGACCATTCTTCCTGCGGAATTCTCTACGTTGTTGGGGGGACACAGAGGCCCCGAGTTGCATAGGTATCTCTGAGTCTTTCGGGGAGGAACGAAGCAACGGAACTTCGGGAGGCATCATGGGGGCGTCGGAGGAGAAAACACATAAACGTTCATGTTGTCGTTCCCTGAGACGTCGGTCAAGTCGTACCGCTAAAGCCATAGCCTGGTCTAGGGAGTCAGAAGAGGGATAGCTAACTAGCAGGTCTTTCAGGGCATTCGACAGACCCAACCTAAACTGGCACCTTAAGGCAGGGTCATTCCACCGAGAAGCTACGCACCACTTCCTAAAGTCAGAGCAATACTCCTCAACAGGTCTCTTACCCTGACGTAAGGTCACCAGCTGACTCTCGGCAAAGGCAGTCCTGTCAGTCTCGTCATAAATAAGTCCGAGAGCAGAAAAGAAACAATCAACGGAGGAAAGTTCAGGGGCGTCAGGAGCCAAGGAGAAGGCCCACTCTTGGGGCCCTTCCTGGAGCCGGGACATAATTATACCCACCCGCTGGCTCTCAGAACCTGAGGAATGAGGCTTTAAACAAAAGTAAAGCCTACAACTCTCCCGAAAGGAGAGAAAAGCCCTCCGGTCCCCTGAGAACCGGTCGGGCAACTTGAGGTGGGGTTCAAGAGGTGCGGTGGGGGGAACTACCAAGGTAGCATCAGACTGGTTGACCCTCTGAGCCAGGGCCTGGACCTGTAGGGAGAGACCCTGCATTTGCTGAGCCAGGGTCTCACGGGGGTCCATAGTGGTGTCAGGGACCAGGGTAGACTAGGTATGGGCTTGTGATTATGTAATGACCGGGGGGTAGGGAAACGGACAAGTGAGCCCTAATCTACCCGCCACTCTGTCCCTGCCTACTTGCAACGACCCGCCCTAGGCGACGGGGTACAACTGGGCGGCGGTCCCTGCACTCAGTAAGTGCACGACAAACACGACAAACATACAAGGGAATACAAGCAAGGGAAAGGGGCAGTTGCCCACGGCAATACCGTGAGCAACCAGAGTGGTGAACGAGCCGAGTCAAGCCAGGAGTGTGCGAGGTACCAAACGAAGAGCAGAAGAGTAGTCAGTAAGCCAGGGTCTGTATGGAGCAGGAACAAAATAGAAGGAGCTGTAGCTGGGCCAGGAAACCACACGAAAAAGAATCACAAGCACTGGAGGAACAGGAAAGGCAGGCTTAAATAGACCGAGGGCGGGAGCTAGCTGAGTCTGGCCAGGTTGCGATAGGCTCTCCCACTCCTAAGCCTGCCAGCCTGAGTGGTGGAAGCTGGAGTCAGTCTCAGGGATGTAGATTCAGGTGCTGACTGATTAATTAAGGGAGTTAACCCCGAAGCTGTGCCTGGCAGATCCTTTACAAGAACACATACAGAACACAGACTGTACATGACTGGCCTAAGTAGAGTCCTGTGCTGATTGACCCTGTTAACCTTTTATTCCCCTTTCCCTTCCCATAAAGACACGTGACAACCGAGGTTGGATGTGAAATGGCCACAGCAGCCGTTTATTAATTGACATTATTTTTTAATGCAATTTAATCCGAAACATTCGGATAACTCCCTTAGGAATTCGACCAGAGAATTCCTCCTATAATTCCATGACCCAACATGGGTCAGAATCATAAATAACAATCAACATTATTAACACTTAACAGAGCAGGGGAAGTCCTTGAAGCCCTTTTTAACACCGGATTTTCTTTAAGTTAGCCATCTGCAAACCACCACCAACTCTTTACCTCCAGCCGTAAACCAGCTCGGAGGCACCGATCACCTCTGCAGATGGCTCCAACCACCAGAAGACCACTTCAAAGGGATAACACCCGATGAAGTCTTCAAATGATATACCTTCCACCAGAAGACCACTTCAAAGGGATAACACTCGATGAAGCCTTCAAGTGATATACCTTCCACCAGAAGACCACTTCAAAGGGATAACACCCCATGAAGTCTTCAAATGATCTACCGTATTGGGGGACGCATACCCCCGATGCGACCCCCCCACCATTTTGTACTGACCAACCTCAAGGACTCCCCCCGCCACAGCGAAACAGGCCTTGACCACCTTAAGCCTGTGAGTCCCTCCAACCACCACCGCCCTCTCAATTCCGTCTGCTAAAGCCAGGATCAATTCCAACCTCGGTCAAATGTACCCCCTCACCCCTCCAATAATTCCCGACTCCTGACTCCAGGTCCATGTGACAAACACAAATGCCCCCGTTCTTGGCAACAAAAACGTGACACCGCCCGGTTTACCTAACTGCGGGCTTTGTTCACCTTCTCGGCTGATCTCGCTAAACGCCAAATCTTCCTTGGAACTATGTCCGACCACACAATCACTAGGTGAGGGTAAGATGCCCATAACACAATAAATTGCGCTTGATTTCCCGCACCAACTCCCGAAACGGGCGCACCCCCAGACATCCCCCAGTGCCCAAAGATTGTCCCAAAAGCCCCCTCTAAACAAGGGCGATGATCTGAAAAGAAAACAAGCACCTCATATGAAAACAATCAAAACACCATTACCCACACCCAACAAATGAGGGCGCACGTAAGACCGAAACCCATCGGACTCCCATCGGCTACTGCGACGAACACCCTCATCCTCCAACCCCCAACGCCCCGCTTCAGTAGCAGCGCATATCCTGAATGAGTGGGACAGGTAATACCCCTGCCCCACGTCAACCTCAGCCAAGCATTTTTAACATCTAGCACCAACTTGATACTCGGACAAAATCGAGCCATTCTCATGACGTAGTAATGGCGACTCCGGCACCCCACCGCATGGCTGAACCAACCATAAAAGCAACCGGACACATCGCCGACCCCGGAAGGGCAGAACCCTACCGACCCACTTGATCAGTCTTGGACCGCCGCAAACAACTCTGGTCTATCCCCCCACAGACCCACATCTGGGTCAAATCTTGGACACCTCCTGGAAACATCCTGGAAACCCCGTGATTTAAATCAAAACGCCCCACCAACAACAAACTACTCACTTTGGCCAGGGAAAAACTTTTTAGATACGCTTTACCTCGAGTTAGCCATCTGCAACCACCACCAACACCTTACCTCCAGCCGTGAACCAGCTCGGAGGCCCCGCTCACCTCTGCAGATGGCTACAACCACCAGAAGACCACTTCAAAGGGATAACCCCTATGAAGTCTTCAAACCATGTACCTTTTTTGGGGGACGCATACCCCCGATGCGACCCCCCCACCACCTCCCCAACATCCCCCAGTACAACCATGCTACCAACCAGTCCTTTTCCGTACTGATGTTACCCCAACTCTTGCCCGCTCCTCCCGCTGCTACTAACAAGCCGAACAAGTGCTACAAGTCACCCTAGCCAGCGACCGCCCCATCAACCGTTCCCCGGTACCGAAAACCCGATCCCAGAGATGCTCCGGGCAAACCAAACCGAACAGCTCCACTGCCGGTGCCAATTAGCGAAATCGATCCCCCTGCGAGCGAGAAAAAGCATCAGCAATACAATTGGAAACCCCTGGTACCTGCAGCGCAACAACCTGCGTGTTTAAGACAAGCCACCAAAACTAGATGACACAAAACTGAAACCACAGGTGGAGAAGAAGCTGATAAGTTGTTAATTGCTAACTCCCCGACCTGCAGATCAGCCTTGTGATCCAAACCAATCCTCCCAAAAAATAGCGGGATGCCAGGATACCCGCTGTTGCTACCGCCAATCGCCTACTAAAATTCTACCCCTTGCCATAATCTGATAGGCAAATTTCAACTTCCCCATCAGCTACTGGAGATCGCGCAAGATGATCTTCTTCAATCGTCAAGCCCGCCTCACCTCCTGCCGCAATGGCAGTAATTTCCTTCCTTCAGGAAGCCTGCACTAAATTGCGACTGAATGCATTTCGATCCCTTAAAACAAATGGTAGAAACCGGGCCCCCGGTTGTACCAGGCGCCAGAGGGATTCCAAAATCTGTCGCAACCTTCTGCGATGAATACAATGCGTTACCGCAAACAGGGGAACCGCTAGAGCCGACCCACGAACTCATCAAGCTAATGTATTAATAAATCCACCCCAGCTACGCCCTTCGTCACCCATTCCACGAAACTACTAACTGCTTCAAAGCATGCGCCAGACCGAGAGCATCCCATTGGAAGCCACCTATCGACATAAAACCCCCCATTCCGGAAGCCAACCCAACAGCCGTTGGCTCTCTGGATGTACAGGCAGCAACCGGAACGCTGCCTAGCGGTCAGTTTTTGCCACCACCGACCCGGGCCCCGCCTACCGCACTAATGCACCGCCGTGTCGAATGACCCGTAAACAACCGAGCATAAGTCGTTATCTATCCCCTCATTCACGTACTATCCCCATGGGAAAGCAAATGCTGAATCAGCCGGAATTTTTGAGGCCCCGCTTTTGCCCAAAACCCAAAGGGGAATACCACTAGATTCTCTATCGGCGGATCGGCAACCGGCCCAGCCCGCGACCCAACAACACTTCCTTCCAAAGTTTACCCGAGCCGACCGCCGAGTGCAAATAAGCCGATTCAAGGTTGTGACGGGTAACCGGAACCTCGTGTGGAGGAGGAGGGATAACAAAAACCACGTCAATATCCTAGCTGCACCCCTATCCGGACACTCACTTAGATACCGGGCAATCCTTTTCACCCTCACCGGCGCCGCCCCTGAACCAACGGCAGAAGACTGAGGGCCCAGCCGCCTACCTTTCGCATGCCTTTTCCGGTCCAATGCAAAGACCCGTTCCGCTCCGCACAGACACGCTCAAATCTACACGTGGCGCCAAACTTACATCGGCCATCGTGAAATTGCCATCAGAGCCCCAACTTTGACTCAGAGCCCTGTCTGGACTGACTAGACTGACCACCTTGCCCACCCTCCCGGGAAAGGACTGCTTAACCGGGCCGCAAACTCGTAACCATCGCGCAATATCCTTTTTGATCGCCGACCGGACCGCAACCAAGCCTGACAAAAGAGGATAGAGGCCAGTCAACCTCTAGGACAAAAAGACAACACCGAGAAGCGCAAACAACCCACTAAAACTGTTTTGCATCGCGCGCAGATACTGCCGCGCTCGCTGCCCCCACCCCCAACACCCAACATGAAAATTGCTGAATACGGTAGAGTAAGAGTTATACACTCACCAGGCTGCCCAGGCGCTGTGTTCCCGCCAGCCGGAAAATTCTGACCGCGTTGCGACTCATCCAGCTCCCCCATCTTCCAGATCATCTCTTGCTGCCGATTGGTACTCGCACCGACATCTCCGCACAGGGATCCAGGCACGCTGGCAGATGAGCCGACAACCTGCAGCCCGACCTCAGGGACCCAGAGTCCCGACCGAACCTGTTGCCGCGTCGTCGTCGCCGATCTTGACGTCCTCACCGATGCTCTTGAGGAAGCCTGCCCCCTGGCCGGAACATCACCATGCGGGGCGGCCGTGGACTGCATGCCGAAAAACTGCCTCTGATTGTGGAAGTTTGACAGGGAGCCCGGCCTGCGACTCCCTGTTAGCCGCCGAGCTCCGTCGCGGCTGGGGATTCCTGCCAGGACGCAGGCCCTGGGAGGAGGCGCCCGTCCCAGCAGCCTGGCCTGCAGCGTCCCTAAGGGCTCCCATTGCGACGCGGACCCGCGGGGGCCACATCCGGACTCCCCCGATTAGGTGGCGGGACCTCCGGGAGCGGCGGGGTGACCTAGCCTGAGCTACCTCCGCTCCCTTGACACCCCCTGCTTTATCGGAGCAGGGCAGTGATCCTCACCTCTCCCCCCACCGCCCTGTGACCAGCGTCTGAGACAGGGGCGGGGGAGGGGAGCGCATCCCTGCGGGCCGCCGACACAGAGCGCCGTGCTCGGCGCGAAGACGGGCCCGCCTGAAAGATCCGGGCCAGCGATCAGGTAAGCCGGAGCAGGGGAGCTGATTATTTTACTTGCTGCTCCTCCCGCTGCTTCCGGCTCAATGCCGAAAACAGCGGGAAGAACAGAAACACCCCCGGCTCCTCCCCGCTCCATCTCCTCCCTCTCCCTGCCTCAACTAACCCTCTCTTCCCCTATTGGCTGTCCCTCATATGGCAGTCATGGAGGCTTCCCGTTAAGCCCTCCGTGCTGCCGTCCAGCCTCTTCTGAACACAGACAAAATGTAGACTGTACAGAACACATACAGAACACAGACTGTACAGAACACAGACAAAATATAGACTGTACAGAACACATACAGAATACAGACTGTACAGAACACAGACAAAACACACACTGTACACACAACTAAGAGAACAAAGACTGTACAGAAAACAGACAGAACATAGATAGAACACATACAGAACAAAACACAGACTGTACAGAACATATACAGAACACAATGTACAGAACACAGACAGAACAGACAACAAACAGAACACCAAATGTACAGAACACCAAATGTACAGAACACATACAGAACACAGACTGTACAGACAACAAACAGAACACCAAATGTACAGAACACATACAGAACACAGACTGTACAGACAACAAACAGAACACAGACTGTACTGAACACAGACAGAACAAACTGTACAGACAACAAACAGAAAAGAAGACTATAAAGAACAGACTGTACAGAACACAGACAGAACATACGCTGTACAGAACACAGAAAGAACGAGACTGTACAGAACACAGGCTGTACAGAACATGGACAAGCACCGGCTTCAGGAGCTCCCTCACCTCCCTCCCCCAGTCACTCACCATCAGAAGACTATGCTGCCAGCTGCTGCTGGGATTCTGCAGGATGGCAGGCTTTTATAACGCCTGCCACTGTGGCTCATCTAAAGCAGCACGCACATAATGCTCTCTGCACTAAACTGTATGTTAGGGCCTCTACACTTTTACTTTGGAGGGACATGTTCCTTTCACCTATCTGAAACTATATGTGCTCCATTGCATCTGCTCTGTAGGCCCCTTATTTTATTGTTTGTGGCCAGGCCCCTGATGACAGTACCATTTTATGGTGGCCTTGCTACCTGCCACCCAGAATATGTGTTTTCGAAGGAAGATGCTATTGCCAAATTCTGTGGGAGCAGGTTCCCTAACTTTATAATTTGGTTAGTGAAGAAATGTTTTTGGATTTTGAGATGAAGTCCCTATTCCGTTGCGTACTTCATGGGGTCCACATAAAGAATAGCTTACAGCAGTGGATTTGATTCTGCCCATTTACATATTTGTATAAACATACTCTATCACCCCTCAACCTCTCTTCTCTAGGGTAAATACATTTAGTTTTGACAATCTTTCTTCAACAATAGGGCAGAATTACTAATGGTGTTGCGCAAGTATGCTGGCCTAAGTTGCACCTTCTTTTTGGCACAAATAATTTTAGACAAATTTACCAATGAAATGCACCATAATGTACAGATGTTTGCATGAGCCATTGTGATAAATTTGTAAATCTAGTCTATTTCTAAGCTGACTAAATGTAAGAATTTAAGTATTAGCAAATCTTACTCAATATCTTGTTAGCTTTTAGTGCAGCAGACTGGCATTGAGTGCTTTTAATTTAGTTAATTATTGATAATTACACATAGAGATCCATTCAGGGTACAAACATTTTAAAATTAGATCTCTACACAAAGAAATCTCTTGACAATATCACTGGCCAGTAAAAGTAAACCATGACAGCTGACAACTATCTGTGTTTCTCTGCTTGAATCAAGGCTTTAAATTGATAAAGATGAAATGACTGCCCGATTTTGCATTAATTTTTCAGCAGTATAAAGCAGCAATTTGCAACCGTTGGCGGTAATGACCACACTTCAGCACAAATGACTGGCCACTTATAAGAAGAAAGCACGAGCCATTCACATCCAGATAATGTATTGTTGCTTTAAAGAGCAGCATTGACTTTTCTATATTGTAGCTTGTGATTCATAAAAAAATTCATCTCGCATTCAATTACAGGAATAACGTTTTATTAAATAACCAGGAACACGTCATATTCTGTAACTACACCAGATAAACGGAAAAAAAATAAATCACTGTATGAAGATGTATATGTCATCATGGGTATATAGTGTCATTGTGATGCGTAGCATACAGATGTAGCCATCTTTATCTTGACTCTTATAACTTGCTGCAGCGTGATATCACACAACGAAAGCTATTGAAAAGCCATTAAAAAAGTCATTGCAAAGGTCAAGATAAAGGATCTTGCCACTTGCGATGTCAGAAGATTCCACAGAGTCCCGGTGCAGAGCCGATACTTGCGCTCTGCCCGGGACTCCGCTCTGGGGAAGACCTTGACACACAGTCCATATATGCACAGTGATGGCAGGGAATTCCACAGAGTCCCGGAGCAGAGCCGATACTAGCACTCTGCCCGGGACTCCGCTCTGGGGAAGACACTGACACTCTGTCTATATAAGGACAGCGATGTCAGGGAATTCCACAGAGTCCCGGTGCAGAGCCGATACTTACGCTCTGCCCGGGACTCCGCTCTGGGGAAGACCCTGACACACTGTAAATATATGGACAGCGATGTCAGGGAATTCCACAGAGTCTCGGAGCAGACCCGATACTAGCGCTCTGCACGGGACTCAGGCTCTGGGGAAGCCCCAGACATCGCTGTCCCGAGTTCCGGAGTCTGTACTAGCAGCTCTGTGTCCCGTGGGCCGCAGATGACAGCCCCAGGGGCCGCATGCGGCCCGCGGCCTGCGTGCTTGAGACCCCTGATCTAGAAGATCATTTGTGAGGTCAGACGCTGATGTTGGAGGAGGGGGCCGGGCTCACAATCTCTGTTCTAGTTCATCCCAAAGGTGTTGGATGGGGTTGAGGTCAGGACTCTGTGCGGCCAGTCAAGTTCTTCCACACCAACCAACATACCAACCAACCATGTCTTTATGAACCTTGCTTTGTGCACTTTGCAGTTATTGAGTAAGTAGAGCGTTATATAATGCAATATACTAATGTATTGCAGTATATCATGATACTGACACTCTCCTATGATGCAGGGATTCATAGGGGTGCAAAGATGGCAGATGTGGGGGCCTTCGTCAGGCCACCAGGCTGCCATGCCAACCAACAGCACCCCTTGATTGCACTGCGGGGGGCGTTAGAATGTTACAGGGGGCCGTCCCCCTGTTTCTAATCATTTCTAGTCATTTAAATGTGACAGGTTATGAGACAACCCCTTAAAGCAGTGATCCCCAACCACCGGGCCGTGGACCATGTGGTACCGGGCCACGATATCTGGTATTCGCCCTGGTGGCCTCAGGGAATTTCGGGCGAAACACCGCACCAAACTGTGGTGCAGTTTTTCGCTCATAATGTCTGCTGTCGAAAACTGCTGAGCAGGCCTCCTGGGATGATGTTTCATCCCATGTGACCGCCGCTGGTCCCAGTTCCAACTGCATCTGCATCCTTAGGATGCAGATATAGTTGAATTAAATGCTGGAGCAAGAGTGACGGCCGCTTGCCCCAGCAATCACACTGCCGTGAGCGGCTCGGCGCAGGCAGGCGCGATGTTGTGACGTCATTGCGCCTGTCTGTGCCGAGTCACACATAGCACACACCGGAGGAGAAGGAACCTCTACCTCTGGGTATGGGAAGGGGCTGATATGGTGGTAGCTATGGGAGCATTTTACTATATGGGGGCCTTATACTGTATGGGGGGCTTATACTTTATATGGGGCCTTATACTGTGGGGGCAGCTATGAGGAGCATTATACTGTGTGCGGGCAGCTATGGGGAGCATTATACTGATTGGGGAAACAATGGGGGGCATTATATTGATTGGGGGAAACAATGGGGGCATTATACTGATTGGGGGAAGCTATGGGGGGCATTATACTGTGTTGGGGTAGCTATGGGGAGCATTATACTGTGTGGGGGCAGCTATGGGGAGCATTATACTGCGTGGGGGCATTATACTGTGGGGACATTCATGGGGACTGTTGGGCAAGGTGGCTGGGCATAGGCAGGGGCAGGGGTCTGGTGGTGTTGGGGAGGGGTAAGGGGGCCCCAGCTGAATTCTTGCACCAGGGCCTATGAGTTTTTAGCTACGTCCCTGCTACTATTTGTTGTGGGTTTTACCTCCCCATTGAATTCAATGGGGAAAACCTGAAACAAATAAACAGCGTTTACCCAAATACAATTAATATGCTGCGGAATAAAACTCTGCACTGCAGGTCAATTTGTGAGCGTTTTTGCAGCTCTCTATTTACGCTGCGTGTGGAGGAGATTTGTTCTATCTCATCCACTTTGCTGCTACTGTATTATGCTGGCGATTTTCCGCAGCATAATACAGGTATACGTCGTATGTACGCAACGTGTGTACTGACCGTAACCCCTCAAGCGCAATCCCCCCCCTCCGCCCCCTGAAAAATGTTCTTGCATCAAACTGGTCCTCGCTGCAAAAAAGGTTGGAGACTGCTGCCTTAAAGGACATTTTCACCTTAAAGAGGCTCTGTCACCAGATTTTGCAACCCCTATCTGCTATTGCAGCAGATCGGCGCTGCAATGTAGATACGAGTAAGGTTTGTTTTTTTTAAAAACGAGCATTTTTGGCCAAGTTATGACCATTTTTATATTTATGCAAATGAGGCTTTCTAAAGTACAACTGGACGTGTTTAAAGTTAAAGTACAAGTGGGCGTGTATTATGTGCGTACATCGGGGCGTTTTTACTACTTTTACTAGCTGGGCGTTCTGACGAGAAGTATCATCCACTTCTCTTCAGAACGCCCAGCTTCTGGCAGTGCAGACACAGCCGTGTTCTCGAGAGATCACGCTGTGACGTCACTTCCTGCCCCAGGTCCTGCATCGTGTCGGACGAGTGAGGACACATCGGTACCAGAGGCTACAGTTGATTCTGCAGCAGCATCAGCGTTTGCAGGTAAGTAGCTACATCGACTTACCTGCAAACGCTGATGCTGCTGCAGAATCATCTGTAGCCTCTGGTGCCGATGTGTCCTCGCTCGTCCGACACGATGCAGGACCTGGGGCAGGAAGTGAGTGACGTCACAGCGTGATCTCTCGAGAACACGCTGTGTGTCTGTGCACTGCCAGAAGCTGGGCGTTCTGAAGAGAAGTGGATGATGCTGATTCGTCAGAACGCCCAGCTAGTAAAAGAAGTAAAAACGCCCCGATGTACACACATAATACACGCCCACTTGTACTTTAGAAAGCCTCATTTGCATAAATATAAAAATGGTCATAACTTGGCCAAAAATGCTCGTTTTAAAAAAAAACAAAAACGTTACTCTTATCTACATTGCAGCGCCGATCTGCTGCAATAGGAGATAGGGGTTGCAAAATCTGGTGACAGAGCCTCTTTAAAGCCATGAAGTCAAGCTTGGTATTGTGAGTAAAATTTATTAAAGGAAATCTATCTTTAGAAATTGACCTACTGTATTGTTATCGACGATTTTATTTGATTCGTGTTATTTTTTACGTTTTCCTGGTCTCTACCCATATATCAAAAAGTGCAGTTTTCACACTGACCATTGAGCACTTACAATCGGCTAACACTTCCTGTCACTTTTCAGCTTGTGCCTGGGGCAGGGTCAGCAGTCATCTTATTATCATCAGAGGACAGGATTATAATGAAACTTAACAACACTATTATAAAGCTGGAGGCAGATAACACAGGATCACTACATTAACAATAGGCGATAGAGAAAGTTCAGCTCCTCCTCCCTCCTCCCCTCCCTGCACAGTGACCTCTGCATATGCCACAGAGCATGCCCACTACACAAAATGTGAACCACAAGAAATAGTCAGAGGAGGGCCCAGAGCTTACCTCTAAACCCGTTCCCATAACTTGTAGGAGAAGAGGACAGCATTGCCCTCTGGCTCTTTTCACCAATTAGTTTTGCGCTGACCACTCTCTCTCCTCATGGGCATCATAGTAGCTGCATGGACTGCCTCTATATTTTAGATGCCCAAGATTAACACATGAATGCCCAGGCATGTATTAAGTGTTCATATGATAATCAGACTGGATGATAATGTGTTAATAAGTATCATGTATTCACGTGTTAATGATCTAGGCTTTCTTGGATTTCACACCAGACATTTTTGAGTATATAGAGTCAACTTTTATAAAATTCCTTTAACTGGTGCCTGATGCTGAAATAACGATAATCCAGTATGATATAAAAATAGTCCCATATCAGATTACCAGGAGAAGTACCTGATGGTCCAGCACTAGAGTGGGGGTGTATGGTGTGTGGCAGTGTCATGGATGTAACTGTTTAGATTTAGGCAAAGGCTCAATGAGGGTTTGCACTGTATATATTGTTGAGTCATGTATGCATTACTATCTATGTAGGCGCCATGCCAATCCTGGGGATCCTTCCAAATTTGGCCCCATCTTCGGCATGTGGACATATACTTTGGCATGTGGGTGACGATATCCCAACGCTGACACCAATGCCACTTTTGGAACAATAGTGTTAGAATCAGGACGTCGCTACCCACGTGCCAAAGCATATGATGAAGATGGTGCCGAGGTTAAGAATCATCTTCAGCTGCATAGACACAATTCCAAAAACACAGAAAAGTCCATACTAATAAGAATTATAGAATGCATGCTTGTACATATGGATACAGTGTGAGTGTATATGTATATATATATGTGTGTATGTATGAAAATCTGATAATCTGGAATTTCTTAAACTCTGGTACTTGTGTGATTCCAAGAATACCAGACTATTGGAGAAGGCACACTTTCAGATCACTAATGAAAACTTTCAGCTTAAATCGAATTGTCAGGACTGAATTTATAATGAATACTTCTAAACTAAGTAGGAATTTTCTAGTTGTTATTGCAGTGCTCAGTGGGATGAGATCGGTGGGATGAGATCAGTAAGATGAGATCAGTAAGATGAGATCAGTAAGATGAGATCGGTGGGATGAGATCGGTGGGATGAAATCAGTAAGATGAGATCAGTAAGATGAAATCGGTGGGATGAGATCAGTAAGATGAGATCGGTGGGATGAGATCAGTAAGATGAGATCAGTAAGATGAGATCAGTAAGATGAGATTGGTGGGATGAGATCAGTAAGATGAGATCGGTGGGATGAGATCAGTAAGATGAGATCAGTAAGATGAGATCAGTAAGATGAGATCAGTAAGATGAAATCGGTGGGATGAGATCAGTAAGATGAGATCGGTGGGATGAGATCAGTAAGATGAGATCAGTAAGATGAGATCAGTAAGATGAGATCAGTAAGATGAGATCGGTGGGATGAGATCAGTAAGATGAGATCAGTAAGATGAGATCAGTAAGATGAAATCGGTGGGATGAGATCAGTAAGATGAGATCGGTGAGATGAGATCAGTAAGATGAGATCAGTAAGATGAGATCAGTAAGATGAGATCGGTGGGCTGCTCTCCAATCCATGTACAGACTCATCTACATTATACTCATCCGACCCTGACACACCCGCAAAATATTCACATAACCAGTGGCAAATCCTTCTGCAACTTCCATCACCTCCCTGCCAATTCCTGCTCCCTCCATGTATTATTCACATGTACTCATCTACTCTACAGATTTATTCATATTTCTAAGGAAACTGAACGCACAAATATTTCTATGGGAAAGTATTAATACATGTATAGATAAAAACAATGACTCAATGTTTAGTCATTGCTCCTAGATATATTTGCACATGTACGGTGTGTGTATCTATTATCTATCTATCTATCTATCTATCTATCTATCTATCTATCTATCTATCTATCAAAAAATAGGCAGCACTCCGTAAAATTTAAGGTGAAAAAATAAAGGGTACTTTATTGCCCTCAGTGGCACTGAGGGCAATAAAGAACCCTTGATATTTTCACCTTAAATTCTACGGAGTGCTGCCTATTTTTTGATTGCTGTATACCTGGGACTTTGGTCAGTTGCCTAGGGCTTGCACCTTAAGGGTATGTTTCCACACACTGTTTTCAGACATAATTCGGGCGTTTTATGCCTCGAATTACGCCTGAAAAAACGGCTCCATTACACCTACAAATATCTGCCCATTGCTTGCAATGGGTTTTACGATGTTCTGTTCCCACGAGCCTTAATTTTAAAATGACGGCTCGTCAAAAGAAGTGCAGGACACTCTTGGGACGTTTTTGGAGCCGTTTTTCATTGACTCCATTGAAAAACAGCTCCAATAACGTCCGTAAAATCAGGAGCTGTTTTCGCCTTAAAACAGCTCCGTATTTTCAGACGTATTTTGCTAAGCGTGTGAACATACCCTAATACTGCCTGTGCTGCTGCACCTTTGTATTCATATCTATCTCATATCCAGTGGCGTAACTACCGCTATAGCAGCCGTAGCGGCTGCTACAAGGCCCGCAGCATGAGGGGGCCCGTGCCACCCGCCGGCACAGGCCCCCACATGGCCGGAGGCTCCGCTAGCAGCCACTATGGCTGCTACAGCGCGACGCCACTGAAGGGGTTGCTCCTACAAAAGACATGCATCCCCTATCCACAGGATAGGGTATACATGTGGGATCGCTGGCAGAGATAAGGAGAACGGGGGACCGAAAGACTTCCGGGGTCTGTCTGCAGCTCCATAGAAATGAATTGTGCACTGCCAAATTGATACTTTTTTACCGCTCAGAGGGTTGTAGAGGTACAGTCTGAAGTGTCCATCAAGGGTTTGACCTTCCCCCAGCTAGCATGCAGAAAGAACGATCCAAATTTCCACTGGTGTGTGTTTCTCGTGGGAACTTGTGGTTCCACACAGAAATGCAAATGCAGAAATGCAACTGCTTGCTGTGTATATCCTCGTACTTGATGTTCTAAATCTCCAGCAAGGGAGAAAAAGTAAATAGTAACTACCTTTGGGAAACGACAAATTCTGCGAGTTTATTCCATAAAGATAAAAGCATAAGATGAGCTCTTGTAACACGCCAAATAATGCAACCCAACCCTGGGTTTCGCCCTTCTGGCTTTCTCTGGGGCATCAGTATAATGCCCCTTTAGTACCCCCCATACAGTATAATAATATTTCATAATATAATATATTATATCCCCTTCAAGGACACCGTATTTTGTCCTGTAATTGTGCCCATACAGTATATTGCCCCCTGTAGTGCCCCTACACAGTATAATGTCCGCTTAGTGGCCTCCACACAGTATAAGGCCAGTGCCATACAGTGCCATACAGCCCCCCACATCCCCCTTGTAGAGAGTGGCATACAGCCCCCACCTCCTTGTAGACAGTGTCATACAGCCTCCCACCTCCCCATGGTAGACAGTGCCATACAGCCCCCACCTCCCCCCCTTGTAGACAGTGTCATACAGCCCCCACCTCCCCCCCTTGTAGACAGTGTCATACAGCCCCCACCTCCCCCCCTTGTAGACAGTGTCATACAGCCCCCACCTCCCCCTTGTAAACAGTGACATACAGCCCCCACCTCCCCCTTGTAAACAGTGACATACTGCACCCCACCTCCCCTTGTAGACAGTGCCATACAGCCATTTATGGACAGAGACATCAAGCGCTCCGTCCAGCAGCGGAATCCCCAGCCACAAGGGAATTCTGCTCCTTCAGGGAGCTACAGTGGTGATATGTACAGGAAGGAGGGTGGGGGTTGCGATCTATGGAGGTGGGGGGGTGATATCTACAAGGGGTCTGCAAAAAATCTCCTCCTCCTCATATCCACTTTACGCTGTGAGGAGGAGGACAGACAGCACGGCCGTGGCAGTGGTTCAGAGGAGTGTTGCGGCACCCCTGGATGGTTCTCACGGCACCCCGGTTAGGAACCACTGGCCTAGTAGATACCAGAGCAGGGAGATATCTCCCTGCTCTGCTATAGTGTGCAATAGTATCTGTGTCCTTAGCAGGGCCGTATTTACAGCTCACGCTGCCCTAGGCAGTAAGCCTGAATATACCCCCATTAAAGGCCTATTTACTTTAGCCAATTATCATTATGATTTGCTATTTTCTGACTAATTATAATAATATTTTTTCAGTGTTAACAAAGCAGATGATCAATGATAAAACCTTTGTTTATCATTGCTCTGCAATTGTGATGATAAAATAATTGTTATCAGTGACACGATTGATAAATGTAAATGCCGCTCATAGTGAAATTTACACTCAGCATTGCTGCCAGGTGCACAGTCCGGTCCTGGTATCAGGTGGTTTGGACTGTGTTCCCCAAAACTCATGAGTTGTACTGGGAAATACAGGGCACACTACGCTGTACGAGAATATGGAATCTGC
Source organism: Rhinoderma darwinii (assembly GCF_050947455.1). Lineage (NCBI taxonomy): Eukaryota > Metazoa > Chordata > Amphibia > Anura > Rhinodermatidae > Rhinoderma > Rhinoderma darwinii. The sequence continues at coordinate 15,469,396 of NC_134691.1, read as the reverse complement.
ATACATAGATTAGCCCTACCCCCAAATTATTATAATACGATGACTAAATATTACCACTATGACTAGATAACACCACAATATAATGACTGGATAATACCACAATACAGTGAATAATACCACCATACAGTGAATAATACCACCATACAGTGACGGAATAATACCACCATACAGTGACTGAATAATACCACCATACAGTGAATAATACCACCACACAGTGACGGAATAATACCACCATACAGTGACGGAATAATACCACCATACAGTGACGGAATAATACCACCATACACTGAATAATACCACCATACAGTGAATAATACCGCCATACAGTGACAGAATAATACCACCATACACTGAATAATACCACCATACACTGAATAATACCACCATACAGTGAATAATACCGCCATACAGTGACAGAATAATACCACCATACACTGAATAATACCACCATACACTGAATAATACCACCATACAGTGACGGAATAATACCACCATACACTGAATAATACCACCATACACTGAATAATACCACCATACAGTGAATAATACCACCATACAGTGACTGAATAATACCACCATACAGTGACGGAATAATACCACCATACACTGAATAATACCACCATACAGTGACGGAATAATACCACCATACACTTAATAATACCACCATACAGTGGATAATACCACCATACACTGAATAATACCACCATACACTGAATAATACCACCATACACTGAATAATACCACTATACAGTGACGGAATAATACCACCATACACTGAATAATACCACCATACACTGAATAATACCACCATACAGTGAATAATACCACCATACAGTGACTGAATAATACCACCATACAGTGACGGAATAATACCACCATACACTGAATAATACCACCATACAGTGACGGAATAATACCACCATACACTTAATAATACCACCATACAGTGGATAATACCACCATACACTGAATAATACCACCATACACTGAATAATACCACCATACAGTGACTGAATAATACCACCATACAGTGCATAATTCCACCATACAGTGGATAATACCACCATACACTGAATAATACCACCATACAGTGGATAATACCACCATACACTGAATAATACCACCATACACTGAATAATACCACCATACAGTGACTGAATAATACCACCATACACTGAATAATACCACCATACAGTGGATAATACCACCATACACTGAATAATACCACCATACACTGAATAATACCACCATACAGTGACTGAATAATACCACCATACAGTGAATAATTCCACCATACAGTGAATAATACCACCATACAATGAATAATACCACCATACAGTGACGGAATAATACCACCATACACTGAATAATACCACCATACACTGAATAATACCACCATACAGTGACTGAATAATACCACCATACAGTGAATAATTCCACCATACAGTGAATAATACCACCATACAATGAATAATACCACCATACAGTGACGGAATAATACCACCATACACTGAATAATACCACCATACAATGAATAATACCACCATACAGTGACGGAATAATACCACCATACACTGAATAATACCACCATACACTGAATAATACCACCATACAGTGACTGAATAATACCACCATACAGTGAATAATTCCACCATACAGTGAATGATACCACCATACAATGAATAATACCACCAAACAGTGACGGAATAATACCACCATACACTGAATAATACCACCATACAGTGAATAATGCCACCATACAGTGAATAATACCACTATACAGTGATGGAATAATACCACCATACACTGAATAATACCACCATACACTGACTGAATCATACCACCATACAGTGACGGAATAATACCACCATACACTGAATAATACCACCATACACTAAATAATACCACCATACACTGAATAATACCACCATACAGTGAATAATACCACCATACACTGACTGAATAATACCACCATACAGTGACGGAATAATACCACCATACAGTGACTGAATAATACCACCATACAGTGTCTGAATAATACCACCATACTGTGACTGAATAATACCACCATACTGTGACTGAATAATACCACCATACACTGAATAATACCACCATACTGTGACTAGATAACACTATGGGAAGAAAAAAGTTGCGCGCAACATTTCAAATACGGAAACATTGTAATTGATGCGCATGTTGTCCTAATGATAAAATTCTAGCCATATAGCCAAGTCTACGCCCCCCCCCCCCCCACAAGCAAACTATAACTAAGCCCTGCTCCGTCACACATTCTCTTTAGGATGTATTCACACATTGCATTCATATTTTGCTGCAATTTTCCAATCACAGGCTGCAGTGGTCACATGAACTACAGCGTCATCCCAGGAGGCCGGGCTGCGCTCAGAAGAAAATACGCATCGCTATGACTACGGCCGGGAGTATTAGCTTTTTCTTTTTTTTTACTTCTACAGTCTTTCCGCAGCAGACATGCCGCCCGAAAAAATTTATTCAATTTGGTACTTTTTTTTAGGTGTAATTCCCCGCAGTTCCCAGGGCGGATACTCTGTGTAGTTTTATGCATTTTACACTTATAGTCAAATTGCTCTACCCCACAAAAATTATCTCTAAAGAATCCTTTCTCCCCCATACTTAACATTTGCAGCCAAGTCCCCCCCCCCCCCACATATCATTCATAATAGGCTGCTACACCACAAAATAAACTATACAGAAGTCCCCCTCCCCACAAAATAGATTTATAAAGAATCCCCCCAAACTCCTATAACATTTAGAGCAATGTCCTCTCCCCCACAAAATCAATTTCCCCTTCCCCACAAAATCAATGTCCCCTCCCCCACAAAATCGATCTATAAAGAATCCCCACACACAAAGCACCTTTAAAGACGTCGCCCCTCCCCCACAAAATCGATCTATGCAAAAAAATATCCTGTTACACATCATTTATAGTTCCCTCTTTCCTCCTCCCGCACACAGCACATAAATGAGCAAAGATTAACCTAAAGCTGCTGCTCTTACCGGATTCCGGATTACTGTGGCAGCAGCAGAGGAGGGAGGAGCTGAGTCTGTGTGCAGGACAGGCTGTGCTGATTGGTGAAGCAGACAGAGGCCCCTGCTGCTCCACCAATCAGCGCTCACTTCACACAGAGGAGAGGTAGGAACATTTGTGCGGCCCGTACGTGAACCCCTTTCCCCCACCCCCTATTTACTTGTTAGTCCGGCGGGGAACAAGAGAGGGGGCTGTAAAAAAACAAAAAATTTATATAACATTTTTATTACTCATTTGGAGCTTCTGAAACACAAGCAGGGTAAGGGAGCCAGCGCAGTGCCCCCTTCCACCTGCTGGAGTGATGCGTCCTTTGCAATGGCACAGGTCACACACACCTATGGCCGGCCCTGTATCTATCTATCTATCTATCTCATATCTATCGGTCTATCTATCTAATATCTATCTGTCACGTTGGGTACATGGACCCACTAGACTTTGACGGTATGACAGCTGGCCAACAGAGCACAGGTCACAGTCTATAGTTCGTATAGCTCAGACATTAGCAAGACCGGCTCGGCTGGGACTAGGCAGCAGGCAGGTGCCAGGCGTGGTGTAGCAGGACGGGCATGGTAAACAGCACAGCACGACTTCAGCTCAACACGTCACTTGACCAGGAGAGCACGGGATACAGGTTACAGGCAGCAGGAACAGGAAACACTGGGAACTGGAAAACACTTAGGAGACCATTTGCATAGACAGACTAGGGTAAAGACAACAAGGCTCAGGCAAGGCAGGAAGGGGCTGGGCCCCTCTTATAGTCCAGGGTGCTCATGGGCTAATTTTGACTTAATTTCAGGTGTGCGCACTGGCCCTTTAAGAGCAGGCACGAGCGTGCGCACGCACCCTACGGGACCCGGCTGGGAGAAGCGGAAGTGATATTTATCTGGCTGGCTATCTATCTATCTATCTATCTCATATCTATCTCTCTCTAATACAGTATATATAAATATAGTCTGGGGAAGAAAAGTTGCTATTGCAGGACCATTAAATTGACATGTATATAGTGAATAAACAAATAATACAACATTAGACAGATGATCCCTATGGATATATTGATATATTTGTGCATTTGAAACCTGATATGAATGACATTTAAAATAAATGGTGTGATATATCAAGGTTCCTAGGGCTGGCAAAGGTCTGTGGCTGCTTCTCACCCATTACTTTCCATCTGCTGTCTGTCCTATCGATCAAGAACTGTCTAGATGCAACTAGAGAAAAAACGAATTGCCCCATGCTTTACATTAGGTCAGCTAAACAGTTAGGTGGGGTATGTCATCACGCTTGTCACCTATTTCCACTGACAGCCAGCAGAATAGTGAGTGCAGTTCTGGAGTATAATACAGGATGTAGCTCAGGATCAGTACAGGATAAGTAATGTAATGTATGTACACAGTGTCTCCACCAGCAGAATAGTGAGTGCAGCTCTGGAGGATAATACAGAATGAAACTCAGGATCAGTACAGGATAAGTAATGTAATGTATGTACACAGTGACTCCACCAGCAGAATAGTGAGCACAGCTCTGGAGTATAATACAGGATGTAACTCAGGATCAGTACAGGATAAGTAATGTAATGTATGTACACAGTGACTCCACCAGCAGAATAGTGAGTGCAGCTCTGGAGTATAATACAGGATGCAACTCAGGATCAGTACAGGATAAGTAATGTAATATATGTACACAGTGATTCCACCAGCAGAATAGTGAGTGCAGCTCTGGAGTATAATACAGCATGTAACTCCGGATCAGTACAGGATAAGTAATGTAATGTATATACACAGTGACTGCACCAGCAGAATAGTCAGTGCAGCTCTGGAGTACAATACAGGATGTAGCTCAGGATCAGATAAGTAATGCAATGTATGTACACAGTGACTCCGCCAGCAGAATAGTGAGTACAGCTCTGGAGTACAATACAGGATGTAGCTCAGGATCAGATAAGTAATGCAATGTATGTACACAGTGACTCCGCCAGCAGAATAGTGAGTACAGCTCTGGAGTACAATACAGGATGTAGCTCAGGATCAGATAAGTAATGTAATGTGTTTACAAAGTGGCCAAACTTTACTTTTCATGTAGGTTATATTTATATTGACTGTATTGATACTGAGTACCATCAAAACTTTACAATAGCCAGGTCACTCTTGTTGATGGGGTATCATGCTGAAAATAATGATGTCATCCCTCATAACTCAGTCTCTACCATTCATCCCAATGTTAAGTCTTCATTGCAAATACCTCATTAGTTGATTTACATCTTAATTCCAAAATTTAGCAACTTTGCTAATCCTACATAATAAGGAAATGTGTTACAGCTTTAATCTCTCTACTTTAGTCAATGAGAAAATGATTAAACTGCTGGTGATTAAACACCGTTCAGATTTACCTCTTTGTTCATGGAGCGAAAATAAAGATTTGTATAGCAGCTGTTTGCTGTGCTCATTTTGTTTTCTGGTTTCAGATCGAGAATTGTTTACCATATTTTGTTTTGCTTGTTTAATTTTGGTTATTTTTTTCGCAAATAAATATTTGGCTTCGTTACCAGCAATATGGAAACTTTTGTAGTGAGCAATTGGGAACACTTAAATTTACATTAAAGGGATATTCCTACAATATGGTCTTATTTCAGGTGTATGTACGCGACAGGGCCAACAGAGTCACACTGGGTCCCCGTCTACCCCACCCTCTCAGCTAGACAAATTTACAGCAGATTTGCCCAGATAGTCAGGGACCCACCCAAATCTAGTGAGTCACGGCATCTGCCAAGGTTTTCCTGGTGCTGATGCCGATCTTGGCATATGCATAGGATATATCAGCTCTTTCATAATTCCCCATAAACTGTAATGAAGAGAGTCACTGTCCCCTGCTTCTCCTCCTTCTGGTGTCTAAGGCACGGGGAACACGGGACCCCTATTCACTAGATCAATAGGGATCTTAATGATTAGACCCCCACCTATCAAATATTTAAGTAAAAAAAGCTGTTCCTCATAGGTCCTGTAAACTGAATTTTATTCTTCCTTCACTCACTTTTAAGGCAAGCAATGATATTAGATGTCACGAAGGGTCGGTGGACCCAAAGGGCCGTACCGCCTAGGCGGTAAGGCAGCTGGCCAACAGGGAGCAGGTGAAAGTCTATAGTTCGTATAGGTACCTGTGGCAGCTCAGACAGCAGCAGGGCAGGCTCGACTGGGACTAGGCAGCAGGTAGATGTCAGGCGAGGTGAAGCAGGTCAGGCGTGGATACAGCACGACACAACTTTGGCACAGCACAGTGCTAGACCAGGATGGTATGGAATGCAAGGAACTGGAACAGGAACTGGAACTGGAACAGGTACAGGAAACACACTAGGAGGCCATCACATAAACAAACTAGGAAACAACAACAATGCACAGTCATAGAAGCAGGGGGCTGGACCCCTCTTATAGTCCAGGGTACTCACGGGTCAAAGTTCATCAAAAGGTCTGGTGCGCGTGCTGCCCCTTTAAGAGCGGGCACGATCGTGCGCGCGCACCCTACGGGATCCGGCTGAGGTGAGTGGACGCAAGCGCTGGCGTCTCCTGAGGAGGATGCTGGGGCCAGCGATTGCCGACTCGTGGCTGCGGCTGTCAGGAGAGGATTGGAGCCGACAGCCCGCAGCCACGGACATTACATTAGACTAGTCCTGTCCTGAAGGCACAAAGCTCCCTGTCATCAGAGGGGACACCAATCACTAGACAATAGAAACTAGGCACTAATTGTTTAGTCAGTGTTTCCCAACCAAAGTTCTGTAAAACCCTGGGGGTTCCTTGTTACCTGATTAGGGATTCCACAGAAGACAGCAGCTACAAGAACTGTCCTTTAATAGTAGGCATGGGGTAGTTGCATTTCTTCAGGAGTTTCCTCATGGTAAAAAAAAACTGGGAATTACAGAGCAGATACTGGAATACTAAACTACAGGATACCAAGGAGTGTGGAACTAAACCAATGGACACCAGGACTAGAACACAAAACCACTTGACACCATGGATTGGAGCACTAAACCATTGTAGACCAGGTACTGGAAACCACTAAACCATTGTAGACCAGTTAGTGGAAACCACTAAACCATTGTAGACTGGTTACTCAAAACCACTAAAACATTGTAGACCATGTACTGGCAACCACAAAACCATTTGCAAACAGTGACTGTGATGCCAAACCATTGGATCTTCATGCTGCCGTCAGCTCTCTGCTCAACCACGGGCTGTGGTGGGTTTCCATGATGACCAGCCCACTCTAATGACATTACGCAAGCAGTAGGTTCAAACCGAAGGATCTGCTGGAGCATCGTTGCCTGTGCACAAGGTACATTCTGTTTAGTTGTTACTATAATAACCCTAACTTTTACCTTAACTTTGCCCCCGGATTTTGCCTTTCTCCTGCTACTTTGGGTTTGTCCTGGTACTTGTCTCATGGCTCATCATCAAACTGAGAAAGACCAAACTTCTTTCCTGGGGTTCTAGTTCATAAAGAACAGGGAGATTCCTTAGACTCCGCACTTGAGTTTAACCAGCGACGGACTGATTGCGGTACAGAGATCCACTTCTCCAATGAGAACCGTAAAAACTGTGGTACGAGTAGAAGAAAATTGATGAATGAACAACAGTTCAATTGTTACCTGAAGTTCCTTGGCCCCTTGATGCAAAATATGGAACAGGACCACCTAACCACCACCTTCTGTTTATAGCACTGATGTGGAGGAAGGCTGTTGGGTCCCCTTGGGCAGTAGGGCCGTTTCTATTCTCTGAATCCCCTACAAATACACCCCTGATTGCTTTAAATGATCTACTTCTGCCTTGGACTGACCCTTTTCTTCTTCACTGAAGGTTTCACTAGAGATGGGACCTTGAGTTCCTCACAACGGTACCAGCTATATCTGGTTTGTACCAAATATAAGATTTTCTTCTGTTGTCATCTCATTTCTTTTTTTATTATTTTTCTTCTGAAATGTAATAGCCGCCTAATGTCTTAAAGCAGATAGACTACAAGAAGAGTGTGTTCTTCAGACAGGGAACATATGTCAGTCATGAAAGGGAAGAGTTCACTCTTCCAGGATGATGACAATGTGAATCAGATTGTCTTCATGCAATTACCCAGAAAGGGTAAGGTGTGGATCACCAGCTATTTCTCTGGCTTTATACACAATGTATATCCACAAAAAGAAGTTTCACAGAGGGCATCAATCAAAGAAAGGATTTTCTGAACATTGGAAAACCTTATAAAATGAGCCAATATATCATCATTTTTTAAAAGGCGTAGTGACATTTCAAAGTTAGACCAAACCACACAGCATTCAGAATGACAAAGGAACGGCATAACGAAATGGAGAAAAATGATCAATTCACTGTTATTTTTCATGGAAATAGGAGTCTCAGAAGATATGAGCTTGCCATAAAACTTGTGGAATTTTAAAAAAAACCTAGACATTCCTATATCCAGGCATGTTGTATATATTAGAGGATGATCTATAGTGGGGGTGCCGGAGCTTTTATGAAGAATAGGACTATGCAGAGTATAGGGATTGAAATACTTTATTATACATTACAATATGGAACATTTTATAGGATCACGGGAGTGGAGGTGATCCATTTGATTTACTCGATTTGAGTTTCATTGAATTCATGTTTTTTATTATTTGCCCACCAGGATACATTGGATGAATCAATTTGACACAGTTGAGGTAAAAGAGATTAATCTCTTATGGATTTGTCCATTGTATTCTTTTGGTTGACAGATTGGGTGGATTAATTTCCACATTGACGTTCTAATGAAGACTGGGTCTACCGTAAGGACCACTTTTTCCATGAAAACCAACATTTTATTGGAAATTCATTAGGGAATTCTGAGTTACTAGAGGGGGTTCTCTATTCAGAATCCTAATCTATTAAAAAGGCTAAAAATATCACAGTGCATCCTTGCATTACCTGTGTAACGTCTATGGCCGCGGCCCGTCGTTCTGACTTACCCTCTGACGGCCGCAGCCATGGACGTGTGAGTTCTCGGTGGCATCTCCCTCCTGAGAGACTCCTTAAAGGGCCAGTGCGCGCACAATTGCAGGAGATCTGCAATTAGCCCAGAATGCTGCTGGACTATAAAAAGGCCTCTGCCCTCTTGATCATTGCCTGAGCGTTATTGTGTACCTAAAGTTTGACTTGCAAATGGTCTCCTAGTGTTTTCCAGTTCCCAGTGTTACCCGTTCCTGCTGCCTGTACCCTGTATCTCATGCTACCGTGCCTCTGTGCTGTCCAGAGTTGGAGTCGAGTTGTGTCTTCCATGCATCCATTGTGTCACACACGTGTCTGTCTACTGCCGGAGCCTCATCTTTAGCCTGAATCACTGCTACTGTCTACATTGCCTCAGGTACCCTTTCTGGACTATAGACTTAGTATTGTACCTGTTTGGCCAGCTTCTATCCCGCTACGCGGTACAGCCCAGTGGGTCCACACCCCACACTGTGACAACTTGGACAGCCCACTGATTTTAATGGGAATTGTGTAATGCCTTTTTTCACCTGTGGTGGTGCTGCAGGAATATTAGACACTTAGTGCCAGATTCCTCCACAGATTACAGATGATTACTAAGAATTCCAATATTGGGACACCCTTACTGATTAGAACCCTTCTAAAAAAAAAAAATTGAAGAGATTGCCCAAAAAGGACAACTTCTTCAACCCTAATCCCGCTGCACATATATTTTTTCTTTCCTGTATTGCAGGCCGTTTTTTTTTCTATGAGACAGGGATTTAAGGTGGAAGAGGCTATTCCTGCAGCCTTCTCTCGAATTTCTGTGTCTGAGCTGGGTCTCAGACTCGGGAATTTACTCATGAGAGTAAATTTTTCCTGCCTAAATTCCCTTATATTTTATTAGGCACAGGCATAATACTACGTCAATGTATTAGTTTAAAAGACACAAAAGAAAAAGTCTCCTCGGGGGCCAAAAAAAGTTTTGATAGAGTTTATGGAATTTCCATATTTTTTTTAAAATAAAGTTTGTTAAATAAACGTTATAAAACAATGAATAAAATCAGTACAAACATAATAACCATACAACACAATGGCGGCACTGCTCATTTATTTTAGCGTAACCCTATAAAAAACGTAAAGCATAAAGTAAACACCAACTTCTATGTATCCGAAAATGGTGGCTAAAAGAAACTACAGCTCATCCCATAAAAAATCCTCATATAGCTTTATGTCGATGTAAAGATACAAAGGACATGGCTGCTGGAATATGGAGAGGAATAAACAAAAATATTCTTCCGGCCCCCTGAAAAAGATAGAGTGTAGACATTAAAAGGGTTATTTTGTATTGAGTATTTTTAAATTATTAAAAGGGACTACAAAAAGGGTCATTTTTTTTTTTATCAAAACTACCGCCTTTCCATCTTTGCAAAATTTCACACCCCATGCATTGAAAATTTACTTTTTCAAAACTAACTCTAACCTTACAGGATGTCAAACTCCTGTAAGGTTAGGCCATCCATATAAAAATCTTGGAAAACCCCTTTAACAACCAGTAATACAGTTTTGACGCTAGTATTAAAGGGTTACTCCCAAATTGAGTCATAATTTTATTTAAATGCATCCTAAACCTAAATAAAATTCTAAATCTAGCGTTGTTAAAATTGAAAAATAATTCCTTCTATAACTACCTTTTTTTCAAACTCGACTAGTGCTGATTATCTTTAAAAAAAAAAGCTGCTCTGCAGTGTGCGCGCTCCCGACGTTGTTTATAATCTAGTTCTATCAGCATCGGGAGAACGATCGTCTCAACCAGGCATGGTAAGCGTAGTTGAGACGACCCCCCCATTCCCTAGACAGTTTTATATAGGTTTCTAGTACCACTTTGAATTTCATCCCCCCCCCCCCACCACTCCTTCCTGAAAACCCTGCCACTCTTCTCGGTAACCCACTTCTCCCCCCTTGCGAAAAGCCACTTCCCCCCCTCGCAGCACCAATTACCCGCCCTCGCGATAAGCTACGTCCCCCCCCCCCGCGGCAAAACTCCTCCCCACCTGTGTGAACACCAGTGACAACTCTAGTAAAGCCACATCACCCCACTCGCGGCACCACCGTCCCCCCTCGCGATCAGCTCCTTACTGCCCCCTCGCTGCAACAACACCCCCCACGCGGCAACCCCCAGCCCCGCTCGCGTCAACCTCTTGTTGACCCCTCTTTGCAACTCCCTGGGCAAACCACTGTTCCCCCCCAAGCGGCACCACAACCCCCCATTGCGGCAAACACCTGCCCCAACTCGCATCTCCCACTACCCTCGTCGTTCTTATTCTTTTTCTAATTACTTGAAAAATATAGAAGTATAAAAGTAATACTAACATACGGAGGGACAAATGGAACTTACATCTTCTCCGGTGGACACCGGGCCTTGTGCTACATAAAGTGCACAATGTAAGTTCTAAATCTACCAGTGATTTTGGTGCTGTTTTCAATGAGAACATAAGACAAAAGATCATATATGGTTGCAGGTCTACTATGCAGGACATGGAGCTGACCACTGATGAATCCTCCCGAGCGGTGGCCAGCATCTAATGCGCATGCGCTGATATGCGCGTTCACGTTAACACTGACATCCTCTCCTAAGGACAGAGAGGATATCATTGCGCAAGCGAGGTCACCACAGATGGCCAGATCCGTAGACAATGAACAATAAACATGGAAGCAATGAACAAGAGTTTCACAGGAAATAACAGGAAAAGTACATCATTTTGAAAAATAAAGGTAATTACAAAAACTCATATCTTTACAAGCTTGAGCAAAAAAATAAATAAATGTATTTATAAAGATGGGAATAACCCTTTATATTACACTAGTAATGGTATAACCTCCCTGGTGCCCCTAGTGCACAATAATATAAGATGGGGGCCGCATGCAGGGGTCACATGTGGCTCCTGAGCCACTTGTTGGGGAACAATGACTTAGGCTGGGTTCACACGACCTATTTTCAGACGTAAACGAGGCGTATTATGCCTCGTTTTACGTCTGAAAATAGGGCTACAATCCGTCGGCAAACATCTGCCCATTCATTTGAATGGGTTTGCCGACGTACTGTGCAGACAACCTGTCATTTACGCGTCGTCGTTTGACAGCTGTCAAACGACGACGCGTAAAAATACAGCCTCGTCAAAAGAAGTGCAGGACACTTATATACATTATATGCGGGACACTTCTATACATTATATGCGGGACACTTCTATACATTATATGCGGGACACTTATATACATTATATGCAGGGCACTTCTTTCAGACGTAATTTGAGCCGTTCTTCATTGAACTCAATGAAGAGCAGCTCAAGATTTACGGCTGTCAGAGAAGCCTCGCAAAATGCGAGGAGGAGCAATTACGGCTGAAACGAGGCAGCTGTTTTCTCCTGAAAACAGTCGGTCTTTTCAGACGTAAATGCCTGCTATCGTGTGCACATACCCTTATAGTCTCATATATTGAAACAGCAAAAAAGTTTTCCATATCAACCATTCAGCATCTATGTTTAACTTTTAAATTAGACAATAGAAGCTGGACTCTGATTGGTAGCTACGGTCAAAGAGGACGCACCTTCTTCTTATAAGTATATGTTTATTATTTGTGTGACCATTAAACAAATCTTACTTGTCCCATGTGTGTTGTAATTATAATGAATACGGACTGTTTTTTATTTCTATATGTAAATTCTATATACTCAATCAATTATTTGATTAATTTTGCATAGTTGTCACCAGTTATTCCTACATTCATTATATTTTGAATATCATCTCTATATGTTCTAAAACCTAAGTACTGTGCATTGTAGACTCACACCCGGACGTGACACTCCTTGCGGCGCTCCAACTGCCCGGTGGACACTCATCCGAAGCTGTGGCGTTCCATTGCCAAGTCACCGCCAGAGCTCCCTGCTCTTCACTCTGAGCGGCTCAGTAGTAGGATCGAGACCCAGCAGCAGGGGATGACGTCAGACGCTGGAGTCGGAGACCTTAAAGCCGATTGCTCCTGGAATTCCTTGATTGTTTCTCAACCCTGGTGGTGAGTTTCAGATTGAAATACCTCTTCATATGGGTAAGCATTATATTAGTTATATTCCTCTCCATAGGGGGCAGTATTATAGTAGTTATATACTTGTATATAGGGGCAGTATTATAGTAGTTATATTCTTGTACATAGGGGGCAGTATTATAGTAGGAATATTCTTGTACATAGGGGGCAGTATTATAGTAATTATATTCTTGTACATAGGGGGCAGTATTATAGTAGTTATATTCTTGTACATAGGGGCAGTATTATAGTAGTTATATTCTTGTATATACGGAGCAGTATTATAGTAGTTATATTCTTGTATATAGGGGGCAGTATTATAGTAGTTATATTCTTGTATATAGGAGGGAGTATTATAGTAGTTATATTCTTGTATATAGGGGGCAGTATTATAGTAGTTATATTCTTGTATATAGGCGGCAGTATTATAGTAGTTATATTCTTGTATATAGAAGCAGTATTATAGTAGTTATATTCTTGTATATAGGAGCAGTATTATAGTAGTTATATTCTTGTATATAGGGGCAGTATTATAGCAGCTATATTCTTGTATATAGGAGCAGTATTATAGTAGTTATATTCTTGTACATAGGGGGCAGTATTATAGTAGTTATATTCTTGTACATAGGGGACAGTATTACAGTAGTTATATTCTTGTATATAGCAGGCAGTGTTATAGTAGTTATATTCTTGTATATAGGGGCAGTATCATAGTAGTTATATTCTTGTACATAGGGGGCAGTATTATTGTAGTTATATTCTTGTATATAGGAGCAGTATTATAGTAGTTATATTCTTGTATATAGAGGGCAGTATTATAGTAGTTATATTCTTGTATATAGGGGCAGTATTATAGTAGTTATATTCTTGTATATAGCAGGCAGTATTATAGTAGTTATATTCTTGTACCTAGTGGGCAGTATTATAGTAGTTATATTCTTGTATATAGGGGGCAGTATTATAGTAGTTATATTCTTGTAAATAGGGGGCAGTATTATAGTAGTTATATTCTTGTACATAGGGGACAGTATTATAGTAGTTATATTCTTGTATATAGGGGGCAGTATTATAGTAGTTAAATTCTTGTATCTAGGAGGCAGTATTATAGTAGTTATATTCTTGTACAAAGGAGGCAGTATTATAGTAGTAATAATCTTGTACAGAGGGGGCAGTATTATAGTAGTTATATTCTTGTATATAGGGGCAGTATTATATTAGTTATATTCTTGTATATCGGGAGCAGTATTATAGTAGTTAGATTCTTGTACATAGAGGCAGTATTATAGCAGTTATATTCTTGTATATCGGGAGCAGTATTATAGTAGTTATATTCTTGTACATAGAGGCAGTATTATAGTAGTTATATTCATGTATATAGGGGGCAGTATTATAGTAGTTATATTCTTGTATATAGGGGGCAGTATTAGGGCATGACCACACGTGGCGGATTTCCTCCGCAACAGTCCGCATCAATGCCGCACAGAATCTGCGTTGCAGATTCTGCTGCGGATCTGCACAAAATGTGCAGTAAATTGATGCGGACTAGCTGCTGCGGACTGCGGTAAAAGTACTTCCCTTCTCCCTATCAGTGCAGGATAGAGAGAAGGGACAGCACTTTCCCTTGTGAAAGTCAAAGAAATTCATACTTACCGCCCGTTGTCTTGGTGACGCGTCCCTCCTTCGGCATCCAGCCCGACTTCCCTGGATGACGCGGCAGTCCATGTGACCGCTGCAGCCTGTTATTAGCCTGTGATTGGCTGCAGCCGTCACTTAGACTGAAACGTCATCCTGGGAGGCCGGACTGGAGACAGAAGCAGGGAGTTCTCGGTAAGTATGAACTTCATTTTTTTTTACAGATAGATGTATATTGGGATCGGTAGTCACTGTCCCGGGTGCAGAAACAGTTACTGCCGATCGCTTAACTCTTTCAGCACCCTGGACAGTGACTATTTACTGACGTCTCCTAGCAACGCTCCCGTCATTACGGGAGCCCCATTGACTTCCTCAGTCTGGCTGTAGACCTAGAAATACATAGGTCCAGCCAGAATGAAGAAATGTCAAGTTAAAAAAGCAAGACGGATCCGCAGCACACATAACATGTGCATGACAGCTGCGGACTTCATTGCGGAAATTAGAATCTCCATTGAAGTCAATGGAGAAATTCCGCCATGAGTCCGCCACTGCTCCGCAACAGACAGAGCATGCTGCGGACACCAAATTCCGCTCCGCAGCCTATGCTCCGCAGCGGAATTTTACGCCTCGTCTAAACGAACACTGCTAAATTAAAGTGTAAGTCAATGGACAAACGGCTCCGCTGCGGATTAACGCTGCGGAGAGTCCGCAGCGGAATTTAAGTGAAATTCCGCCACGTGTGAACCCAGCCTTATAGTAGTTATATTCTTATACATAGATCGCTGTATTATAGTAGTTATATTCTTGTATATAGAGGCAGTATTATAGTAGTTATATTCTTGTATATAGGGGCAGTATTGTAGTAGTTATATTCTTGTATATAGGAGCAGTATTATAGCAGTTATATTCTTGTATATAGGGGCAGTATTATAGTAGTTATATTCTTGTATATAGGAGCAGTATTATAGTAGTTATATTCTTGTATATAGGAGTAGTATTATAGTAGTTATATTCTTGTATATAGAGGCAGTATTACAGTAGTTATATTCTTGAATATAGCAGCAGTATTATAGTAGTTATATTCTTGTATATAGGGGCAGTATTATAGCAGTTATATTCTTGTATATAGGAAGCAGTATTATAGTAGTTATATTCTTGTATATAGGGGCAGTATTATAGTAGTTATATCCTTGTATATAGAAAGCAATATTATAGTAGTTATATTCTTGTATATAGGGGCAGTATTCTAGTGGTTATATTCATGTATATAGAGGGCAGTATTATAGTAGTTATATTCTTGTATATAGGAGGCAGTATTCTAGTAATTATATTCTTGTACATAGGGGCCAGTAATATAGTAGTTATATTCTTGTATATAGGAGCAGTATTATAGTAGTTATATTCTTGTATATAGGAGCAGTATTATAGTAGTTATATTCTTGTATATAGAGGGCAGTATTATAGTAGTTATATTCTTGTATATATGGGGCAGTATTATAGTAGTTATATTCTTGTATATAGGAGCAGTATTATAGTAGTTATATTCTTGTATATAGCGGTAGTATTATAGTAGTTATATTCTTGTATATAGGGGCAGTATTATAGTATTTATATTCTTGTATATAGAAGCAGTATTATAGTAGTAATATTCTTGTATATAGAAGCAGTATTATAGTAGTTATATTCTTGTACTTAGGGGACAGTATTATAGTAGTTATATTCTTGTACATAGGGGGCAGTATTATAGTAGTTATATTCTTGTATATAGGGGGCAGCATTATAGTAGTTATATTCTTGTATATAGGAGCAGTATTATAATAGTAATATTCTTGTACATAGGGGGCAGTATTATAGAAGTTATATTCTTGTATATAGGAGCAGTATTATAGTAGTTATGTTCTTGTATATAGGAGCAGTATTATAGTAGTTATATTCTTGTATATAGGGGCAGTATTATAGTAGTTATATTCTTGTATATAGGGGCAGTATTATAGTAGTTATATTATTGTACATAGGGGGCAGCATTATATTAGTTATATTCTTGTATATATTGGCAGTATTATAGTAGTTATATTCTTGTACACAGGGGCAGTGTTATAGTAGTTATATTCTAGTATATAGGGGCAGTATTACAGTAGTTATATTCTTGTATATAGGAGCAGTATTATAGTAGTTATACTCTTGTATATTGGGGGCAGTATTATAGTAGTTATATTCTTGTATATAGGGGGCAGTATTATAGTCGTTATATTCTTGTATATAGGAGCAGTATTATAGTCATTATATTCTTGTATATAGGGGGCACTATTATAGTAGTTATATTCTTGTATATAGGTGGCAGTATTATAGTAGTTATATTCTTGTATGTAGGGGCAGTATTATAGTAGTTATATTCTTGTATATAGGGGCAGTATTATAGTAGTTATATTCTTGTACATAGGGAGCAGTATTATAGTAGTTGTATTTTTGTATATAGTGGCAGTATTATAGTAGCTATGTTCTTGTTTATAGGAGCAGTATTATAGTAGTTATATTCTTGTATATAGGGGGCAGTATTATAGTAGTTATATTCTTGTATATAGGAGCAGTATTATAGTAGTTATATTCTTGTATATAGGAGCAGTATTATATTAGTTATAGTCTTGTACATAGGGAGCAGTATTATAGTAGTTATGTTCTTGTATATAGGGGCAGTATTATAGTAGTTATAGTCTTGTATATAGGGGCAGTATTATAGTAGTTATATTCTTGTAAATAGGGGCAGTATTATAGTCGTTATAGTCTAGTACATAGGGAGCAGTATTATAGTAGTTGTATTCTTGTATATAGCAGCAGTATTATAGTAGATATATTCTTGTACATAGGGGGCAGTATTATAGTAGCTATATTCTTGTATATAGTGGCAGTATTATAGTAGCTATATTCTTGTATATAGCGGCAGTATTATAGTAGTTATATTCTTGTATATAGGAGGCATTATAATAGTAGTTCTGTTCATGCATATCGGAGGCAGTATTATAGTAGTTATATTCTTGTATATAGGAGCGGTATTATAGTACTTATTTACTTGTATATAGGAGCAGTATTACAGTAGTTATATTCTTGTATATAGGGGGTAGTTTTATAGTAGTTATATTCTTGTAAATAGGGGGCAGTGTTATAGTAGTTATATTCTTGTACATAGGGGCAGTATTATAGTAGTTATATTCTTGTAACTAGGGGGCAGTATTATATTGCTTATATTCTTTTACATAGGGGCAGTATTATAGTGGTTATATCCGTGTTTATAGGGAGCAATATTTTAGTAGGCATACTCCCTCCCTTTTAAGTTCCAAGCCAAGTTTTAGCAAGAAAAAATATGGTAATCAACAAATACACAACACCACAGTGTCGTGTATGGATCCAGTGTGAGGTAATAATGTGATATGTACTTTTTCGTATATTACTGTTATTCTTTTTTTTCCACATTTTTGATGAGACCAGGGAAGTGTAATTATAGTCAATATAAAATGCAAACTATTGTAATGGCTCTCTGTACTCCGCATGTGTTCTATATTGTCACGCCTTCACAATGTGCGGCAATCACGGGACACCTGTGGTCTTACTGTCAATTATGCAAATATTGAGGAAAGCTAATAACGTATTCATTGTATTGATATATAATGTAAGTTACATTTAACTCCGCATTAAGCAGAAATTATGATTTCATTATACCCTTGGTTTGGATGCATTTCGCATAAATCTGCTGGGGTGACCACTTCAAAGTATTGCCCCTGTGTTACATGACTGGCAGAATTCTTGAGAGTGGCATGTGCCACTATCAGCACTCGGAGGCCTATACCATTAATCTTGTGGGGGTTGTAATCCACTGAGATGTTCATCTTTGTACTGACAACACATCTGTAGCCTATAGTATGTACTGAAAACATCAAGTTTTACTAAATAAATGGCCGTAAAAAATGTCTGTCACCTTAAACAAGAAAAATTGTTTTTCATTGCTGAGGGCAAGATTTATTAATAGTATAATTTGTATGGATATACAAATTGTCGAAATGACACACATTGTGCGAAATCTACCAACATGGAGATATGCGCTAGATATGTGAGACATAATTCTTTCGCACACCATCTCATGGCTACACATATGCAGTGATATTTTTGCCAAAAAATGCCACACATTGTTAATTATTTTTTTTTTCATTCACGCCGCTTTCTTCTGACTTTTTCATAAACTAAAAAAAGAAGTGTTTAAAATACATAAAAATGTTAGCGCACTCCATTTACTTGACTTTTGCTTAGTAAATCTCTCCCTGCAGAACAGAGAGTCTTGGAAAATAGGAGACATGATTTAAAGGAATATATAGCAATACAACATTGATTGTAACTGGAAAAAATGGTGAAAGGATCACTTTAAAGGGGTTGTCGAGTTTAGAAAACTCATTTTCATACACCCTATTAGGGAATGCTGAGTTAATAGAGGGGGATCCTCTGTTCAGGACCCTCATTTCATGACCAGAGTGAGGAGCGGTTACATAGAGCGTTTCTCTCTCTCTCTGGAGGACCCGTATTACACAGACAACACATTGATATGAATGGGCAATGTGTAATACTTCATTTCCCCTGTGGTGGCGCTGCAGGGAAATTGAACACTTACGGCCAGGTTTCCCAACATATTATAGCTGATCGCTGGGGGTCCCAGCAGGGGCACACTGATCACATAATTGACAAAGCACCCTTTTTTTTTTTTTTTAACTCAATAAATTTTTATTGAAATTTTTCAACACATATTTAACAGACATTTGTTATTCAATGCATAAGGTATGTAAAACTTGCATCATCTGGCAAATATTTTATATTATACTATATTATACCGACATACCATCAATTTACATTCCAATAGGCGAAAACCCTATAACTTTGCAATTAAGCCTAACATTTGAGATAACCCATTGCCTATGAGATGTACCATATTCCTTTCCGTAGTGAGTACTATCTTATCTTATCTTTTGGGGCCTAGCAAATTATACTCTTTATTTCTCTATTCTCTTCTCTTCTAATTTGCATTTCTTATTTAAAAAATTTTCCTGTCCTTTTTAAGAAATAATGTTGTGAACACTCTTTAACCATGGATCCCAGTCTGACTCATATTTAGGTATTGAATGATTCTTGTATGCCATCATCTTCTCATGTGAGCATGTGCTATTAACGTGTGCGATAATTTCAGTCATTGAGGGTATTGTTATACTTTTCCAATACCTGGTTATTGCTACTTTGGTCGCGATGAATATGTGGGCGGCTATTATTCTAAATTCTCTCGGAATGTCTTCAATGTTTAAAAAAACTAGTGCTAACGAAGGGGATGGAATTAGTGTAATCCCTACTATGTCTGACAGTAATTGGAATGAGGTCCTCCATATGCTTTGGAGTAATGGACAAGTCCATAAAATATGTATCAAGGTGCCTCTACTTCCACAATTCCTCCAACAGTAATGTGAGGCCTCTGGATATATGCGTTGAAGTTTATCTGGCGTGTAATACCACCGGAGTATCGTTTTCATCCCTGATTCATAATGAAGAGTACATTTCAAATGTTTTGCTATGAAAGTAAATGCACTAGTCCATTCCTGCTCCGAATGTACCTTCCCAAGTTCTCTCTCCCAAGCAAGGTAGGATGTAGACTTTTCAAACGTATTTTTAGCTCCCAAAAGATCATATATAGGCCTCAGTCCTTTAAAAAGCCTTCCGGTTTGAGACCACATTCTGAATATGTCCACATTGGCTGTAACTTCAGACGGACAATCCGTTTGCATGAGATGTCTGATTCTCAGAAATTTATAAAATTCAGTATTTGGAATATTGAATTGGGTATGTAAGAAATTAAATTGTACCAATTGGTTATCCTCTATCAAAGATGACATCTGTGTAATACCCCTTTCCTTCCAAGACCGTAGGTTCAGGTCAGGTATAAGGAGCTCTAGTACTTCTATCGGTGCATTTGGGAGTATAGAGAATGTAGAAGTAACGCTAAGTGTGTGGAATTTATTCCAATTTTGTAAGGAGGTAGCAAGAAAATATGGCAAGTGAGAGTGATGCGCCTTGGAATGTAGCTCTCCTATCAGAAGAGCTTTTAAATTGGTTATGGGGGATACTGATGCTTCAATATGTACCCAATGTTTGGAGGTGTCTCCCACCCACCAGTCTTTCAATTGGGATATCTGGGTTGCTAGATAATAATGCTGAATATTTGGTAAACTCAAGCCCCCACATTTTTTCCCTTTATTCAAAATCCTAGCCGCTATTCGCGGCTTCCTCTTCTGCCAAATATATGCGTTTAACAATTTATTTGCTTTATTAAAAAAGGAAAAGGGCATTTTAATCGATAGTGTCCGGAACAGGTAAAGTAATTTCGGAAGTACTAGAATTTTAAAAGCTGCTATACGTCCTATCCATGAGACTTCATTTATTGCTAGTTGTTTCAGTTCTAATTCCATTTGGGATAACATACTATGATAGTTGGCTTGATATAACTGCGATATTTTGGGAGTGATATTTATCCCCAGATATTTTATGTGGGATTGTTGCCAATCCAACTGGAATTCTTTTTTCAAAAATTCGCTTTCTGCTGGTGAGCAGTTCAAAGATATAGCTTGGGATTTCCCCATGTTAATTTTGTAAAACGCTATTTGTCCAAATTCCTGTATGATCTGGAATGCTGTTGCCATTGAGGTTTCTGGTTTTTCTAGGGTTAATATTATGTCATCGGCATATAAGGATATACAATGCTCACGCCCTCCTATGTTTATTCCTGAAATCTCCTGCTTCTGTCTGAGAGCTTGAGCCAGAGGCTCTATAGAGAGGACAAAAATCAAAGGTGACAATGGACATCCTTGTCTTGTCCCGTTTGTTATTTCAAAATCTTTAGATAAGGCACCATTAACGAAAACTCTTGCCGACGGGACTGTATATAAAGCTTTGATTGCGTTTGTAATAGAACCTTCAAATCCCATTTCTTCTAAAACTGCAAAGACAAATGACCAATTAACCCTGTCAAAAGCTTTTTCTGCGTCTAGAGTCACCATAACTGCTTTGGTTCCTTTCCTGTTTACATAGTCTAATATATTAAGAACCCTCCTGGTATTTTCCGTGGCCTGCCTACCCTTGACAAAACCAACCTGGTCCCTGTTGACCAAAAGTGGGATTACATCTGATAAGCGGTTTGCTAATACTTTGGCATAGATTTTTAAGTCAGAATTAAGGAGTGAAATGGGCCTAAAGTTTTGTGGTGTATCTGGTGTTTTCCCTGGTTTCGGAAGTGTCACTATCACTGCACTCAACATTTCTTTCGGAAAGGAACCTTTTAAAATTGCGTGTTTCAAGATTTCAAACAGATGAGGGAGGAGAATTTCTTCAAAGGTTTTATAATAGGCTCCAGATAAGCCATCAGGTCCAGGGGCCTTATGGAGCGGAAGAGCCCTAATTATTTTGGAAACCTCTATTTCTGATAAAGGAAGGTTGAGATCTTCTAATTGCTGGGGTGATAGACGTGGGAGTTGTAAGTTAGTCAAAAAATCCTTGACTACTTGTTGGGTTGGTTGTGGATTTGCTGAGTGAGACTGTAGATTATATAGGGATTCATAGTATTTTTTAAAATTCCTGCGCTATGTCTTCAGGTGAGTATTTTTTAGTGCTACCTATTGGGTCCTTTAGAAATGGTATTTTACTTTTCACCGCTCTAGCCTTTAATCTATGCGCCAGAAGCTTACTAGCTTTATTATCTTGAGAGTAGTACTGTGCCTTAATGGATTGCAGGTTTTTTTCATATTTGTACATTAAGCAATCCTTTAATTTAATCCTGAGATTCCTTATCTTTTCATTGTTGGACTGGGAAACCTTCACCTTATTCTGGGTTTCTACTTGGCGCAATTGTGTTGTCGTTTCGTCAAATTGTCTCTCCCTTTCCTTTTTTGCTCTATGACCCCACTTTATAAAAAGGCCTCTCATGAACGCTTTATGCGCGTTCCATATAATAAAAGGGTCACTAACAGAATTCTTGTTCAGCTTAAAATATTCCTCTATTCCTTTACCTAATTCCTCCTTATATTTAGGATTAGACATCAAATATGTGTTGTTTCTCCATAAAAAGTGAGATGTTGTGCTATGAACATCTCTAATACTCATAGTAATAGCCGCATGATCTGACCATTTAATCAATTCAATAGAGGATTTTTCCACATTTTGTATCAAGGAGCGGCCCACTAGAAATAGATCTATACGAGAGTATGACTTATGTACTGGGGAATAAAAGGTATAGTCCCTTTCTGTGTCATGTTGAATACGCCAGATGTCGTATATATTTTCCCTAAGTAGAACAGTTGCTAAGGATTGGTAATGGGTTTTATGGTCACTCGTGGAATCCACTGTGGGATCATGGATAGTGTTAAAGTCTCCACAAATTACCAGTTCTCCTCTTCTAACCTTATTAATTTTTGTAAATAATTTGTTAATGAATCGAATTTGATGTGTATTTGGGACATATGCCACCACAATTGTAAATAGCACATTATTGAGCTCTCCTATCTGGATAATGTATCTCCCTCCTGGATCTGAAAAGGACGCTATTGAGTTGAAAGCCACTGTATTTCTTATTGCCAATAATACCCCTCTCTGTTTTTTATTGTAGTGTGAAAGGATGATGTTGGGGAATTGAGGATGTTTTATTCTGTGAGCATCCTGTTCTAGTATATGGGTCTCTTGTGCACAGAGTATATCCCCTTTCAAGGACAGAGCTTCTTTCCACATAAACGCTCTTTTGTGAGGGCTGTTCAAGCCTTTCACATTCATAGACACAAATTTAACCATTGCAGTATAAAGTAGAGGCGGGAGTATGACCTTGAGGCCTACTATGGTATGCCTGTGACCCTATGGGTCCTAACTGTTTATCTGATCTGAGAGGAACTGCTTGTTTACCCCTATACAGCAACCTTGTAATTCTCCCTTTAGGCCCAGGCATGTCTATGGTATTATCTTCCAACTTCAACAATGCATTATTTAAACAACATTGATAACAAATCAACAAATTTGGGTGCCTCAAGACCCTATCAGGGTCGCACCAATCATACAAACATTTTGAACACATATACAGCTGCATAAGCTGCTGATGGAAACTGGGACTATTTCTCAGGGCTCGAATCCCAGAGACATGTCAGAACCCCACATGGCAACCGTGTCACGTTGAATTGAAGACTCTTTAGCGAGGAAGTCTCTTTCGTGTTGGCACCATTTGCCAATCTTGCCCAATGTGACTATGTAACCGCTCTTGATCCTCCATCCTCTCCGGGTAGGGAAGATTTCTAGATTGTAAGAACTTTCGTCCCTCTTCTAGACTTGAGATAACATGGAATGTTCCGTTATGTCGTATCAAAATTTTAACCGGGAAACCCCATCTATATGCGATATTGTGATCGCGTAGAGTTGCCGTTATCGGTGCCAAGCTTTTGCGCATGCGTAGAGTGGCTAAAGAGAGATCTGCATATAATTTGATATGTTGATATGGTGCCGGTATATCTCCCATCGACCTTACCGCGGCCATCAACGCGTCTTTGACGTGATAGTAATGGATCCTGATAAGGACATCCCTAGGCAAAGTTTCCGGTAAGTGCTTCGGTTTTGGCAATCTGTGTGCCCTATCTATTATGATGTCAGTAGCTGAGCTTGATGGTAATATTGCCATCATGAGTGCTTGCACATGTTTGGTGAGATCCACATTTTGAATCTCCTCCGAAATTCCTCTCACTTTCACATTGTTCCGCCTGGAACGATCTTCCAGATCAATTACTTTGGCTTGCAAACTTTCAATTTCTGCTGCCATGTCTGAATGTGAGTCCACTAGATTATTATGAGATGTCGCAAACTCTCCCATTTTGTGCTCCATATGATGAGTTCTTTGCCCCAGTCCCTGTAATGTAGCATTAATGGGGGCTAGTAAGGCAGTGAATTCTGCATGCATAGAGGTGCTAAACGCCGTCAGCATTTCCTTCATCAGGGTGCCCGATGCTGGACTATCATTTGTGGGGATGTCCCTGAGTGGCTGAATCCCCGATGACGAACCCCGGGAGTGAGAGTCTCTCTCTCTTACCTCGGCACCTCGACTTGTCTGCTCCTGTAACTTGAGGCGCTGCTTCTCAGGGCTGAGTGAAGGGGAAGATGGCGTCGACCTCGTGGCGCCTCCGTCACTAACCTCCTCCAAGCAATCCTCTGCCAACGGACTGTATCGGGATCCTGAAATTATCGTCTGTGTTGCCCTCCTGGATTCCGTTGAAGTAAGTATGGATCGTTTCATCTTCTGTGAAGAGCTTGCGGAGTGAGGTGAAGCTGGTTTTCCCGGGCTTGAAGAAGAAGGAAGTAATGTGAGGCCAGCAGCCCCGTCATCTCCCTCCCGGTCTTTCTCAAAATAGAAGTCCAGTTTGCCTTGTTGCTTAAGGCTTCTCTTGCCCCTTGTCATCATGAGCGGTTATAACCACTTTTCGAGTGCCAAAATCACTTGAATAAGAGCCTAGCTTTGAAAGTAGCTTTGATGTTGCCGGAGCTCCGAGTTCAAGCTGCCATGTCTCTCGGCTGCCAAGCCACGCCCCCACAAAGCACCCTTTTAATTAGCAGGGTTTGTCCAAAGCGGAGAATCCCTTTAAGTTCATAAAATAAATGCCTCGTTGCAAACGGAGAAGAATGTCACCATTGTACGTTCAGACGGGAGTATTTAGTATTCAGTAGATAGGAATATGGATTTATCAATCAAATGCAAAAGCACAGAGAGAAATTTCCTCGAGGTAATGTTCACGGGAGGAAAACGTGGCTAAATAGGAAAAGCAAATACGTTCTATACCTCAAAGCTGCCCTTTTTCTACTTTATGTATTCACAGTTCATTATAGCAGGGACAGGCATAGAGGTCCGAGCACCAATGATAAAGATTAGGTCGCTTTCAGGTGCTGCTTGACACCAGCACACTCCTAACCACCTGTGACAGGAGGTCCTGGTTTCCCCATATAATTTGCATTCAGTCCAATGGGGATGAGAGGAACTAGTAATGGGCTCACTCTGTTCAGGAGCCCCATGATGGCAGTCTCATTGGCTTCTTTCGTGAAACTTACACCCTTTGACTAGTGGCATACTCACCATAGAGGCAGACCACACCACTGCGATTGGGCCCATGGTAGGAAGGGGACACAACACTGAACTCCTCCTGCTTCCTGACGAAGCGCCATTGCCAGTGGCATAGATAAAACGGCCCGGGCCCCAAAGCCACGTCCATCAGCGGAGATATTGTAACAACTGGGGCCTGTGTCATTTTCGTTAGCTAAGACTACGTGGGCGCCAGTTACTACAATAACTCCTTCATTTACTTATTGCTCCCTGGTCGGGTCCTCTGTTGGGACTGTTTCATGTTATCACACCGTCCTTTTGTTGCTTGTTAGGGCCTTATTGCTCTCCACCCACCCCTTTCCCATCCATTATGATAGAAGGTAGGCATAACCCTTTACCATGTTCCCCACAAATGTTTGATAACATTACTATGACTATAAAAAGGGGCAGACAAGTGGACTAGGACTAGCCTGACCTGATACCCCATGGGACCAGCGACATGGGCTGCTTATGTGTTATGTATGGCCTGGTTTGTGGCTTTGGGGTAGCATAGGTTCTCATTGGTTTGTAGTTCACAATAGGCTGACATCATCAATATGAGTAATATTATACAGATTTAACATGTGTTGTCCATAGTAAAGATGTGAATTATTGAAATATATGGATTTGGGGTGGAGGGTTGTCACCTAGACATGTCCTCCTAGATAATTAGCAAACACCAAGTAATGTCACCTGACAATTAATGTGAAGACACTGCATAACAATGCCCTAAAGTGGTGGTGAATTGGTAAACTGTAGCGCCAAAGGCTAATTGCACACCCAGTTAATACATTTCACTGGATATATGGCCTACAAAGTTGTATTTAGATAGTTAAAATTTCATTTTTAATCCACTTTGGGCATTAGGCAGAGTACAGTTTGTAATTTGGTGAAATCCTAATGTGTTGTCTCTTACATACAGTGGTGTAACTACCGCTATAGCAGCCGTAGCGGCTTCTACGGGGCCCGCAGCATAAGGGGGCCCGTGCCACCCGCCGACACGGGCCCCCCCATGGGCAGAGGCTCCGCTAGCAGCTGCTATGGCTGCTACAGCGCGACGCCACTGAAGGGGTTGTTCCAACAAAAGACATGTATCCCCTATCCACAGGACAGGGGGTACATGTGTGATCGCTGGAACGCCCAGCGATAAGGAGAACGCCATATAGCCCCCCCCCCAAAAAAAAAAGGCCTATAGTTTGTCCTACAAAATACATATAAGACACCCAAAGTCCCCCGAAGTTCTCCATGACAAACCTCGGACTTCCGGGGTCTGTGTCGGCAGCTCCATAGAAATTACTTGCGCACCAATCGCGCTTGTGCGCATGCGTGACCAGCGCTCCTTTCATTTTTTTTTTTTCAACATTACATTTTTATTACATTTTTTCAGGTAATACAAAGACAATGCATACGCCAATATATCTCTAATCAGGCTATCAATGACAAAATGATACATAACCCACGGTATTCACAATGAACAATTCTTGTCACAATCTTACATAGAGACATAAAGCCCAGGCAGTTACAGTGCTTATCAGTGCATTATTCATAGAAAAGAAAAATAAATTACAGCAATTAAAATAATCAAAACCAGAGGAACAAAAAGAACAACAAACAAACATCGTCCATCCAGAACTAAACATGTCTTGGCTTCGTTACATGCCTATGAATGAGGTAGAAAAACCATACACAATACCGGCTGGCATTACCCGTGCTCTGGTATCCGAGCCTCCGGCCGTGGCCAGGCACTTCCCTTCCACGGGTTTCTAGGTCTCCTATGAAGTCCCAAGTGTCTGCTTTCGACAGGGTCAAACTATGGGACATATAGATGCTCCTGAATTGGAGCCCGGGATTGAAGAAGCCAGATAAGTCTGCCATGGCTCCCATAGTCTTAAAATTTTTGGCAACTGATGTGTTCGGAACGCATGCATGCGTTCCATCGTGAATGAAACATTCACTAGATTGACAAGTTCAGGACTGGAAATAGTGTCACTGCATTTCCATGATCTAGCAATCAACAAACGAGCCGCTATAATAATGTGGCTAGACACCGTCCTGGATACCGCTGGGATCTCTGACATATCGAGAAAACATAATGCCATAGCCGGACTTGGTTCTACTATGCAGGAAGACACTTGGGAAATCATTGCAAATACCCTAACCCAAAATGAGTGGACCTCAGGGCATTGCCACCACATATGAAAGTATGAACCCCTGCACCCACATCCTCTCCAGCACACCCCCGAGCAAGTAGGATCTGATCTCGCAATCTGTGAAGGAGTCATATACCATCGTAGTAGTAGTTTTTGAGACGATTCCCAATGTTTTACCCCTTTCGATATTTTCCTAGTCCACGTGAAGGCCGAACCCCATTCCCTCAATGTGAAGGATGAGCGTAATTCTCCCTCCCATTTTACACAGTAAGGAGGCCTGCTGGAAAGAAGGCGGGCAATCTTCGTAAAACATAGAGATACCCTTCTTTTGATTTACAGGACCGAAATAATAATTTTGGGCCACAGAAGGGAATAATGGCACATTAACATTCAGAGAAGTAAAGAGATGCCTGATACATAGATACTTATAAAAATCCCTATTCGGGATAGAGTACTCCGACACCAGGTCAGAGAATGCCCGCAGAGTGCTACCCGTGAACAGCTTGTGTATGTGGGAGACTCCAGATGATATCCAATTGTCCAGAGACACCCCCGGGAGCTCCGAGGTCAGGAATTTCAAAGGTAAATTTTTTATAGGTGTAAGAGCCGATGAGGGGAGATGTGTTGAGTAGTGTTTCCAAGCTTTAAGTGAAGCTGAGATAGGCGGGGACATTACCCCGGAAGGCTTAATGTTTACCTTGGGGTTTACCCTCAGGAGTGATAAAAGAGGTTGCTCTATTATGGTCTGCTCTATTTGGGCCCATTGTTTTGAGGGCGTAGGCGTACACCAAAATTTTAGATGATCAAGAATAACCGCCCGGTAATATCTCTGGACGTCTGGCACCCCCATCCCCCCCTTCCTCCAGTGTCTGTACATCGTGTGCATCCTGATTCGTGGTTTTTTGTGCGCCCATATAAAATTATTCAGCAATCTTTGGAGCTCTCTCAAATACGAGTTAGGAAGGGGTATTATCACCGTACGAAATTGATACAAGATTATGGGAATGATCATCATTTTAATGACCGCGATTCTGCCCGCCCAGGACGTACTGACATGGGAGTATGATGCCAATTGTTGAGGAATGGTTTGCAATAATGGGCTAAAGTTGTGCTTAAAAAGGAGATTAGTGGACTTGGTAAGAGAAATGCCGAGATACGAAATTTTAAGGGGATTCCATTGAAAGGGAAATGTACTTCGTATGGAGGTTTGGACATGTAAAGGGAGACCTACATTCAGCAAGTGGGACTTGTTGCAGTTAACCTTATAGTATGACACCTCCCCAAATTTGTCTAGCGTCTTTTGAGCTTCTGTCAGAGAAGCTAACGGATTTGTTAAGGAGAGAATCACATCGTCCGCATATAGCCCTATTTTATGCAGGGTGTGACCAACCTGAATTCCCTGAATATAAGTGTTTTGCCGGATTGCCGCCGCTAATGGCTCCATTACTAAAGCAAATATCAGGGGGGAGAGTGGGCATCCCTGTCGAGTACCATTAGTAATGGGGAATGGCGTGGAAAAGAAGCCTGATGCCAAGACTCGGGCGGAAGGGTTAGAATATAACGCTAGGATCGCAGATTTAATCCATCCTGTAAATCCGAATTTGATAAGGATCGCTTCCAGGTATCCCCAATGAACCCTGTCGAATGCCTTCTCCGCGTCCAGAGCAAGGAGCACAGAAGGCACTCGTCTTTTTACAGCCCAGTCTATCAGATTAACATATCGCCTTGTGCCATCAGGTGCCTGCCTCCCTGCAACAAATCCCACTTGGTCTTCATGTATAATGGTAGGGAGCAGATTAATCAATCTATTAGATATTACTTTGGCGTAAAGTTTAATATCCACATTCAAAAGTGAAATGGGACGGAAGTTTGCCGGGGAGTCCGGAGACTTCCCAGGTTTTGGGAGTGTGACTATAGTAGCGGACAGCATCTCCTCTGGGAAGGAGCCTATTGCCGCCGCCTTGTTGAACACCCCCACCAGATGTGGGGACAACACCTTCGTAAATTTTTTATAATAATAATTAGTGAACCCATCAGGGCCCGGTGCCTTGTGCTGCGGCAAACTTTTAATGGCTCGGGAGAGCTCCAATTCTGTAAAAGGCGCTTTCAGGGCCGTACTATCGGTTTCTGAGAGGGAAGGGAGATTCAGGCCCCCCAAGAAGTTATTTATATCCTCCGGGGAAGGCTGGTGCGTCAATTGATCCTCTTTCAGATTATACAGACTATAATAATAGTTCCTGAATTGTTCACTTATCTCCTGAGGGTGAGTGATGTGGCCCCCCTGTCGATCTAATAGGTGCGCAGTTCTTTGTTTAGCATTGCGCTTTTTGATCATTTTGGCTAGTAAGGCTCCCGGTCTATTCCCTTGAATGTAAAACCCCAGCTGCATAGACTTTGACAATGTCAAATATCTTGACGTAGGCACACTCTGGAGTTGCCCTCTAAGAGCTTTGATGCGGAGGGAAGTGTCCGGAGTTACCTGTTTTTTATTAAGGGATTCTAAACTATGTAATTGGGAGAGAATGTCAGCAGTAGTTTTTTCCCGATGCTTTTTTAATCTAGACGCGGCCTGAATCCCCATTCCCCTCATATACGCCTTATGCGCGTTCCATAGGGAGAAACTATTCTCGGAGGAGGGAGAGTTCACCTCAAAGTATAAGTTGAGGTGGTTATTCATAAGATCCTCAGTCATTGGGTGATCTAGGACCAGATCATTCAATTTCCAAGAAGAGAAGGGAGGGGAGGGGGACGCATCCGAAACCACCACAGTAATCGGGGCATGGTCAGACCACGATATATCTCCTATCAACGATGTAGACATATATCGCAGGGTTCTTTTACATACCAGGAACATGTCAATTCTAGAATACACCCTGTGGGGTGCTGAGAAATACGTAAAGTCACGTTCGTTTCCATGCTGACATCGCCAAATGTCATACATCTCCTCCCCATGTATCGTGTGGTGTAATTGGGAGCGTGGCCTAAGTGCATTCGAGGAGTCAATTATAGGGTGCATTACCTCATTAAAATCGCCGCCAATAATTAGTAAACCCTTTTCAACTTTCCGAACTTTACGGAGGATTTTATGGAAGGCCCTGAGTTGATGAGAGTTCGGGAGATATAGATTAACCAAAGTATACGTAATATGATTAATATCACAAATGAGGATCAAAAAACTGTCCTGGGGATCTAAGATCACCTCGTGCTCTTTAAAAACCACCGATTCCTTAATTGCCGTAAGGACTCCTTTGGTTTTCTTGGAGCTATTGGACTGATAAACATGCGCAAATTTAGAGTGTGTGCATTTAGGGGGGTTGAGTTGCGAGAAATGAGTTTCTTGTGCAAAGAAAACCTCACATTTCAAGTTTAGCGCCTCTTTCCACATCATTTGGCGCTTGAAGGGGCTGTTAAGCCCTTTAACATTCAAGGAGGATATTGTAACCGGCATAGTGTTAAATCTGAAGGTGCGTTAGTGAGAGCTAAATACCTGGTTGTCGCCCGCTGGCTGCGGGTGATCCAAGCAAGACATCTGAATGGACAAAACCTGGCAACGTTAAACATAAAAACCAAAAGCATTAAAGCATAAATGAGAAACACATGGCGCCTACACTGCGCCGAAAGAACCTCCATGGGGGGAGAGAAAAAGGCATCAAGGTAGCATATATCGCGCGTTTATTATCAGACAGTCACCTTTAAGAGTCCATCCGTAGGGTGTCCTTAATTCGTTTCCCACTCGGGGGGAATACGGCGTGGAGATGCTCTTGAAGGGACGGCCGCCAAGTTAGTGATCGGGTGTAAAGGATCTGCCAGGCACAGCTTCGGGGTTAACTCCCTTAATTAATCAGTCAGCACCTGAATCTACATCCCTGAGACTGACTCCAGCTTCCACCACTCAGGCTGGCAGGCTTAGGAGTGGGAGAGCCTATCGCAGCCTGGCCAGACTCAGCTAGCTCCCGCCCTCTGTCTATTTATACCTGCATTTCCTGTTCCTCCTTGCTTGTTATTCTTTTTCGTGTGGTTTCCTGGCCCAGCTACAGCTCCTTCTATTTTGTTCCTGCTCCATACAGACCCTGGCTTACTGACTACTCTTCTGCTCTTCGTTTGGTACCTCGCACACTCCTGGCTTGACTCGGCTCGTTCACCACTCTGGTTGCTCACGGTGTTCCCGTGGGCAACTGCCCCTTTCCCTTGCTTGTATTCCCTTGTATGTTTGTCGTGTTTGTCGTGCACTTACTGAGTGCAGGGACCGCCGCCCAGTTGTACCCCGTCGCCTAGGGAGGGTCGTTGCAAGTAGGCAGGGACAGAGTGGCGGGTAGATTAGGGCTCACTTGTCCGTTTCCCTACCCCCCGGTCATTACATAATAACAAGCCCATACCTAGTCTACCCTGGTCCCTGACACCACTATGGACCCCCGTGAGACCCTGACTCAGCAAATGCAGGGTCTCTCCCTACAGGTCCAGGCCCTGGCTCAGAGGGTCAACCAGCCTGATGCTACCTTGGTAGTTCCCCTCACCGCACCTCTTGAACCCCACCTCAAGTTGCCCGACCGGTTCTCAGGGGACCGGAGGGCTTTTCTCTCCTTTCGGGAGAGCTGTAGGCTTTACTTTCGTTTAAAGCCTCATTCCTCAGGTTCTGAGAGCCAGCGGGTGGGTATAATTATGTCCCGGCTCCAGGAAGGGCCCCAAGAGTGGGCCTTCTCCTTGGCTCCTGACGCCCCTGAACTTTCCTCCGTTGATTGTTTCTTTTCTGCTCTCGGACTTATTTATGACGAGACTGACAGGACTGCCTTTGCCGAGAGTCAGCTGGTGACCTTACGTCAGGGTAAGAGACCTGTTGAGGAGTATTGCTCTGACTTTAGGAAGTGGTGCGTAGCTTCTCGGTGGAATGACCCTGCCTTAAGGTGCCAGTTTAGGTTGGGTCTGTCGAATGCCCTGAAAGACCTGCTAGTTAGCTATCCCTCTTCTGACTCCCTAGACAAGGCTATGGCTTTAGCGGTACGACTTGACCGACGTCTCAGGGAACGACAACATGAACGTTTATGTGTTTTCTCCTCCGACTCCCCCATGATGCCTCCCGAAGTTCCGTTGCTTCGTTCCTCCAGGAAAGACTCAGAGATACCTATGCAACTCGGGGCCTCCGTGTCCCCCCAACAACGTAGAGAATTCCGCAGGAAGAATGGTCTCTGCTTCTACTGTGGGGATGACAAGCATCAAGTGAACAACTGTCCTAAGCGTAAGAATGCAGCCAGAGAACTTCCGCGCCTAAGTGATCATCGGGGAGGTCACTTGGGCGCACAGGTATTTCCAGTAAATAGGAAACGTACTAAGATCTTGCTTCCCTTTCAGGTCTCTTTTGGTGGTAGGTCTGCTATCGGCAGTGCCTTCGTGGATTCAGGGTCCTCTACTAATATTATGTCTGTGGAATTTGCTATGTCTCTTGCTATGCCTCTGATTGATTTGCCTAAACTTGTCCCGGTAGTGGGTATCGACTCCACTCCTCTTGCTAATGGTTATTTTACACAGCATACCCCTGTTTTTGAACTCCTTGTTGGCTCCATGCATTTGGAGCAATGCTCTGTACTGTTGATGCAGGGATTATCGTACGATTTGGTTCTAGGCCTTCCCTGGTTGTAGTTGCATAATCCCACGTTTGACTGGAATACTGGGGAGCTAACCAAATGGGGTAATGAATGTTGTACGTCATGTTTTTCTGTTAATTCTATTTCTCCCCCTGAGGAGGCGAATACGCTACCCGAGTTTGTTCAGGACTTCGCTGATGTTTTCTCTAGGGAGGCCTCCGAAGTGTTACCTCCTCATAGAGAATACGATTGTGCTATCGAATTGGTACCAGGAGCAAAGCTTCCTAAGGGTAGGATATTTAATCTTTCTTGTCCCGAACGTGAAGCCATGAGAGAGTATATCCAGGAATCCCTGGCCAAGGGTAACATTCGTCCCTCTTCTTCTCCGGTAGGTGCTGGCTTCTTCTTCGTGGGGAAGAAGGATGGTGGTCTTAGGCCATGCATTGACTACCGTAGCCTGAATAAGGTCACGGTAAGGAACCAGTATCCCCTTCCTTTGATTCCTGATCTCTTTAATCAGGTTCAGGGGGCCCAATGGTTCTCTAAATTGGATCTACGGGGGGCGTATAACCTTATTCGCATCAAAGAGGGGGATGAGTGGAAGACTGCGTTTAACACGCCCGAAGGCCATTTCGAATACCTCGTCATGCCCTTTGGGTTGTGTAATGCCCGTGCGGTCTTCCAGAATTTCATAAATGAGATTTTGAGAAATTACCTGGGGATATTTCTTGTAGTGTACCTTGATGACATACTGGTGTTTTCCAAGGACTGGTCCTCCCACATTGAGCATGTCAGGAAGGTGCTCCAGGTCCTTCGGGAAAACAAACTGTTTGCCAAAACCGAAAAATGTGTGTTTGGGGTTCAGGAGATACCATTTTTGGGTCAAATCCTCACTCCTCATGAATTCCGCATGGACCCCGCCAAGGTTCAGGCTGTGGCGGAATGGGTCCAACCTGCCTCCCTGAAGGCGTTACAGTGTTTTTTGGGGTTCGCTAATTATTACAGGAGATTTATTGCTAACTTCTCGGTCATCGCTAAGCCTCTTACGGACCTCACTCGCAAAGGTGCTGATCTCCTCCACTGGCCTCCTGAGGCTGTCCAGGCTTTTGAGGTCCTTAAGAAGTGCTTTATCTCGGCCCCGGTGCTGGTTCAGCCCAACCAAATGGAGCCATTTATCGTGGAAGTTGACGCATCTGAGGTGGGAGTGGGGGCTGTCTTGTCCCAGGGTACCAGGTCCCTCACCCATCTCCGCCCCTGTGCCTACTTCTCCAGGAAGTTTTCGCTAACTGAGAGTAACTATGATATTGGCAACCGCGAACTCTTAGCCATTAAATGGGCATTTGAAGAGTGGCACCACTTCCTGGAGGGGGCTAGACACCAGGTAACGGTCCTTACCGACCACAAGAATCTGGTTTTCCTAGAATCTGCCCGGAGGCTAAACCCGAGACAAGCTCGATGGGCATTATTATTTTTTACCAGATTCAATTTTTTGGTTACCTATAGGGCTGGGTCTAAAAATATTAAGGCTGATGCACAGTCGCGTAGCTTCATGGCCAGCCATCCTTCGGAGGAAGATCCTGCTTGTATTTTGCCTCCAGGTATAATCATTTCCTCGATCGATTCTGATTTAGTCTCTGAAATTGCTGCTGATCAAGGTTCAGCTCCCGGGAACCTTCCTGAGAACAAGCTGTTTGTTCCCCTGCAATTCCGGCTAAGGGTACTTAGGGAAAATCATGACTCCGCACTATCTGGTCATCCAGGCATCCTGGGTACCAAACACCTCAATACCAGAAATTATTGGTGGCCTGGGTTGCCTAAAGACGTTAAGGCCTACGTCGCCGCTTGTGAGGTTTGTGCTAGGTCCAAGACTCCCAGGTCCCGACCAGCGGGCTTACTGCGTTCGTTGCCCATTCCCCAGAGACCTTGGACACATATCTCCATGGATTTTATCACCGATTTGCCTCCATCCCAAGGCAAGTCGGTGATGTGGGTGGTGGTAGACCGCTTCAGTAAGATGTGCCACTTTGTACCCCTCAAGAAACTACCCAACGCCAAGACGTTGGCTACCTTGTTTGTCAAACACATCCTGCGTCTCCATGGGGTCCCTGTCAATATTGTTTCGGACAGAGGGGTACAATTTGTTTCATTGTTTTGGAGAGCCTTCTGTATGAAGTTGGGGATTGATCTGTCCTTCTCCTCTGCCTTCCATCCTGAAACCAATGGTCAAACGGAGAGGACTAATCAATCTCTAGAACAATACTTAAGGTGTTTTGTCTCTGACTGTCAATATGATTGGGTCTCATTCATTCCCCTCGCCGAATTTTCCCTTAATAACCGGGTCAGTAACTCGTCAGGGGTCTCTCCCTTTTTCTGTAATTTTGGGTTTAATCCACGGTTCTCCTCCGTTTCACCTGGTAGTTCCAACAATCCCGAGGTAGAGGTCGTTCATCGGGAACTGTGCACAGTCTGGGCCCAGGTTCAGAAGAACCTAGAGGCGTCCCAGAGCGTACAAAAAACTCAGGCTGATAGAAAACGTTCTGCTAACCCCCTGTTTATGGTCGGGGATCTGGTGTGGTTGTCGTCTAGGAACTTGCGTCTCAAGGTTCCGTCCAAGAAATTTGCTCCCCGGTTTATTGGGCCGTATAAGGTCATTGAGGTCCTCAATCCTGTCT
Organism: Rhinoderma darwinii; assembly: GCF_050947455.1. Taxonomy (NCBI): domain Eukaryota; kingdom Metazoa; phylum Chordata; class Amphibia; order Anura; family Rhinodermatidae; genus Rhinoderma; species Rhinoderma darwinii. The sequence continues at coordinate 15,433,061 of NC_134691.1, read as the reverse complement.
CCTTCCGGCTGGAGTTACCCCCGTCTTTTCGTATACACGACGTGTTTCATGCCTCCCTCCTTAAACGCTGCTCCCCGTCCTTGGCTCCCTCGAGGAGACCTCCTGTTCCCGTCCTCACCCCTGAGGGGGTGGAATTCGAGGTGGCCAGGATTGTGGACAGCAAGATGGTCCAAGGCTCCCTCCAGTACCTGGTCCATTGGAGAGGTTACGGGCCTGAGGAGAGGACTTGGGTACCCGCCCAGGATGTTCACGCTGGGGTATTGGTCAGGAGGTTCCACCTGCGTTTCCCCAGTAAGCCAGGTCCACTTAGAAAGGGTCCGGTGGCCCCTCATAAAAGGGGGGGGTACTGTAAAGGATCTGCCAGGCACAGCTTCGGGGTTAACTCCCTTAATTAATCAGTCAGCACCTGAATCTACATCCCTGAGACTGACTCCAGCTTCCACCACTCAGGCTGGCAGGCTTAGGAGTGGGAGAGCCTATCGCAGCCTGGCCAGACTCAGCTAGCTCCCGCCCTCTGTCTATTTATACCTGCATTTCCTGTTCCTCCTTGCTTGTTATTCTTTTTCGTGTGGTTTCCTGGCCCAGCTACAGCTCCTTCTATTTTGTTCCTGCTCCATACAGACCCTGGCTTACTGACTACTCTTCTGCTCTTCGTTTGGTACCTCGCACACTCCTGGCTTGACTCGGCTCGTTCACCACTCTGGTTGCTCACGGTGTTCCCGTGGGCAACTGCCCCTTTCCCTTGCTTGTATTCCCTTGTATGTTTGTCGTGTTTGTCGTGCACTTACTGAGTGCAGGGACCGCCGCCCAGTTGTACCCCGTCGCCTAGGGAGGGTCGTTGCAAGTAGGCAGGGACAGAGTGGCGGGTAGATTAGGGCTCACTTGTCCGTTTCCCTACCCCCCGGTCATTACATCGGGATATTCCATTGTCGCAGCAGCGATACTCCATCCGAAGGGGACGATATCACATGAGTAGAACCATTCTTATTGACGATCAACTTGACCGGGAATCCCCATTTATACTTGAAATTGTGCTCCCTGAGAGTGACTGTAATTGGTTGTAATTGCTTGCGAAGCATCAGCGTAGAAGCAGATAAATCCGGAAAAATCGAGACTTGGGTGTAGGGTTCAGGAAGTTTTCCCAATCCTCTGGACTCTTGAAGGATGCGGTCTTTAGTTTGATAAAAATGTACTCTTGTTAATACATCTCTTGGAGAATCAATAGGAGCTGAGCGGGATTTAGGGATCCTGTGCGTTCTATCTAGAGTCAGGTCTAGAGGAGCTATCGTAGGAGACAAAGCCTTAAACATGTCCTGTAGATAATTCTGCAAGTCCCCAGGGGAGACGGTCTCTGGGACCCCCCATACCTTCAAGTTATTACGTCTGGATCTATCTTCCTGATCCATTAGTTTGGACTTCAGCCATACCACTTCGTCTTTAAGGACAGAGTGAGCATCTATAAGCGTATTATGGGCTGCAGCATAATCACCCAATTTGCGTTCAATGTGGTCGGTGCGGCACCCCAGGTAAACCACCGACGTTTGAATCTGTGACATCATTTTATGTAATGTCTCCGATATTGAGCTTTGCAACGACTGTATTAACCCCTTCATGATAGCAGTAGTAAGGGGTGCATCGTCTGAGATGGCCGCCATTTCAGGAACGTTGGTTGCTGTAAGGCCGCCCACGCAGGCCGTTAATGGAGCAGGGGACTGTGCTTTCTCCTGACTCGGGTTCATGCTGTTAGGCGGGGAGGGTGCTGAACAAGTCGCCCCCCGTTTGGCCGGGATGCCCACATCTTTTGAGCTCCCCTGGATAGATATATCCCTTTCTGCTGACTGACCTGGGTTAGCCGTTGTTGAGGCACAGGGACGCGTGTCTTCCCTCTCATGAGGCGAGCCGGCGCCATCTTGGATGCGGTCCGTCGCTGGGAAGTAGTCCGGGAGCTTTTTCAGCTCTACCTTTGCTCCCCTCCTCTTAGTCATGTTGCTCCCCGGTGCTAGGAAGTTTAAGGAGTGGAACCCTCGTTTTTCCGCTTCTTTTCAAGGCGATCTGTCGCTGTGAGCCGCTACTTAGCTACTCGGTATGCAGGAGAACTTGTCTTACACCGCCATCTCAGTCAGCGGCAAGCTCCGCCCCACGCTCCTTTCATTTTTATTGAACTGCGCAGACGCCGGAAGTCTGAGGTTTGTCATGGAGAACTTCGGGGGACTTTGGGTGTCTTTTATATGTCTTTTGTAGGGCAAACTATAGGCCTTTTATTTTGGGGGGGGGGGCTATATGGCGTTATCTACAGGGGGGGTCTGTATGGAGTTATCTACAGGGGGGTCTGTATGGTGTTATCTACAGGCGGGACTCTGTATGGCGTTATCTACAGGGGGGACTCTGTATGGCGTTATTTACTGGGGGGACTCTGTATGGCGTTGTCTACAGAGGGGACTCTGTATGGCGTTGTCTACAGGGGGTGTCTGTATGGCGTTATCTACAGGGGGGCTGTAAGGCGTTATCTACAGGGGGCTGTATGGTGCTATCTATAGGGGGGCACTATCTACAAGGGGGGTTTGTGTGATACCCAGCGGAGGGGGGCCCCAGTCAAAAGTTTGCTATGGGGCCCAGTCTTTCATAGTTATGCCTCTGCTTACATAGTAAGAATATTACCTTATCTAAATGTCCACATTCAGCTCTGCTACATCTGTATATGCAGATTTTTTAATTGGACTGTGTAAAAACTATCCTTGTACTTTGTTTTATATAGTTTTAACATACTTGCAAACAGTCCCGTTTTTTATGAGGATTTCTGATGAACTTGAACCACAAAACATGGGGCATTTGTGCAAATTTTCATTCAAATTGGCGTTTCTGGTAATTTTGGGGCGGGGTTTAAAATTCTCCAACGATTTAGGATTTAAGTGTTGGTAATTATGGTTTTACATTTCATTGCTTTACATTCTGGACATTCTTAGCTGAGCGCTAAATGTTAAAGCGTACCTATGATTTCTGGAGAAATTGCAGAATAAGCCATTGTTTTTGTACACGAGTGACCACAATGTCACCTGTATGATGTATTTTCAGCAGTTTCCACCTCTGCAGACTCCATCTAAAAATTATCAGTTTTTTATGAGCTCAGCGATTACCAGCCACTATAATGTTCACCCATACTCTGGAGCACTGCACCCTGTCCCCATGCTCACAATTCTGTTCCAGCTTCTAATGAACTAGCAGATCTGTCTCTTGGGTAACATCCCCACGTTCTCCGAGTCTCGACTCTGCTGACTTTCATGCCTCATAATTGACATTGATTTTCAGTGAGTGCAGAGTTTCTGAGCAATCAGAAATAGTGAGGAAGAGGATACGTGATGGAAGAAGAAATTTTGCTGTACTCCCTCACACTGCCAATCGGTGTCTGAGCTCTCAGACCCTTACTAATATAACACTTATGACCTCTCCGAGAGAGGTAATCAAGTTTGTGTTCGAAATACCCCTTTAAGACCTTCTTAAAGGGTCCAATGCCGGTCGGATTTTTTTATACCTTTGCCCATGAACCTGTGTTTTCTCAGGAAACACTGAAGTTGCGTTGTAGTGATTCCCAAATTTTTCCGTAATTCACAGTAACAACTTGACAACTGATAATCATATCATTTCCATTATAAATGGGTCCTAATTGCGTCTAATGAAAGTAAATCAATTACAAGTCGCAGCTGCCCTGGCTAATTCACAATGTCACTTTGCTCCAGAAAATGTCACCGCTCTCCTTTACCTTGGGACGTTTAGAAGAAAACCATGTTTGCTCTCGTTGTACAATCTAAATGATCAATTTTCCCTGGTGTCTGCAAGTGGAAAGATAGTGCGTATTCTCTGTATTCAAGTGACATTTCCAAGATAGTCTGGGCTCCCTGAAGGACATGCTTCTAATTAAAAAGGAAATATTGACCAAGGAAAATTTTCTGAGCGCATACAATTTGCAAAAGAGAAACGGTGAACAAAAAACTTTTGGCTGATTGTTTTTGAAATGACAAATCTCAGCTGATTCACATGCAATAGTTTTATTTAGTTTCTCAATATTTTCTTCAATGATACGATATCAGCGATGATACTGTAAGCAATAAACTTAACATAGGTATAAGCAAAAAGAGGATAAAAAATTGGCACCATGCTCGTGAATTCAGAACACTATTCTAATAACACTTTTCTTCTTTCAAATTAAGGACCTGTCACTTCGTAGGGTATATAAGTTGTACCGGTTTACTGGCCTGAATAGCACTGTCTCTCTGATTTCAGCGATGTTTTCCTTTTTTTCCTGGACCCCACCATTCCAGAGATATGTCCCCCTGTTGTTCTATCTCCCGCTATGCTAACTTTTTTGTAGTTAGCCAATCGGGTGGAGCTAGCTTCCCTGCCTCTAATGCTGACCAATCAGTGCAAGGCTATTTGAGGGTAGTCCACCCCATTGGCTAACTAGAGCAAATTGGCATATAGGGAGCCAACACAACAGGAGGGCCATATCACTGGAACGGGGGGTGGGTCAAGGAAAAGAAGAAAAACATAGCTGGAATCAAGGTGAAAGTGCTATTCAGGTCAATAAATGAGTTCAACTTACAGGTCCTTTTAAAAAAAAAGAAAAAGTAAAATAAAAAAATATAAAATGATGAAAATTCAAAGCCCCACATCTTCCAGTCCCAGCGTGTTTTTATTATGGATCCTTCATAAAATTTTAAGTTTCCTAATCTGACTCCCAGAAAAGAGCGGGACAATCGGCTGCTTCCCTAACTCCCATAAAGTTGTATGAAGTAGCAGCCCGCATGCTGGACTGTCACTCCATACTAATTCACGTAGTGGGATAAAAAGGGCTGGGTCGCTCAATCTAGCAACTGGTGGGGGTCCCAGCAGTCGTACCTCCTGTGTTTATGTAGTAAATGTTATCAGTTGAAATTATGCTTTCATATTTTTTTCAAAAAAGCCACATGCAACACTGCCTGGTAAAAGTGCTGATGTATTTTCATATTTTTTTTTTCCCACGGGTGAAAAAAATGGAACATATGCAGCACAATGTGGACAAAGTGCAAGGTACTGGAAAAATGCTCCAAAACACAGAAAATATAGTGTGTGTTTGTGTGTGTGTGTGTGTGTGTGTGTTAGCCTCAGGCTGTGTTCACATCACCGTCGCTTTCTGCTGAGGGGTTCCGTCTGAGGTTTCCGTCTGGTTAACCCCTCAGCGGAAACCTCAGCTTGTTTTCCTCACCACTGAACTCAATGGTGACGGAAACCTAGCTAATGGTTTCCGTCTGTCACCGTTTTGACGGAGTCAATAGCATAGTCGACTGCGCTATTGGTTCCGTCAAACGAAACCCTGTCAAAATGGTGACAAACGGAAACCATTAGCTAGGTTTCCGTCACCATGGAGATCAATGGTAAAGGGAAATGGAAGCTTATGTTTCCGTTTACCTTTCTATTGAGGGTGTCGTGGAAGTCAATGGCTCAAAATATATTAGACTGAAATTTAGACGAGTGTTCCAACAGACACTCATGCCAGGCACCTTATCCAGCATCCAAATCAGTAGATATCATACCGATATATATATAGAGAGAGGAGAAATAACATACAGACGCTGCTGGTATGCTCAAAATTCTCCTCTGGGGGTTTATTGCCAAACTCAATTCTAATAATATCATTCAGAAGGGGTGTAGGCGTGAGGTTAACCAATCAGAGGCAATGTGACAATATTTCTTATTCAGCCAATTACAGACATAAGATACATTCCAGATACATCATTATAATTCTACACACATCAGGTTTGCAGGTGCCTTATCTCTCTTGGCAAGAATATTCCTGTAAGATGGGGAGGCATTCTCACATGCATATGTGAGCATGCCTCCACCTCCTATCCCACACTCCCCTTTCCTTCTTCCCCTGAATTTCACATGAGAACCAAGGTCAAAGATAACTAACTTTAATAATATGAAAATCTGTCTTAAAGGAGTAATGACTTTCTTATTCATTACAAAAGGAAGATGGGAACTCTAGTTAAGATTGCCGCTGCACGAAACTAAATCATTTAAACATTATTTTAATCACTTTCACATCATGTAAAGAATACAAAATGGAGAATACATATCTTAGTAATTCGGCATCCTGCTTGATAATTCATAATGTAATTTAATACAGAGAATATAAGCCAATAAACCATAATTCACAATGGGGTTAGCCCGACGGAAACCTCCAACAGAACCCCTCAACGGAAGGGCAAGGGTGATATGAACAGGCCCTTAACAATACACATGTACAGATGTAGCCGTCTTTATATTGACTTGTAACACATGAAATACACAGTGCCAAGATCCTTTATTTTTACTTTTTCGATGACTTTTCAATGGCTTTTGTTGGGTGATATGGCGCTGCAGCAAGTTATCAGAGTCAAGATAAAGATGGCTACAGCCGACTATTCTGCAATGAAATAATGACATTTTTCTACTTTGTAGCCATAATAAGAAGTGATCGGTGTACATTGTCTGCTGACCATATTAAATGTATTTTTCAAAATGTATAAATTAAAGTTTTTGTATGGATTTATCCAATTAAATTACTGCAAGAAACAATGGAAGCATGTAGCATGATTTGAGCAATGACAGGTCCCCTGACCATACAGCAGTGAGCACAGAGATAACTCTACAGCTTTTGTCTCTTTTTAATGTGTTATTGATGCCATAGCAACACAGAAAAGAACATTTTTGGTTTCCACAGCTTGACCACAGCATTGCAAACATCACCTTGTCATCCATCCCAAGCCAGTCCCTGGTGTCCCTGCTTTTGTTTTCTTAAATTATTCTTAATTATATTTATATAGCAAAAAGAATTGGGGCTCATTATGGCGTACCCCCAGCCAAAAATGAAAATATGCCTGAACTGCTGTCCTGCCCCTTTATGTGCATTAACTGTGTGCAGTCTTTCTCGTGCAGGTTCAGCTATTTGTGCTCCAGACTTCTCCTGCCTTCAGTTGTCTGGTAGCTACTTCCTGTCAGCCATATTAGTCCTCATGTGTTAAATTTTTCTGCCACCTGGTCCCCACTTCCTCTTCCTTCTCTCGCTCTTATTGGCAGCCAAGTACATATAGTAGTATGCGGGGCCAGCTCCAGGTTTATGTGGACCCTTGAGCGACACAGACTTAGTGGGCCCCTTTGCGGAGGAACTCACGGCAGCATTAAAATGCCAAAAATCGTCAATTTGTGCCCTGAATATAGAAGTTAAGCCCCCAGTCCCAGTTTGAACCCCATAAATTTAGTGCCCTCTGTAGATAGTGCCACACAGCCCCCTCCTTCCAGGTAGTGCCACACAGCCCCTGACGTCACTGTCTATATATGGACAGTGTTGTCAGGGGCAACCCCAGAGCCATAGTACCGGGCAGAGCACTACTAGCACTCTGCCTGGGAGTGGCGTAGCTAAAGGCTCATGGGCCCTGGGGCAAGAATTCAGCTTAGGACCCCCTACCCCTCCCCCACACCACCATACCCCTGTGCACGCCTATGCCCAGCTGCCTTGCCTGACAGACCACATGAATGCCCCCACAGTAGAATGCCCCCATAGCTGCCCCCACAGTATAATGCCCCTATAGCTGCCACACAGTATAATGCCCTCCATAGCTGCCCCCACAGTATAATGTCTCCCATAGCTGCCCTACACAGTATAATTCCCCCATAGCTGCCCCATACTGTATGCTGCCCCCACAGTATAATGCCCCATACAGTATAATGCCCCCATAGCTGCCCCATACAGTAAAATGCCCCCATACCGTATAATGCCCCCCATACCTGCACCATACAGTATAATGCCCCCCATAGCTGCCCCATACCGTCTAATGCTCCCCATAGCTTCACCATACAGTATAATGCCCCCCATAGCTGCACCATACAGTATAATGCCCCCATAGCTGCCCCCACAGTATAATGCCCCATACAGTATAATGCCCCATAGCTGCCCCATACAGTAAAATGCCCCCATACCGTATAATGCCCTCCATAGCTGCACCATACAGTATAATGCCCCCCATAGCTCCACCATACAATATAATGCCCCATAGCTGTCCCATACAGTATAATGCCCCCATACAGTATAATGCCCCCCACAGCTGTCCCATACAGTATAATGTCCTCCATAGATGACACATACAGTATAATGCCCCCATACAGTATAATCCCCCCATACAGTAAAATGCCCCTTTAGCAGCTACAATATGACCCCCCTCCCATACCTTGTATAATGCCCCCATATGTACCTAATAGAAAAATAATAACATAATTACTTACCTACCCCCGTTCCCACGACGTGTGGAGGATCCTTCTCCTCCTCTGCACTGTCCTGTGAGTGACTCCATTGCGCCTGTCTGCACCGAGCTTCTCACGGCACAGTGAACGCTGGAGCGAGGCTCCAGAATTTAACCCAACTGAATCTACGTCCTGCGGACGCAGGTTTAGTTGGAGGTGGGACCAGCGCGGTCAGGCTGGGACCCTACTCTGGTCCTGGCATCACTGTCCATATATGGACAGCAATGTCAGGGGCTTTCCCAGAGACGGAGTCCCGGAGCAGAGCCGCAAGTGCTCTGCCTGGGACTCCTCTCCTTCTTACATCACTGTCCATATATGGACAGTGATGCCTTAACGACGGCAGCGTCAGCACCCGGCGGCCGAGTGGACCCTCCCAAGTGGAGTGGGACCCGGCACTTGCCCGGGTTTGCCGGGTGTTGACGCCGGCCCTGGTAGTATGAATTCTCCCACTACCAATCATTGTACAGACCCATATTTAATTTATATAGGGTAAAATGTAATTTGTCAAACACAAACTAATACTGAATACTATAGTTCTCTCACTATGTAAGTGAGGAAGTAGCTAGCTCAAAGGCGCAGAGTGAAGAGGTAGCAGTGGCATCAGGGCACTGGTGCTTAAGGGGGTGCAAAGGCCTTCTGCCACATAAGTATACACCAGTATCATACCTCCCAACCGTCCCGGATCCGGTGGGACAGTGCCGGTTTCTCACCGCTGTCCTGCCGTCCCAGGCGGTCTGCAAAATGTCCCGCTGGGCGCTGCATCAAAACAGCTGATCACTGCTGACAGGCACCCTGCATACCAGACGACTGACTGCAGCAGCGATCAGAAGAAGGCTGGAGTCTTCCAGTGGTGTTCTCACTGGGATCTATGCCGGCCCGGGAGTGGACCAGTCCAGTCATCTGACCTCACTGGTGAGGTGACTGGACTGGTCCACTCCCGGGCCGGCATCGACACCAGTGAGAACACCACTGCAAGACTCCTGCCTTCTTCTGACGGTGAGTGACGTCAAAGCAGAGCGGAGAGTGGCAGCAGTAGGCTACCTCTACCGCTCTGGCGGCATTGTGGCACAAATTATAAGAGGGTTGTGTTGCGCTACCTACAGGGGGGCTGTGTATGGAGCTACCTACAGGGGGGCTGTGTATGGAGCTATCTACAGGGGGGCTGTGTGTGGAGCTATCTACAGGGGGGCTGTGTGTGGAGCTATCTACAGGGGGGCTGTGTGTGGAGCTATCTACAGGGGGTTGTGTGTGGAGCTATCTACAAGGGGGCTGTGTGTGGAACTATCTACAGGGGGGCTGTGTGTGGAGCTATCTACAGAGGGGCTGTGTGTGGAGCTATCTACAGGGGGCTGTGTGTGGTGCTATCTACAGGGGGCTGTGTGTGGCGCTATCTACAGGGGGCTGTGTGTGGCGCTATCTACAGGGGGGCTGTGTGTGGCGCTATCTACAGGGGGGCTGTGTGTGGCGCTATCTACAAGGGGGGGTGTGTGGAGCTATCTACAGGGGGCTGTGTGTGGAGCTATCTACAGGGGGCTGTGTGTGGAGCTATCTACAGGGGGGCTGTGTGTGGCGCTATCTATAGGGGGCTGTGTGTGGAGCTATCTACAGGGGGGCTGTGTGTGGTGCTATCTACAGGGGGGGCTGTGTGTGGAGCTATCTACAGGGGGGCTGCGTGTGGAGCTATCTACAGGGCGGGCTGTGTGTAGAGCTATATACAGGGGGGCTGTGTGTGGAGCTATATACAGGGGGGCTGTGTGTGGAGCTATCTACAGGGGGGCTGTGTGTGGAGCTATCTACAGGGGGGCTGTGTGTGGAGCTATCTACAGGGGGGCTGTGTGTGGAGCTATCTACAGGGGGGCTGTGTGTGGAGATATCTACAGGGCGGGCTGTGTGTAGAGCTATATACAGGGGGCTGTGTGTGGAGCTATCTACAGGGGGGCTGTGTGTGGAGCTATCTACAGGGGGGCTGTGTGTGGAGCTATCTACAGGTGGGCTGTGTGTGGAGCGATCTACAAGGGGGCTCTGGTGAATGATTTTTCCATTGACCGGTAGCATAGTTACACAACTGGAAAAAAAAATCCCCATCATGTAACTCTGCTACCTGTCAATTGAAAAGTCATCCACCACAGGGTCTCCCTTTTGACTTTCAATGTTCTCAGCCTTTTGGTTTGTCCTGCTGCTGCTGCCGTAATGGGCAAATGTTATACCCAAGATAGGAAAAGGCACATAAAGACGATATAACCGGATCCATAATATCTGTGATATCCAGACAGTCTAGAGATCCGCAGTAAGAATGTGTGCTTGTTATTTGCAGAAGGATCTGGCCGTGATTTGATGTGTTTATGCTGGATATTGGGCGTGGTTATGGGCGTGGCTTAAAAATGTCCCTCTTTTCCGAAGTCAAAGTTGGGAGGTATGCCAGTATTACAAATGACAAATGGTAGGTGGGTGCTACAAATTTTGTATTGGGCCCAGGAACTTCAAGCTACGACTCTGAACAAGCCCCCACAAAGAACTTCAATATAGTAGTCAGCTTGAGACATATCGGCAAAAAGTTAGGTAAGATATGGGATTAGATATGTGATGGGAGTATTAAATCAATTTTATAGTCGTTGTCGCCCCCCTCCCAAGACACACTGAATAGAATTCCACTAAGTACAATTGTAAAATTTCCATCACTTGGGGGTTTTCCTATCCTTCCTTTTAGTGAGTTATTGGTAGACCACATCGTATTAAAGGGGTTGTCTGATTAAGGCATCCTCGGTCCATATGCAGATTATGTGAAAGGCCGCCATGCAAAACGACATCTCCCAAGCAGCAGCCACTACAGGGAAAATGTCTGACCAGATAAGACAAAATAAGCAGTTTTTTTCCAGGGGGGGGGGGTGTTGTCGGAAGCCCGACCCATGGGTTCAACCGATTGCCGCAGGGCTGAAAGGTATTGTCTCTGATGAAAGAACCCCTTTAAATAGGATTTTCCTGATGATAAAATTTTCAACATTACTATTTTATTAACTGAAAAATAAAGTTTCTCCTGTCTTCCTCTGTGTTGATTCTTCATTGCTACATACAAACAAAATCTTGTTTAGATAATATATTGTTTCACGACCATTCTCATGGGTTCAAAAATGATTTCTATCACCATTTACCTGCAGGTTATTACACCAGGGCCTTATACACAAGTCCATATTACGTATCTATTATTTATACATCCATAATATGGACTCCTCAGGGGCGGGACAAGAGAGAAGGCAGAGTAGGCGGTCGCCTAGGGTGCTATTGACGGGGGGATTCATGGGTTTACAAAAAAAGCTGTTCTGTCTTTAATATTTTTTTATCAATCAGTTTCCCTGTATAAATAAGAATACTAGGGATTGGTGAGGAGAGGTGCAACAGGAGACAATTAAATAAATGACTTAATGGGCCGAGGGTGGTGGGGCATGTTCTGAAACCACTACCTTGGATATCAACTGAGTATTTTCTGCCCCTGGACAACTTAGCATGATATGGGCCCATACTGAACCTCAGTGGTCCTCTAAATTCATACTGAGGGAAATAGTGTTTTTAACTTACGGATGTAAAAAGAATCTATAAGAACAAAAAAGCGTGTTTGCGTTAGGGTATGTGCACACACACTAATTACGTAATTGACGGACGTATTTCGGCCGCAAGTCCCGGACCGAACACAGTGCAGGGAGCTGGGCTCCTAGCATCATAGTTATATACGATGCTAGGAGTCCCTGCCTCGCTGCAGGACAACTGTCCCGTACTGAAAACATGATTACAGTACGGGACAGTAGTTCCACGGAGAGGCAGGGACTCCTAGCATCGTACATAAGTATGATGCTAGAAGCCCGCCTCCCTGCACTGTGTTCGGTCCGGGACTTGCGGCCGAAATACGTCCGTCAATTACGGACGTAATTAGTGTGTGTGCACATACCCTTAGTTTCCTGCAGGTTCTCTGGTTTTCTCTCACACTCCAAAAACATACTCTTATCTGACGAAACCTGTCAATCAAGCTAAACCGGACGGGGAGAAACCAAAGAAGAGCCGCCCAGTGGATACTTTTCCCTAGGCTTGACACTTAAAGGGCTTTTTTTGGATTAAAAAAACATGGCTACTTTCTTCCAAAAACAGCACCACACCTGTCCACAGGTTGTGTGTGGTATTGCAGCTCCGGCACAATGGAGCTGAGCTGCAATACCAAGCACAATCCCTGGATAGGTGTGGTGCTGTTTTTGGCAGAAAGCCAGCTAGTCCTGTACAACCCCTTTAATACTAGATGCAAGACACAGATAAAACGATGATATTTGTAGAACGTTGCAGTGCTTTAGAGTAAATCATGGTTTGGTGTAGTATCAGCTATATCATGGTGCCCATAGTTAGGGCAGCATGGACTTGCTGACAAGTTCCGTTTAATTAAAAGGTAACTAAACATTCAACAAACTTATAACATGTTATAGTGACATGTCAGAAGTTTTGATTGGTGGGGGTCCGAGTACTGAGACCATCACAAATCGCTAAAACAAAGCGTCAGAAGTGCTGGTGTGAGCGCTGAGCTGCTTCATTTCTATTCTGCTTTTTCCGGAAAGTCTACTCCGCTACATCGGCATTCCGGAAAAAGCCAAACAGAGACTAAGCAGCTCAGCGCTCACACGAGCGCTTCTGCCGATTCGTTTTAGCGATTGGTGGGGTTCGCAGTGCTCGGACCCCCACCAATCAAAACTTCTGACGTGTCACTATAACATGTCATAAGTTTGTTGAACGTTTAGTTACCCTTTAACTTCCCATGAAATTGTTGTGTGTGTGTGAGAGAGAGAGAAATTAGATTTTGAGTCCCATTGGGGACGGGGACTGATGTGAATGGTGACAATCTCTGTATAGCGCTGCGGAAAATGTCGGGGTTGTATAAGCCACAGGAAATTAATAGACCGACTTTTAAACGCTACAGTCATTTATAATCTGGTAATACGTCTAAAAATATCTGTAAAGGACATGTCAGTAGACCCCGGAAATTCAGTCCAGACCATTTACTGCTCACGGACATGGGAGAAACATTGTTGTCATAGAAACATAGAAATGTCCGGAATAATTAGAAATAAAACAATGTGGCGCCTAATATGAAAAATAAACAACTTCCGCATTGTCTAAGGCACTGTTCACACTTGCGTTTCTATTTATTTATTTTGCATCAGGTTTTTGTTGCTTTTTGTTAGTTAGAATAATGTGGCATGCTGCAAAGAAAAACAGTAACCTGTTAGACCTATTAGGCCCTGTGTACATGGGAACCGCCGCACAATTCTGCCTCCCATTCATTTCAATGGCAGTTGGACGCTTCTATTTCCCACTAGTGGATTTTTTCAGCTAGCGGGAAAGAGAAGCGTCCTGCCCGATCTTGGGGCATATCCCGCCCGAACCTCCCATTAAAGTCATTGGGATCTTCCTGCCGACTGCAGGAATAATACTGCAGGAACCGCCAAGCAAAATCCGCCGTCGCTGTGTGAACTGACCCTTAGGGCGGGTTCACACATGGCGGAATTCCACTTAAATTCCGCTGCGGACACTCCGCAGCGTTAATCCGCAGCGGAGCCGTTTCTCCATTGACTTTCACTTTAAATTAGCAGTGTTCGTTTACACGATGCGTACAATTCCGCTGCGGAGCATAGGCTGCGGAGCGGAATTTGGTGTCCGCAGCATGCTCTGTCTGTTGCGGAGCAGTGGCGGACTCATGGCGGAATTTCTCCATTGACTTCAATGGAGATTCAAAGTTCCGCAATGAAGTCCGCAGCTGTCATGCACATGTCATGTGTGCTGCGGATACGTCTTGCTTTTTTAACTTGACATTTCTTCATTCTGGCTGGACCTATGTATTTCTAGGTCTACAGCCAGACTGAGGAAGTCAATGGGGCTCCCGTAATGACGGGAGCGTTGCTAGGAGACGTCTGTAAATAGTCACTGTCCAGGGTGCTGAAAGAGTTAAGCGATCGGCAGTAACTGTTTCTGCACCCGGGACAGTGACTACCGATCTCAATATACATGTATCTGTAAAAAAACATATAAGTTCATACTTACCGAGAACTCCCTGCGTCTGTCTCCAGTCCGGCCTCCCAGGATGACGTTTCAGTGTAAGTGACGGCTGCAGCCAATCACAGGCAAAGCACAGGCTGCAGCGGTCACATGGACTGGCGCGTCATCCAGGGAGGTCGGGCTGGATGCCGAAAGAGGGACGCGTCACCAAGACAACGGGCGGTAAGTATGAAATTCGTTTACTTTCACTAGGGAAAGTGCTGTCCCTTCTCTCTATCCTGCACTGATAGGGAGAAGAGAAGCACTTTTCCCGCAGTCTGCAGCAGCTAGTCCGCATCAATGTACTGCACATTTTGTGCAGATCCGCTGCAGAATCTGCAACGCAGATTCTGTGCGGCATCGATGCGGACAGTTGCGGAGGAATTCCGCCATGTGTGGTCATGCCCTTACAGTCTCAATCAGTTACCACTGATTGGACAGTGTTAATCTGTGTAGGGACACACCCCCAACTGGTAACACCTAGTTGTTAATTTATTCATACATTTCTAGGAGGAATAACAGAGGAATGAGACAACGTAGAGTTTTAAGAAAAGATGCTCCGGAATTGTTATACAATTATTCACTAATACAAAATAGGTCCTCTATGAGGGTTTTTCCCAAGATTTTACATTGGCGGTCTATCCAAAAGACAATGTTTGATCAGTGGGACCCCCAAAGCAGAATAAAGGGTGCAGTGAACAGGGCTGAGCTGTAGTGCCAGACACACAGCTACCCTCGTATGGATGTCACAATGTCATATACTACAGTGTAGGGGCCAAGGCGCTTTGACGAGCACCGATATACCCCATAAATAACACATTGATGACCTAGCTTAAAGATAGTCCAACAATGTAAAACCTCAGAAACCCCCTTAATATGTAATATTCAGACTAGGCTTCAAGCCATAATCCCCTGCTATATGGAAGGAACAGTCTTTGAACTATTTGTATAATAAATCAGCATGAAGTAAAGGAAGTATCTAGACAGAGCGCACTGTGGAGTTATTAAATATACTGTACGATCCTATATTGTCATCATGAAGTAGCAGCGAGTCTGCGGAGGTCACATTCTGCGCATAGTGATAAGTATATGATCTTATTAATGTGTATATATAACGCACAGGGAATATAGATGGTGCCGGAAGCTGACGGAGGAAAGGTTTGCCGATGTAGTTATCTATTTTTGAACATTCGGGTGTCATGGAAACCACGGAATGCCAGGGGGTGAAATGTTACAAGATGCAGCTCCTTCTATGCGACGGCGTGTGGAGCAATTAAGACTTAGATTTAAGGTTATTTGTATGAAAATAATTTTTTACTGAGAATGCAAAAAAATATAAAAGGAAACAAAATTATAATTAAAGTATCGAGAGAGAGAAAAGCTTTCATTTACACATGGCGAGTGTGTGATTTATAGATACAAATTAACTAAAACCGGAGGTGCCGATAATAGTATATAAAGCTTAAAGGGACTGCCCACTTTCGACAACTTATTTTTGTTAGACGAGTCCCCAGAGGATGAAGTAATCAGAGGACAAACCTCCAGAGATCAGCTGTAATCCATCAAAGAAACTAGCAGCAATTGTTCAATTTCTCTGCAGCGCCCCCACAGGGGAAATTAAGTATTACACAGTTCTCATTGAAATCAATGTGTTGTCTGTGTAATATGTGGATCCTCCGGAGGAAGAGACGCTCTTTGAAGTTGCTCTCCAAAGTAACTAATGGATATCCAGAATTAGATATTCCATTTTAATAACTCAGAATGTCCTAAGGCTAAAATCCCACTTGTGTTGTATAATCCTTTAGGTCTAATTCACATCTGCGTTGGAGGCTCTATTAGGGGCCTCTGACACAGATTTCGCCAAAAATACCAGAAACAATGGCGCAGCATGTTGCACTATTGTTTCTGGTAAAACCACAGACACACAAACGAGATCGTGACAACTTGCGCTTCCAACATTTTCAGAATGTGAACAGGTCCTCACTCTGATCCGTTTTTAGATCAGAATAAGGAGAAAAATGGATAAATTAAAAATATCATTAAAATCAAAATAACTGATGCAAACGGATTACCATCCATTTGTATCGGTTCCACATTGACACCAATGATAAAAATAACCCATCCGTTAGACATCCGTTTTTTTGAACAGAGAAAAAGTCCTGTAATCTGCACTTTTATCTCCGTCAACAAAATCGATGACTAACATAACGGACGCCAACGGATGCAATTAAAAATACCATTGATTTCAATGGGATTTTAAACTGATCAGTTTTTATCCTTATGGCTTATTCAGACGAACGTATAAATAGTCCATGTGACGTACATTTTTTTTAACGGCCGTCACGCAGCTGTATTTATTTCTATAGGGTTGTTCACACGGCCGTTGTTTTACCGGACCGTGTGAAGGGCCTCTGAAAAAATAGGACATGTCCCATTTTTGTGCATTTTCACGGATCCCTCAATAGACTCAAGTCTATGAGGGATCCGTAAAAACGGGTCCCGCACGGGTGCGAATTGGATGTGAAAAACGAACATTTTTCACATCTGATTTCACTCATACTTGTTTTATAATACCTTATTCTGATCATAAAACGGATCAGAATAACAGATTATACAAGGCAAGTGTGAACTATGCCTAAATGGGTCTGCTAATTCAGACATTAAATATGAGATGTAAATTGGGGTTTGCTGACAGAAGGGGGTCCGCATGCTGTTTTGCTGACAGAAGGGGGTCCGCATGCTGTTTTGCTGACAGAAGGGGGTCCGCATGCTGTTTTGCTGACAGAAGGGGGTCCGCATGCTGTTTTGCTGACAGAAGGGGGTCCGCATGCTGTTTTGCTGACAGAAGGGAGTCCGCATGCAGTTTTGCACAGGGGCCCTCAGTTGTTTGTATTCTGCCCTGATATGATACATATTTCACCTTTGTTTACAGATTTTCATTAAATGCCCCCTATTAGGCGCCGCTGTTCCTTATGAATTGCAATGAAAACTCCCTTGAAAATAAAATCTGTAATACTTATTAAAAATCACTTTTGTCCTTCGGAAGAAAATGATTGCCCTATAAAAATCCAAACCTCCGACAAACACAGAGGAGATTATTTTGCTGTCCTTATCATTATTAATATTACACCCAACTGACATGTCCAACGCAAATAATTAAAATATGTTCAGAACTTTATTAAAATGTCAAGTGACGAGACTTTGCCAATCAGATTTCTATTACGTCTGTCACTGAAGCTGTCAGACACGTCTTTTCTATCTGTCCAATGAACAATAATCTATTAATGATATTCTGAGCGCATACTGAGGCATAGCAGGGACTTCTAGAAAGACACCAGGGCCAAGATCCTCAATATTATTGTGCAATTAATATCTAATTAAAAAGATAATCAGTCATTTAACTGCTTAAGGACCAGACCATTTTTCATTTTTTGATTTTCATATACTGGGAAACAGAAAAAAAAAGCTTTGTGGGTTGGAATTATGAAAAAACTATGAATCCTCCATTGTTTTTGGGGTTTTGTTTCGACAGCTTTCTCCTTGTGGTAAAAATGACAACTTAACTATATTCTGCGGGTCAATTCGATTACGGCGATACCAAATTTATATATTTCTTCTTATGATGCACTATTTTTACAAAGAAAAAATGAATTATTAAAACAATATCGTTTTGTGTCAGAATATTCTGAGCCCCATAACTTTTTTTATTTTTCCGTTGACGGAGCAGTGTCAGAACGTATATTTTTTGCTGGGCGAGCTGCAGATTTATTGGTACATATGACTTTTTGATTACTTTTTATAGCATTTTTTGGGTGAGCTAAGGTGACCATTACTAAAATCAATAACTATTTTTACAATTTTTCATCCTCACCTGGGAACTTGAACTAGCGATGGTTAATCTTTGGCAGGGTTTAATAGAAGCAGAAATATGGCAGATCGGAGGACATTCATTGGCAACCCGCGATCACATTACAGGGGAGGCCAATGGAGTAAAGAGGGCACTGTAACATCTATGGCCGCAGACCGTCGTCCTGACACACTCTGACGGCCCCGGCCATGGACGAGTGAGTTCCTGGCGGCATCTCCCTCCTGAGAGATGCCGGCACTCACTTCCTGGTCCGGACACTGTCTCCCGCAGGGCGTGCGGGCCCGCGCGTGCACAGCCTTAAAGGGCCAGTACGCACACAGTTGCAGAATACTGCAATTAGCCCAGAATGCTTCAGGACTATAAAAGGGGCTCTGCCCTCTCAATCCTTGCCTGAGCGTTGTTGTGTTACCTTTAGTTTGTCATTGCAAATGGTCTCCTAGTGTTTTCCAGTTCCCAATGTTACCCGTTCCTGCTGCCTGTACCATGTATCCCATGCTACCGTGCCTCGTGCCTTCAAGAGTTGGAGTCGTGTTGTGTCCTCCGCTGCATATATTGTGTCGCACCCCGCCGGGTGTCCATCTACTGTTGGAGCCTCATCTTAGCCTGAATCCACCGCTACTGTCTACATTGCCTCAGGTACCCTTTCTGAACTATAGACATTGCATTGTACCTGTTTGGCCAGCTGCTATGCCGCTACGCGGTACAGCCCAGTGGGTTCACACTCCACACCGTGACAGTACGCTCAGGCCATGGACCCCGCTGGCTAATTCAAGGGCCTGTCACCCTCCCAAGCCATGAAGGTGGACCTGCAGGATCTGCGAACACGACAGGATCAACTTCTTGTGGCAGTAGACTCCATGGCACTACAGCTAGGGGCGCTAGCTGCTTCCTTCTCTGCTCCTGTTCCAGCTTCTCTGACTGATCCTCCTGCTACACCTCCTGGCAGCACCGGTTCTGATCCTCGGTTCTCGCTGCCACTACCACCTCGTTTCTATGGGGACTCATCTTAGCCTGAGTCCACCGCTACTGTCTACATTGCCTCAGGTACCCTTTCTGAACGATAGACATTGCATTGTACCTGTTTGGCCGCTGCTATTCCGCCACGCGGTATGGCCCAGTGGGTCCACACACCGCGCCGTGACAGGTACCTTCCCTCTTTCTAACTACTTAGATGCCGCGGCATCTAAGTAGTTAAGCGTCCAGTAATAAACAGCTGAAACTGCAGCGTATAGAGTGGGCTTAGCTCCAGAGCCACTCCATACTTCTACCCCCCAGCCATAATGTGTAGTTATGTCATTGGTTGTTAAGGGGTCATAGGGGTTGTCCAGTTTTAGCAAATTAATGCTATATTTTGTATAATTAAAAGTTTTACAATTTTCCAACATATTATCTGTATTAATGCCTTATGGGTTTCAAGATCTCGGCTTGTTGTTATCTAGTAGGAACCTTCATTTTTTATATCCAGTGGAACAGTCTCTTTCAATTAAACTGAAGATAAAATCAGAATAGTCTAACAAGGCAACACAGGCCTCAAAATATAGTTTGAGTGGCTGCTCACTTTACCTATCTTTGTATTATGCTCTCTGGACAGCAGGTTCTCTTTTCTGTATGGATAGCCGCCTTTTATCCTCAGCTTCAATTCTGATTCCACTCAGGGTACTCACTGGCCTGCTCCTCTGCACACAGCTTTTCTACAGACAGTTGACACAGGTCACCTCTGGAGCAGTTCTCCCCACATGTTCTCTGACTGAAAACACTTCGCAAGACCCCCTGTCGAATCTACTTCTCTAGAAACAGCCTCTTTAAATACAGTGACTTCTGTAGGGTATTTGTATCCCCCTTGTGATGACTGCGGGTTACATGTATAGTCCAATTTGCAATAAAAAGAGAAGACAAATAGTGCTGTCTGCGTTTGGAGAGGAGGATGGGGGCCAGGAGGAGGTAAGTATTCTACATGGGGAGGGAAGCTGTAGTTTGCATCTGTGTGGGGCTATGTGGCTGCAAGGTACATATTGCTGCACTGTATAGAGGGCATTTGGTAGGCACCTATTGGAGGCTGGAAAATACAGTATATGTAGCATATAGAGGACATGAAACAGACACTTATGGGGAGCATGTGGCTGACAATTTGTACGGTGGGGTATGTTCTGACACTGCACTTGGACGTCCTATGGCTATCACGTATACTATCACTAGAGGTCATCATACGTGGTGCTGTGGCTTTATTTTCACCTTGTAGAGGGCGTTGTTAAAAGGGATCCCAAACCACCCAGAAATGCAGAATGCAAAAATTTGCCATGAAGTGCTGCGTAAGCCATAGTATTTTTCTCCTCTTTCGTGTGTCTGAAAGTTATATTTCAGAAGCTCGCAGAATATTGTGTTTTCTTTTGCTCTATCATTCTGTTCCGGATGATAAAAAATAAAGTGTAGCTAAACTATTCAACATCATTTCAAAGTTTACACCCTAAATGAATCTACATTTTACATTAAATTGTGTTGCAGATACTTGGCTTTCCTTCCCCTGTAATAATTGTGCATTATGTCAAGTCTAATGGTTCATTTACATTTAAAGGGGTAGTCCAGGTTTAGAAGAAACAAGGAAGCTTTCTTCCAAAAACAGCAGCACAACTGCCCACAGGTTGTGTGTGGTATTGCGGTTCATGTCCATTAAAGTGCATGGGGTTGAGCTGTGGACAGTTGTGGTGCTGTTTTTGGAAGCAAGCAGCCAAGTTTTTCTAATCCTGGACAACCCCTTTAAGTCTGCAGAATTTGGATGATTACTGCCGGGAATTCACCTGAACTCCTGCTATCAGACACACTAAGATCCTGTGATGTAATTCACTGACAGATGTAGTAGGTGGTGAAGACACTACAACTCCATTGATGCGCCATAGCTTTGATCTATACAATACTGAACCAGCAGGAGGCTCCTGGAAGATATAAAGTCAGAGCTAAGAAGCAGCCAGAAAAATCACAAATACACCTGTGGATGATGTAGATCCTCTCTAGATGTAAAGACTCAAGACTGATGGGAGAATTATTAACAATCTTATATGCTGAAGACAATACACTTATAGTAAAGACGTAAAGTAAAAAGCAATGTAACTTAAGTATTGATCATGCAGAGCTTTAACATGGTAGTGAAGAATGGTGGCGCCTACTGGTACTTTGTAGACCCTCGGGGAAAAAAAACAGGACAAGAATTTCATCAAATCCTAAAATTTTATGTTTTTTTAAAAAAAGAAAAGGATTGAAAGTGTCCAGATCATGAAACTTTTTGAGACTCTTTATGAAAGAAGAACAATACTGAAACGGGACTAGAAACGTATAGATGCCTTGAAATGTTGGTAAAGAGTTCTGCACATGGCAAGGAAAACAAAAATTAAGTAGATGTTCTTCTTCAGGTCAGCTGAAGCTTCCACTTTTTAGTTTTGTTATTCCCTCCCTGCGTGCCTAGAGCTATATATATTTTTTTTCTTTTTCCATTTACATAGCCATATGAAGGCTTGTTTTTTTGCACTACATGATGTACTTAAACGTAAAAAAAAAAAAGTGGGTTGGAATGAAAAAACAGCAATGCTGGCTGCCGTTGTTTTTTAGGTTTTAATTTTACGTCGTTCACCATACGGTAAAATGAATTTTTCAATGGGTTGTCTCACCACAACAATCCATAGTATAGGTGATAAGTGTTTGATTGGTAGGAGTCCCACCTCTAGGACCCCTACCAATCAAGAAAACAGGGGTCCCGAATCCTCATATGAACGGAGTGGCTGGTCACGCATGCGCCCTGCCGCTCCATTCATTCTCTATGGGACTGCCGGAGATATCAGAGTACAGCGCTTGGCTATCTCCAGCAGTCCCATAGAGAATGAATGGAGCAGCAAGGTGCATGCTGACCTGCCACTCCATTTACAAGGAGATTCAGTACCTCTGTTCACTTGATCGGTGGGTGTCCCAGTGGTGGGACCCCCAGAGATCAAACACTTATCAGCTATCCTGTAGATAGATGATAAGTTGTAGTGGTGGGACAACCCTTTTAACTTTATTCTGCGGGTCAGTACGATTACAGCGATATCAAATTTAGATTTTTTCTTTGTTTGACTACTTTTATAACATAAAAGAAACAAAACGTGTGAGCGCTCCGCTGCTTCATTTCTGTTCGGCTTATTCCAGAAATCAATGCAATGGAGAACGGGCTCAATAGAAAGTCCATGTGTTTTCCTGAAAAAGCCGAACAGAAACGAAGCAGCAGAGCGCTCGCACGAGCACTTCTACTGCTTCGTTTTAGCGATTGGTGGCGGTTTCAGTGCTCGGACCCCCACCAATCAAAACTGCTGACATGTCACTATGACATGTAAGAAGTTGAACGTTTAGTTACCCTTTAAGATGTAATAGTATTGAGTTCAATGGGACCTTTATATATCTGAATGCAGTGAGCTCCCCCTAGTGGTGGCTAGATACAGAAAAATTTGTAACTTTAGTTGTAGCAGAAAAACAGAGCACATAACCCTATAATGATATATATTATGGAATAAGTGTAAGTTAATACCATGGAATTATATGTATAATTCAACCCGTTTGCTTCCACCTTAAATAATAATTTAACTCAACCATCATAAACAATCTGGAAAATAAGGTATTAAACTCAATACCATATCACAACTTCTGACCTTTCTACTCTTCTTGTGATAAAACCACTTCCCCTGTCATTATATTTCGATCACACCTTCCCTCCTGGAATGATATTACAATTTACATTTCTCGGTCTTGACAATCTCTTGTACAACACGCGACAGTTTGTTAAAGAAAACGGAGTCTTGCTCCAGGCAGTGGGGAATAAGCGATTATTCTCTGCATTATTTTATGTCGTCCTGATTAGAATCTCTCTGAAAATGAATCTGAAAAAATCAGATTGTGCAAACCAAAGAAACCCTCGGAGAGTTCACTTTAAGTTCAACTTTAACTATAAGATTCTGGTTAGATATGTACTCAGGAAAATAAAGATTTCAACAAACAGCCATTACAGCACGGTAGGCAATGAATAAAACACACAGCGGAAATAAAGGACCAGGATAGGAAATCATTCATAAAACAGCGGAGGACAGGGAATCTGCTGCATTGTATTTGCCAATAGTCCACTAGGACTAGGGCCACATTATCAATGGAGCTCCAGGACCTGGTATTGCCTGGCCCAGGAGAGCCCCTGGAGGTTCCTGCTGGCTCGGGAGGCCCTTACATACAATTAGACTCAATTGCATCTGCATCCGTAGTTCGCTGATATAATCGATTACCCTGGAGAGGCAAGGGAACCATCAGTTCCCTCCCCCACTATTCTCTTGTGATGCAGGCAGCACCATGACGTCATCACGCCACCTGAGTTGTTCTGAAGAAGCAGGCATGGTCAGAAGAGACCAGGCCTACATCCCTGGAGGATGGCGTGGGAATGAGGACAGGTGAGTGAGCTTGTTGTGGCATGGGGCACATCTACAGGGGCACTGTGGCACTTTCTGCCTCTGTGGCATTATCCACAGGGGCACTGTCGCACTATTTATAGGGGGCCCTGTGGCACTATTCACATCTGTGACAATATTTAGATGTGCACAGTGGCACCAACTACATGGGCACTGTGGCATTATCCACAGGGGGCAGGGTGTGGCACTATGTACAGGGGGCAGGGTGTGGCACTATCTACAGGGGGCACTGTGGCACTATCTACGGAAGCACTGAATCTACAGAGACATTTTTCATTCATTTAATTAGAGTAAAGGCAAGGACAGGCAATGAAGTTGGGGGGGGGGATAACGAATAGCCAATGAGATCATGAGAATGTTGGCAGCAGCAGAAGAGGAGTGTGCTGATCTTGGAGGCAGTGAACTGTCCACTCATTCGATTATGTTAATTAATGTGAGGACTGTATATATAAATTATAGAGAGTTATGATTGGAGATAGAACATCCTGTAGCCAATCACATCAAAGAATGACGACAGCAGGAGAGCAGAGACGTCAACCTAGGAGAGCACTTTACAGGATAATATTCAAGCAAAAAATGTAAGTCGCCTTTTGAGGGGGGGTAATTTGCATAAAAGGGCGTGGCTAAATATATTCAAACACCCTATATTAATATCGAACACCAGACCAGACCACTATATTAATATTAGACCCCAGACCAGACATCTGAATTAATTTCAGACCCCAAACCAGACCACCTAAATACATTCAGACCGCAAACCAGACAACAAACCAGAACCTGGATGGCATTAGGACCCAATTCAGCGGCACCAAGAACTGAACGAGAGCCGGGAGTGAGGAGGGTAAGTATACGGGCCGATATCTATTAATTTTATCGAATAGATAAAAGCCAATTTTGTCATTTTTGGGGATGCTGCGTCCCATTACCAGCAATTGAGTAAAGGCCATATATAAACGGGTGACCGGGTGAGGGAGGCTAACAATAGGGTCACTCCCGGTAAAACCAATAGAGTTGACATGTCTAGGAGAAGAGTGTGCTGATCTTGTGGAAGGCAGTGACCTGCTTACTTATTTGATTATGTTAGCGAGGGCAGGGCTGTATGTTATAGGGGCAGAGTCATGATGTGAGTAGAGATAGAACATCATATAGTCAATTAAATAAAAAAATGATGACAGCAGGAGAGGAGTGTGCTGATCCTGTGGGAGGCAAAGACCTGCTCACTTATTTGATTATGGAAGTGATTACAAGACTGTATGTGATAGAGGCAGTGTCATGATGTGAGTAGAGATAGAACATCATATAGTCAATTAAATCAAAGAATGATGACAGCAGGAGAGGAGTGTGCTGATCTTGTGGGAGGCAGTGACCTATCTGTTCAATTGATTGTGACAATAGGGAAATTGGCAAAAGGAAGGGCGAATTCATAAGAGCAGAGAAGAGCTATGAGGATAATTTCAAAATTAAAGTCAGAATATCACAATGTAAGAAAATAATTTGGCGAAATTTGTAAATTATTTTATACAGTGCAAACTACAATACAATTCATTCACATATACTGTATCTATGTAAACTCACCAAGCAAAGTCTTATGATGTCCAGCAGCGGGTTTTAACATAAAGATTAACTCCAGTTTGCTTGATGCTGTTGCACAGTAACATGTTGTGTCTGCAATGATTTGACATGCAGCTTGAATAAGCGAGCCCATCGGACTGCATGTAGTACAGGAAGCAAGAACCCAGCAGAATCCATTAAAAATGACCTGGAGACATGAACCCATATCAATGTTTCACTCCCCCGCACAGCAGAACCATCCATCTAGAATGGGGAGAATGTCTTGTTAGTTCATGGAATGTTTGAATTATGTCTTTGCCAGAACTCGTTACCTTCAATGGATAAACAGTTGAAGCTATATATATATATATATATATATATATATATATATATATATATATATATATATATATATATATATATATATACCAACAAACTAGACGTCGGATAAACTTCAGAATGAATAATTTAAAGCCCAGTGAAGTTATATGTCCTGGGTGATTGACGGGTCGAATGACGAGCTGTTAGTTTCAAACCCTCATAAATATTTATTATTCCCATACTATAAAAAGGAGAAATGTGAGGTAAGCTATAAATAACACCAGCTACAATATAAAATCAGAGCTACTAATCTGTATTGATTTGTGCCAGGTATTGGTAATTCATTAGGGGCAAGAAAAAAAAGATCATGGGAATGATCTTAACAGTAGGAGAGGAGCGTGTTGACTTTGTGAGGGGCAGTGACCTTTAAACTCATGTAATTATGTTAGAGGACAGGGTTCTACATGATAGGGGTATGATCATAAAGTGGGTAGAGATAGAACACCCTTTAGCCAATGATATTACGGGACTGTTAGGAGCAGCAGGTGATGAATGTGCTGACCTTGTGGGGGGCAGTGACCTTTCCACTCATGTAATAATACTCAAATGGAAAGGGCTCTATATGATAAAAGAATGCTAATAAAGTGAGTAAAGAGAGAACACACTATAGCCAAGGAACTCATGGAAATGTTGCAGCAGCAGATGAGTGTACTGACCTTGTGGGGAGCAGTGGCCTTGTCGCTGAAGTAATTAAGTTAGAGAGGAAAAGATTGTATGTGAGAGGGCACGCTCATAAAGTGGGTGGAGATAGAATATATTGTGACCAATGGAAATGTTGAGAGCAGCAGGAGATGAGTGTGCCTACCTTGTTGAAGGCAGTAACTCACTCACTGGCGGAACATTAGTAGAGTACAAGGATAGAAGAATTCATTCCATTTGATTTCCAAGTTTCATATCTTGGAATTAAAGGGGTATTAGCTTTTCAGCAAATAAAGCATGTTCATTGTATAGTCAAAAATTATATATTTTCTAAAAAACGTTCTATATAATTTCCTCATGGTTTTCAAAATCTCTGCTTGCAGTCATAGAATGGGAATCTTCATTGTTTACTTCCAGGGGATAAATATCTGACATACAGGTGCACTGCTTGTTACAGTTACAGTACAGTTATCAGAGCTCGGTTTTGTTACGAGCGGTGCACCTATGTGCCCCTTACTTATTTTATTACCTGGAAATAAACTAAGAAAATTCCCATTCAATGGCTTTAAGCAGAAATCTTGAAAAAATATACAAAATTACGCCACAATCAAAGAATATTCAAAACAACCAAGGATGTGGCAACAGTTCATCCAGCAAGTCACAAAACAACCCAGCAGAAAATCTAAAGACCTTCAAGAGTCTCAAGCTTCAACTAAGGTCAAGATTCATGACCCTACAATAAAAAACATGACTGGACAAAAATGTGATTTATCGCAAAGTAGCAAGACGGGTGCTCTTCAAATAGGAACTCCAAAATCTGCCATTATTATAGGAACCAGGAATCTTGTACTGTGCCATAAAAAATTTAAAGGGGATTTCCACCCAAAATTTAAAATTGGCCATATGCTAGTAAATCAGAATAGAGAGCAGCAGGCAAAGTTTGGTTATTATGTTTTATTTCCTTACAGAGATTTCATAATTTTTCTATTGAGTTGTGGCGGCCATTTTTGCAAAAGTGACAACAGGAATGCCGCCATATTGGTCGTCACTTTTGAAATAGCTTCTGAGAAGTTGATATTAACACTATCATCTTAGTCTGTTCAATCCATACCAATTTAACCATCAGTTTCAGTAGTGCCGTATTTATAGAAAATAGAGCCCTGGGCAACAAGCAAAGTAGCGCATCCCGCCCCCCCTTCCACTCCCCAGGATTGGAAAATTCTCGTAATTAAAATATATACATATTTAAAAACACAAACATATATATGCACCTTTTCCAAAAATTTTATATCTGAATTCTGACATACAATGAAATAATACATCCATACCATGTCTACCCAATACTGCATTTCAATGCCTATATAATACAGTTCCTCCATATAGTATCCAAATAATACTACACATAGTGCCCACATAACACTGCAATATATTTCCCCTAAAACTGCCCAAATAAAACGGCATCCAAATAATATGGGCATACAATACCTAAATAGTGAAGGAGTTAATAGCATGTTCCCCTTCCTTCCAACCGTCCCGGATTCAGCGGGACAGTCCTGGATTTCTGGTGTTGTCCCGACTCAGATACAGTTGAACCCAATGCTGAAGCAGGGAACCATCAGCTCCCTGCTTCAGCATTAGTACAGAGGACCTGACTGGAATTTCAGATAAGAAGACTATTGAATGTTACCTTTTTCCCGCTTTCAGTTCTACCTAGAGATGCAGCAGAGCTGAGTCTGTCACGACATAAAATTTTATCATTGAGTTATCTAAATTCAGGGGGTTGACATGATGTACTAAGAAAAACTTGAATTGACAAATTCAGCTCTGCTACATCCATATCTGTTTTGTATATTACATGTTTGATCCTATTAAGGTATTTTTAGCTTTCATACTGAACCATCGTAATGAAGCTTCACACGTAACACTGCAATAAATGTTAATGCGACCTCTGCGAAAACTCCCCAGGGCGCATTAACATCTTATGACTTGTTTTACATCTCTTAACTTATTTATAGAAGACGATGCTCATGCTTGCGCTAAACTACAGCATCTGAGAAATTCCTGACCTAAAAATAGTGTGGGGGAGGAATACTAAGTCTCCATATTGGCATTTCAGATATGAACCACAAAGACAAGACATATTCGGCCTTATATATCAATCTCTGCAACATAATAAATGGGCCAAGTACATTGGAAAATAAGACCCTTTAAAGTTGAGACGTCAGCATTAATATATTGCGCTATTTCCACCCACTCACACCCACAAAATGCCAACATCTATGCCAGGAATAGTGCCATACAGTACGTACATGACTAGTGCCATAAGTTGCTCCTCGGAATAGTGCCACACAGGTCCAATAGTGCCTATAGGAATAGCGCCATACAGTGGAACAGTGCAAAAGTGTTTATGAACAGTGCCATACAGTACGTGCATGAATAGTGCCATACAGTGCTCCTGGGAATAGTGCCACACAGGTAGTGCCTATAGAAATGCTGTCATATAGTGCCCATAGGAATAGCACCATACAGTGGAACAGTGCCAAAGTGCTTATGAACAGTGCCATACAGTACGTACATGAATAGTGCCATACAGTGCTCCTGGGAATAGTGCCACACAGGTAGTGCCCATAGGAATGGCGCCATACAGTGGAACAGTGCCAAAGGGCTCATGAACAGTGCCATACAGTCATACATGAACAGTGCCATACAGTACGTATATGAATAGTGCCATACAGTGCTCCTGGGAGTAGTGCCACACAGGTAGTGCCTATAGAAATGCTGTCATACAGTGCCCATAGGAATAGCGCCATGCAGTGGAACAGTGCCAAAGTGCTTATGAACAGTGCCATACAGTATGTACATGAATAGTGCCATACAGTGCTCCTAGGAATAGTGCCACACAGGTAGTGCCAATAGAAAAGCTTTCATACAGTGCCCGTAGGAATAGCGTCATGCAGTGGAACAGTGCCAAAGTGCTTATGAACAGTGCCATACAGTATGTACATGAATAGTGCCATACAGTGCTCCTGGGAATAGTGCCACACAGGTAGTGCCAATAGAAAAGCTACCATACAGTGCCCGTAGGAATAGCGCCATACAGTGGAACAGTGCCAAAGTGCTTATGAACAGTGCCATACAGTATGTACATGAATAGTGCCATACAGTGCTCCTGGGAATAGTGCCACACAGGTAGTGCCATACAGTGCCCGTAGGAATAGCGTCATGCAGTGGAACAGTGCCAAAGTGCTTATGAACAGTGCCAGCTACACAGTGCCCCAGTTAATTATTACTCCTCGCTCTCTCATTGCGCCTAAATGTGACAGACCCTTCCAGTTTGTGGACTGGACAATCTGGACCCTAATGTCAGCAAGCATGATGTCATCGTATCGCACTGGCCTGTGTCAGGAGAAGCAGCCAATGGCTGCACACCTAAGCAGAGCTCTTCAGACAGAAATAAGCGGTACAAAACATGTGCTTATAAAGGTTATGTTATATGTACCAAAAAGGATACCATAAAAAAATATAACTTAAAATACAAAAAACAAAACCTCACACAGCAACAAAAACGTAAAAATGTTTTGGCTCCTGAAATGCAGTGAAAATAAGCTGCATCATGAAGGAAAGAATACACCCTATTAGGGAATTGTGAGTTAATGGAGGGGGGTCCTCTGTTCATGATCTTCATCTCTTGGTAAGAGTAGAGAGCAGTTACATAAAGGTGTCTCTCGTTCTGGAGGACCTGTCAGACAACCTGTTGATATGAATGGACACTGTGTAATGCTTTATTTCACCTGTGTTGGCGCTGCAGGGAAATTTATCAGTTTTCTCCACAGATTACAGCTGATCACTGCTGACCTCAGCAGGAGGACACTTTGTGATCAGCTTATTGTTAAGGTACCCTGCTAAAAAGTAAGGATTGTCCAGTGTGCAGAACCCCTTTAAGGGGTTAAAGGCGTCAGCCATCTGTTAATAAGACATGAAATCTATCTGTTTGCGGTTTTACTGGCGTATTAATTCTCCCCTACAGCTCCTGACAATATAATTCTTTCCAATAATGAGGCAAGGGTGAGACGTGATCAATGAGTTCTCCCGCTGTTTGTACAATTGACGTAAGTGGATGCCTGGGACCTTCTCACCTCAATTACATCGCTTCACCACTCATTCAGGAACCAGAAAGTACCGATCATTAGCGAGCGCTCTGTCCGGGACTTATTACCAGCACACAACATAAACACGACCGGGATCTCTTATACCCAGGTCTCCCATTGTCTTTGATTTTGTACACACAAGTCGGAGAGGAGCAGATAGGTCTTGCCTTTGTTGAGTGAATGAATTATTACTGAAGCATATCGCATTCTCACAGAGGTCCTGTCGGGGCTATTGATCATTGACCTGCACCCAATGACTGCTCATATTTTGCCATTTTTGCTTTGTTGTGCATTGTGACGGAATATTCCCTTCCATCCCTGAACAATTCATTAAAGATCCTTCCAGTCTGATTGATTTCTCGGATTCCAAGAACTACTGAGGAGGATACAAGAACTTTTCATCGTATATTGACAGATAACCCTTTAAGGGAAGAGTTATTTTTGGCTTTTTTGGACGTGAAGATATTTTTGGTTTCCGCTTTCCTGCTTTCCAGCAGTTCTAAAGTTATTATTTTATGGTTGAGGGATATGTATAAGGCCTTGTTTTTTAAGGGATGAGTTCTACTTTAAAATCTGTCTGCTCTGGATACAGAAAATGTAGCATTCGACTTATATTAATTTTATTTTTGGGGCAGAATACCCACTGCTACCCTGGGCACTATAAAAAAACCATCATTATATGGGGTGATGAAAGTATAAAGATATAAATATGCCTCACCAGGCAGAATGGGGGTCAGAGGACCCCCAGTCTAGAGATAGGTGGGAGTCCCAGAGGTAGGACCTGCATCTATTGGACATGTATGGCATATTCTGTGGATATGCTATAAATGTCTATGAGGCAATACCCAGAAGGCTGAAATACTGTGAACCGCTGCTATAAGTGTTAAATAGTACAAACAGATAAGGAATGAAGGGGCTGAATGAGCACCGCGACCCTTAGAAAGCAGCTGATTGGCAGGGGTGCCGAGAGTTGGACTTCCACCATTCAGATGTTGATGGCCTATTCTGAGGATAGACCATCAATTTCTCATGAATGGAAAATCCCTATAATTACCTTGTTTGCAGAGTATAATTTCAGTATTTGCAGATGATACTAAGCTCTGTAAAGTCATCAACACAGAGGAGGATAATGTAATATTACGGAGGGATTTGGAGAAGCTGAAGGTTTGGTCAGAGAAATAACAAATTAAGTTTATTGTAGATAAATGTAAGGTCATGTACTTGGGCTGTGGAAACTAATTCATCCATTATGCATTAAATAGAAAAAACACGGGGTAAAACAGCTACTGTAAAATACTTGGGTATACTGGTGGACAGTAAATTTAACCTAACCAGTGCCAGGCAGCTGCTGCCAAGGCAGATAAAATCACGGGATGCATCAAAAGATGCATAGATGCTCGTGACAAGAACATAGTTTTTGCAAATAACTAATGTGCCAAAGGCACAATGAAAACCATTTTCCGAGCTACAAACTGAATTAGTATAAGATATAACTTTTAATGGTAAATTGATTAAAAAGTCCAAGAGGGACAGCCAGCACACAAAAAAGTTAAAATTAGCTAGAGACCATTAGCACATGCTCTTTAGAAATGCTGCCAGGAAAGGCAGAATTTAGTGTACAAGTCCTGTTGCGATAGGATGCCTGTGTCAGCAGCTGCAGACTGCTCGACAGACGCTAGTATAACAGAGTATAAGAGGTGAAGGCTAGTAGGTCATAGCAGTTAAAATTACTAAGATCTTGCAGGGAAATAACTAGTTTGGAGACCTATATCCAGCAAAAAATTATATACAGAGGCTTACGCATTAATCTAATCCCCAATTCCTATCGTGGGCAAACCGATTTTGTCAAAGGCTGGGAACAAATATTAACCGATAGTTCCCTACGTCTATTACACTATTTGCTGGATTTTGAAAAGAAAGACTTTGTTAAAATCGGCTCACAATTAGAAAAATAAATTCTGGACATACAAACATTCAGTTCAGTACCTGAATATAACGATTGTGAATTAAAATTGCAAAAAAACATAGAGTATTTACAGAGAGAGATCAAAGAGAGGAAACATAGGAAATACATTAGAGACAAAAGAGATTTTGATACAGGACAAGTATACACTTACCGTAGTCGAGTTGCTGGTACTCCTTTTCCTGTACGCGACAATAGACCTATAGACATCTCCGAATCGGACATTTCAGGCACTGATGAGCCCAGGGTACTTCCCGATGACAGTAGACTGGGAGCTAAACGAAAAATAAAAAATAGACAATATTACCCGTCCAAAAGGACACCTACGGGCCCTAGGAAAACATCCCAATCATGTTTGTCCCACAATGGTCAACGTACTATTACCTCTACTTTTGGTACCTCAGCTACCTCCCTAGCCTCTCCCACATTAACTGGAATACCCAATACGCCATTTTTCAAGGGGACAAACACAGAGGGTATTGGGAGGAATACCAAGATGGCGGGTTTTCTGGGCCCTACAACCTCGGCACCTGTAAACACCTTCCCCTCTGTTCCTTTTTTAGGAATACACAGTCAATCGTGGAACCAGACCAAATAATGTCTGGTGGAGATCACTCTCCGGATGAAATGCAGATTGTTAATCTGTCATGCATCCAATTGAACCCTCAACAAGAGAAACTCCTACGACACCTGTCTTTGATGAGTTTGTCTGGACCAAAGACATTAATTTATTTGCCAGGAAACTGGCCTTGCACAAATACTTTAAGACTAAAACCGGCGACAACACATTTCCAAGTCATACTGAACTTAACACGCTTCATGCTTTAGAAGATCTAGCTAGTGAGAATGAGTATGCCGTGACTACGGCCACTGGCCCCTTTTCCTCCCTACGACCTAGGTCACGACTAACTCCACCTTTTTCACAATACTCACATATTGACATTTTCGTAAAAATGGTCAGCTCTGAGCTGAGTAAATTAAAAACACATAAAGCCAAATTTCAAAGCAATCTCAGTAAATTAGAAAGAATTTCCCTAGACGAACTGGGCAAAAATGATGACATCATTATTAAACAGTCTGATAAAGGGGGCAACATTGTCATTCAGAATCGGTCAGACTACGTTTACATGGTCCATAGCCTTCTGGACGATACATCTACCTATACCGTACTAGACAAAAATCCCACTGATTGTTATCTACTGGAGCTACGCTCCTTACTTAATGATGCCAGATCTAATGGTCTCATTTCTGCGTAAGAATTGAAATTAATCTTTAACCCCAATCCTACATTGGCAACATTTTATGCTTTGCCCAAAATCCATAAAGGGGTACTCCCTATACCTGGAAGACTAATTGTATCGGGGAATGATAACTTAACACAGGGGATAAGCATGTACGTCGATGAGATACTATCACCCTTTGTGACGGCCCTGCCCTCCTTTCTGCGAGACACTAAGGACACCCTCACTAGGATCCAGGAGATTAATTTTTCGCCGCACACTTTAATTGCCAGCATTGATGTGGAATCACTGTATACCAACATCAAGCACGACCTGGGCCTCAATGCTGTGCAGCACTTCTTAAACACTAAGGGGACCCAGTTTTTGGCACATAACAATTTCACCTTATCACTACTTAAATTTTTACTCACTCACAATTATTTTCTTTTTGACAATAAATTCTATCAACAACTCAAAGGCACTGCCATGGGCACAGTTTGTGCACCCACTTATGCGAATTTATTTTTGGGGTGGTGGGAAGACACTTTGATTTTCAATGAGGATTTACTTTTTTTCACATGTCATATTTTATTTTGGGGTAGGTATATCGATGATATGCTTATTTTTTGGGATGGTGACACCACCCTTTTCACTGATTTTATGGACATCATCAACAATAACCACATTGGTATGAAATTCACACACACCATACACACTAATGAATTAAACTTTCTCGATCTTAAAATCTCCTTGGATCCTAGATCCTACACTGGGGGAGTTTCCATCCACCAGCCCTCAAGAGAGGTATTCCAACTGGCCAGTACCTGAGAGCCAGGAGAAACTGTTCGGAAGAACACACTTTTAAACTTGAATGTGATACCCTGTACAAAAAATTCAGAGCACGCGGATATCCCAAAAAGACTCTGCATAGAGCATTCGCTAGAGCCAAGGCAACCTCTAGAGAAGAGCTACTCTATGGTAGAAATACCAAAAACAGCAATAATCCTAGTAACATCAATGGCCCACTGTCATCTTCTATCCGGTGTATAGGCAATTTTGATACCTGCTCATATCAGATCAAAAACATCCTACAACAACATTGGTCAATTCTACAAGCGGACCCTGATTTACGTGATGTAGTTTCAAATGGCCCTAATATTACGTACCGAAGAGGCAAGAACCTTCGGGAATTCTTGACACAAAGTCATTACTCGAGACCTCTGATTGAACGTAGCAACTGGCTCCCACCTCCCATATATTGATCCTTCTCTTGCGGCAGATGTTCTTTCTGCCCATTCATGCCCACGACTAAGACCTTTTCCAATCCATCCGATGGGAAGACCTATACTATCAAGCAATTCATTAATTGCCAAAGTAGTGGGGTCATCTACGCAGCCTTATGCCCCTGCCCTAAATTGTATATAGGTAAGACCATCCAACAGCTTCGAAGGAGGATTTCAAAGCACATAAGCACTATTAATACTAAAGAGGATACCCCTCTTTCTAAACACATTAGGTTTGTGCATCAGGGGGATACTAGTGCGCTTAAATTTTGGGGCATCACCAAAGTTAAACTGGGGCCAAGAGCTGGCAATCTGGATAAAAAGCTTCTCCAAGAAGAAGCTAAATGGATACATAGGTTGAATACCTTAAATCCCAATGGTTTAAATGAAGGCTTCACTTTCGTTGCCTTCCTATAGCTTTTTGAAAACTTAGGCTTATATATATATCACTATATACACTGATTGACGTTTTGTCAATAAGATTATACCACCAATATACCAACAACGTATTACATGATATATGCAGCATTCTTACTCTGCTCTCTATTTATTGGACCTTTTGTCCACTCTGATGGACCACTTTCCTTTCCTTGTAACTCAGTAATAGTACGATTCCACTAATGTATCCCTATTATAAGGTGCAACCTAGTATGGTACAATTACTACTGCCTTTATGTGTTTTACATACTGACACATCATGTACTATATAAGCTATTGGGTACCACACTTGCACTTAATATAGCCTCTTTTTGCACTCCTAGACATCATAGGTATATGTGTACTTGAATACACACACAGGACTTACCATCTAATCAATGCCCTGTCTCATCAGTGCTGACTCTAAGTCCACAGACATGCGTACATGCCGTCTTGTCACTGTAAACGGCTAAGTCCTTTTTCGGACCTTCTACGCATGCGCCACCTATACGTATCGGCTAAGTCCAATTTGGGACTTTCTGCGCTTGCGCTGCCCACATGCACTGATTGGCGCATAGACTCCGTCTCCTTACTGACCCTCGGCAATGTCAATCTTATGACATGGAGGCGCGTCATTACCCAGCCACGCCATTGGCTCGCAAACAGGGCATTCCTATGTGGGCTGTGTCTCATAGCCTCTATCGGCTAAGTCCACTTTGTGTGGCTATACTCATGCGCAGTTTGCGCATTCCGATTGGTACACCCGTACCTCTATCTGATTGGCTTTTACTTATGTCAGTCTTATTCTTTTGAGGCTCGTCTTTGCCCGTTTGTTTCTATTGGTCCCCACGCAGCTGATTCCTGCGTGAGGTTCATCTGAGTTTTTAAATTACAAGGAAGCAGAGCGCGCGCTCACAAGCCCCATTGTTATCCCCTGAGGACGTTGTGTATACAACAAAACATGTCGGGGGGGCTATACACTTAGTAATTTTAACTGCTATGACCTACTAGCCTTCACCTCTTATACTCTGTTATACTAGCGTCTGTCGAGCAGTCTGCAGCTGCTGACACAGGCATCCTATCGCAACAGGACTTGTACACTAAATTCTGCCTTTCCTGGCAGCATTTCTAAAGAGCATGTGCTAATGGTCTCTAGCTAATTGTAACTTTTTTGTGTGCTGGCTGTCCCTCTTGGACTTTTTAATAAATTTACCATTAAAAGTTATATCTTATACTAATTCAGTTGGTAGCTGGGAAAATGGTTTTCATTGTGCCTTTGGCACATTAGTTATTTGCAATTGTTGGTCTGACCTGTCAGCTACCAGGGTCTTCTCTAATATTTCAAGAACATAGTTTTGCCTCTATACAAATCAGTAGTCAGACCACACATGGAATATTGTGTACAATTTTGGGCACCTGTGTATAAGAACATGGCTGAACTACAGCGGGTGCAAAGGAGGGTGACCAAGATAATTAAGGGAATGGGCGGATTGCAGTGCCAAGAAAGGTTATTCAGTTCAGAAAAAAAGACGGCTTTGGGGCGATCTAATTACAATCTACATATATACAATTGGACTGTACAGAGATCTTTATAATGATCTTTTTACACCTAGGCCTGTAAAAAAGGACAAGGGGGCATCCACTACATCTGGAGGAGAAAAAGTTTCACCAACATCACAGATGAGGATTCTTTACTGTAAGAGCAGTGAGACTATGGAACGGTCTGATTCACAGGATGT
This sequence comes from Rhinoderma darwinii, assembly GCF_050947455.1. Lineage (NCBI taxonomy): Eukaryota > Metazoa > Chordata > Amphibia > Anura > Rhinodermatidae > Rhinoderma > Rhinoderma darwinii. The sequence goes on along the minus strand of NC_134691.1, from coordinate 15,395,999 downwards.
TGTGATGGTTGGTTCTTTGATCAAGTTCAAGAAGAATACTATTACAAGTTATAAGCTGTCGATTCTGGAGATGAGACGCTGATCCGGGAATTTATTCTGATTGACAAATTTGGTGTCGGGGAGGAATTTTTCTCATAATGAGGCAATTGGCATCAACCTCATGGGGGCTTTGCCTTCCTCTGGATTAACACGGTAGGATTATAAGTCTTGTTTCAACCTTATCAACTATGTAACTATATTGGTGGTAGGGAACTAAGAAGGAAAAGTTGGAAATCATTAGAAATTTTTTATTTTTTTTAAAACCAATTGCATTTTTAAATATTATTTCGGTACTGTAAAGGATCTGCCAGGCACAGCTTCGGGGTTAACGCCCATAGATAATCAGTCTGCACCTGCTTCTATGTCTGTGAGACTGACTCCATCTTCCACCATTCAGGGTGGCAGGCTTAGGAGTGGGAGAATCTATCACAGCCTGGCCAGACGGAGCTAGCTCCCGCCCTCTGTCTATTTATACCTGCCTTTCCTGTTCCTCCTTTGCTTGTGATTCTTTTCGTTTGGTTTCCTGGCCCTGCTGCAGCTTCTTTTACTATTGTCCTTGCTTCATATTGACCTCGGCTTGCTGACTACTCTCCTGCTCTGCGTTTGGTACCTCGTACACTCCTGGTTTGACTCGGCTTGTTTACTTCTCTTGTTACTCACGTTGTTGCCGTGGGCAACTGCCCCTTTCTCCCCCTGGCTCTGTGTGCCCTTGTCTGTTTGTCTGTCGTGCACTTATTGAGCGTAGGGACCGTCGCCCAGTTGTACCCCGTCGCCTAGGGCGGGTCGTTGCAGGTAGGCAGGGACTGAGTGGCGGGTAGATTAGGGCTCACTTGTCTGTCTCCCCACCCCCCGTCATTACAGGTACCATCAAATTTACCCAAATTTTAGGCATTACATTCATAGTGCTTTTTTATTTATCAGTTATTTTTATCAAACAACGTTGAGTCTTAGGTCTGGTATTTGTGCCAACCAGTCCATCAAAGACATTCCTCCTACTTCAAGAGCATAGCTTAATTCATATAATAAAATACAAATATTCCTTACAAGAATACATGTGCTATTTTGGTTATCCCCCCTCTTTTTATTTTTTAATAAAAGGTGCAGTCAATTGTGATGGCCATAGCGGCTCTGAGGAAGTACCGGATGCGATGGAACGCGTCAGCCAAGTAACTATTGTAACGTCCATGGCCGCGGACCGTCGGGATTACTCACCCCACAACGGCCGCAGACATGGTCTGGTGAGCGCTGGCCCGCATCTCCTCCCCAGGAGATGCCAGCGCTCACTTCCGCTCTACTCTGCTGTGTCCCGTAGGGTGCGCGCGCACGCTCTCGCCCGGCCTTAAAGGGCCAGTGCGCGCACATGTAAAACATCATTAATCAGCCCATGATCACCCTGGACTATAAAAAGGGCCCTGCCCCTTTGCTCATTGCCTGAGCATTGTTTGTATTCCTCTGTTAGTCTTGCAAATGGTCCCTTAGTGTTATCCTGTTCCAGTTGTTCCCGTGCCCTGCTACCTGTATCCTGTGTTGTAGTTGTTCCTGTGCCCGCTATAGTGTTGTTCCTGTGCCACGTCTGCTGCGTTACACCACGTCTGGTGTTATCTGTCTTGCATGCATCACCTGCCATCAAGATCCCATCTGCGCCTAGCCGTAACTACTGTCTGGACTATCAAAGGTACCCTTGTGCTTGGACTATATATATATTAACTTGGTACACTGTAGTTTGGCCAGCTGCCGTCCCGCTACGGCGGTGCGGCCTAGTGGGTCCACACACCCACAGATTGTGACAACTATACTTTGACACGGACGTGATTGACGTCATCACGCCATGCACCTGCCCTGCGTTACTCCACGCTGCACAAAAAGGTCTCGGATATGCATCATGCTTTAAACTGTGAGACACCGGCTAAAACTAGGTAGACCTCTCTGGCCACACAGATTGGAATCAGATCTTTTGTTGGATCAGACCACACAGAGCAGAACCTACTAACTTTCACCACTGAACGACCTGAAAAAAAAAAATTCTGCCCCAAATTTAAATATGCGACTAAAGTCTAATTTAACTCCAGACCTCTACTACGTTGGTCGCACGCAATATATATCAGCCTGATATGCTACTTTTGTATGGTGAACACTTCACCTTGTACCTGGTCTATTAACGACGGATTGGTTGAGCCAAAGATCCTCTGGCTATATACAATACATTGAATAAAGGGGCCCCATGAAGATATCTACAAGTAGATGAGTATATTCGTCATTGGATTTATATGCATATGTTACATACTTATATGGAAAGGCCTTTTCGGCTGAACACCTACTAAAGTGACGATTTGAAAGACCTCTCTCTTCAGTCTTGTAGTAGATATCCTCTTTATTCTACTTTATTGTATATGACAAAGGTTTTTTCCCTGTCAGAAGGTGCAATAATTTAGTTCTATACTTTCATACTGTATTGTACTGTAGCATATTGTGCCATTGCTCTTGATATATATATATTTTATATTTCACTTTTGTTTTTGTATAACTTGTAGTTGGTATTTGACCATGGAAATGGTATTTCTACAATTTTTTTTAAATAAAAAAAATACTGATATTTAATCTAAAATAAATTAGAATTATTTTTGCAATTCAGGGTGTGCTGGCTTTGTCTGAGAATATTATTTTGTTGTCTTTATTATATAGTCTATAGTTCATATAATGCCCTGCTAAATGATGAAATGTCTCACCTTGCCAGGACTAAAAGGAGTCCCAAAACATTATATTTTCTCCACCAAGCTTCAGAGAATGCATAAAATGCTCCCCAACATTCTTTTTTTATCTGTTCTACAGCTCATGTACGTTCTTCGACTTAACCGTCCATCAATAAATCACCCCATACAAAAGAATATAACTTCTTGTAAAGGATCTGCCAGGCACAGCTTCGGGGTTAACTCCCAGAACTAATCAGTCAGCACCTGAGAATACATCCCTGAGACTGACTCCTGCTTCCACCATTTAGGCTGGCAGGCTTAGGAGTGGGAGAGCCTATCGTAACCTGGCCAGACTCAGCTAGCTCCCGCCCTTGGTCTATTTAAGCCTGCACTTCCTGTCCCTCGGTGCTTGTGATTCTTTCCTTGTGGTTTCCTGGCCCAGCTACAGCTCCTGCTATTTTTGATCCTGCTCCATACAGACCCTGGCTTACCGACTACTCTTCTGCTTTTCGTTTTGTACCTCGCACACTCCTGGCTTGACTCGGCTCGTTCACCACTGTTCCTTTGTATGTTTGTCGTGTTTGTCGTGCACTTACTGAGCGCAGGGACCGCCGCCCAGTTGTACCCCGTCGCCTAGGGCAGGTCGTTGCAAGTAGGCAGGGAAAGAGTGGCGGGTAGATTAGGGCTCACTTGTCCGTTTCCCTACCCCCTGCCATTACACTTCTATAATATTACCTCCTATGTACAAGAATATAACTTCTATTATACTGCCCCCATGAAAACAAATATATAACTACTATAATACTGCCTCCTATATACAAGTATATTACTACTATAATACTGCCCCCTATATACAAGAATATAACTTCTATAATACTGCCCCCTATATACAAGAATATAAAACTACTATAATACTGCCCCTATATACAAGAATATAACTACTATAATACTGCTCCTATGTACAAGAATATAACTACTATAATACTGCCCCTATATACAAGAATATAACTACTATAATACTGCTCCTATGTACAAGAATAAAGCTTCTATAATACTGCCACTATATACGAAAATATAACTATTATAATGCTGCCTCCTATGTACAAGAATATAACTTCTATAATACTGTCCCCTATATACAAGAATATAACTACTATAATACTGCCCCTATATAAAAGAATATAACTACTATAATACTGCCCCCTTTATACAAGAATATAACTACTATAATACTGCCCCTATATACAAGAATATAACTACTATAATACTGCCCCTATGTACAAGAATATAATTACTATAATACTGCCCCCTATATACAAGAATATAACTACTATAATTCTGCTCCCCTATACAAGAATATACCTACTATAATACTGCTTCTATGTACAAGAATATAACTACTATAATACTGCCCCCTATGTACAAGAATATAACTACTATAATACTGCTCCTATGTACAATATAACTACTATAATACTGCCCCCTATATACAAGAATATAACTACTATAATACTGCCCCCTATATACAAGAATATAACTACTATAATACTGCTCCTAAATACAAGAATATAACTACTATAATACTGCCCCCTACATACAAGAATATAACTACTATAATACTGCTCCCTATGTACAAAAATAGAACTACTATAATACTGCTCCCTATATCCAAGAATATAACTACTATAATACTGACCCCTATATACAAGAATATAACTACTATAATACTGACCCCTATGTACAAAAATATAACTACTATAGTGATCTTTTTTTATTAAAAAAACTTGCAACAAAATATTACAATATATATACAAAACACTCATAACAGATATACAATAAACTTGTCTCTTAATAACATCACAAATATTAAACAAAGCATGATATATTAATATTCCTCCAGTATAAATTCAAATTCTTTTACGTGTCTTTCCTATACACAGTCTTAAGACTTTCCAAGATATGATGCCTGACAGTATTACAGGAGAGTTCTTCTTTATTGATGACCAGGCTGCATCGCGCACACCACAGATGATACATGGTCACCACATTTATGACATATAATGAACTTCTAAAAGAAATAGTAGGACAACAGCACACGTCTCCAAATCTTCAAAGTGGTTTTATTGTCAAGACATCCACAATAGACAGGCAATGTTTCGTCCCATAGTGAGTGAGGGGTCTTTGTCAAGCCTTCTATCATATACACTAAGTTCGGGCTGAAAGTCTCCATACAGCAGCTGAGAGTATGACTGTCCCACTAGATGTGGTAACTGCAGGGACAGGGACACAGCTTCCCATAATTGTATACTGAAAGGACACTCTAACAGTAGACACTCTAACAGTAGATGTTCCATGGTCTCTAGTATCTGGGGACACTCTTCTCTAGGACAGAATCTGTCCAACACGTATCTACACTTAAGGTTGGCTCGAACATACATTTTACCATGGAATCCCAACCATGCCACGTCCCTCATGTGCGCAGGAACTCTAGGGTCATCCAGAATTTTTGCAGCCTGCCTTATATCAAGGCTCGGGGGCTACCCTCAATTGTATATGGACAGTGAACTGACATCCAAGGAGCTTCTTGTACAAATCCTTCCTATGGAGTAACTTGACATCATCATACAATATCTTCCATTTAATGATCTTCCTAATTATATTGACTCCAAACCAAGACAAGTTATTCTTAATGCACCCTGAGATCCTCTTTATGGGGTCACCTATTGACCACACAGACACAAACTGCTGGATCTGACTCTTAAACAAACAGCCCCATGGCTTGACCTCAGCATTCTTACAAAATAAAAAATTCTTCATCAGAAACATCAGACTAAAGAAGAGCTCCGGGCAGGGCATGGAAAGACCACCTTCCTTATGAGGGAGATAGACAATGTTCCTCCTGACTACATTTACCCTGTTACCCCACAAGAAGCGGGAGAAAACATTTGTCAGTCTGGGAAGTAAAGTATCCGGTACTGGAAACACCACATTGATATATAGAAAGAGCGGGAGGAGGAAGCTCTTCAACAGGCGGATCTTCTCCTGATACGTCAGCCGCCAATGCTTCCAGCTCAGCACCTTCTGCTCACACAGCGCTAACTTCTCCTCCCAGTTCACCTTCCCTTCATCCACAGCTCCAAACACAACTCCCAAAATCTTTATCTTCTCCTGAACTGTTCTGAAGGGCACTGAGAAGACATCACTGTCATTTCCCAACCACAAGGCCTCGCTCTTCTCCATATTCACAGCAGAATTAGACACCTGGGAAAACCTGGCTATCTCTTTCTGTAGAGCTGCACAGTCACCAGCAGAAGACAACATGACCGTCACATCATCCGCATAGGCGCAGAACTTTATCTCTTCTACTTTATTCTACAAATGACATTTCAACCCCATAAACTTTTTATTATCCTGCAATTTCCTTAAAAATGGATCCAGACTAAACACATATAATAATGGGCTGATAGGGCAGCCTTGCCGCACACCCGACTTTATACTGAAGGCATCTGCCAAGTGACCATTAATCAGAGGCCGGCTAACTGCCTCCTTATACAGAACCTGCAGCCATTGTACAAACTGCGCAGGAAGGCCGTACTCCAACAACACCTGATACAGGAAATCATGATGGACTCTATCAAAGGCCTTACTCTGGTCTAAGCCTACTATATATGTCCCCAGCTCATGCTGCTTAATATAAGTCATGGATTCTCCCATCAGCAGCAAGGAGTCCTCTATAGTCCGGCCTTTCACACCACACGTCTGATTAGGGATGATGAGATCATCCGCCACCTCACTCAGCCTATAATACAAGATCTTGGCCAGGATTTTATAATCCGTGTTCAGCAGGGACAATGGACGCCAATTTTTTAAATCTTTTAGATTTCCCTTCTTTGCTAGCAGAACTAAAACAGGATTTATACTGTAAAAAAAAAAAAAAACATCGAAAAAGGCCATACTTACAAATGGACACAGCCAGGTCAGAAACGCTGATGAAGGAGAGTGAGCAGGTGCTTTATATAATAATAGCCACTCCCACTAGTCGTGAGGGGAGTGGTGTGTGTGTGGTGCATGGGATGTGTAGTAAGAAATAATAAATTAATAGTGTGTGTGCAAGTGTAATACTATAAGTGAAATATAGGGGGCAGTAATGAGTGAAGTGCCTCAATAGAAATAAATGGATAATGGGGTGCAAGTCTGTGAAACAAGGAGGGATAGTGTGTACGTCATGAGGCACAACGTGTATAGCCAGGTAGAAGCCTATTTGTGACGCCTTGATAGTTCATAGAGCGGGCTACCCTGCTTGCTATGCCAAACAACAACACACCATGCTCTCCCAGCATCAAAGACCCGGCTGTGTCCAAGAGAAGCGAATATACGTAATAATGAAAAATACTTGGGGTATTAGTGATCATTTTGGCCAAAAGGACGCAATACTGTGATTGTAAAAGTTTCCCCGCAGAGAGACAATCATTATATACCTGCACCAGGTCAGGGGCCAATAAATCCCTGAACTCCTTATAAAACTCGCTGGTCAGGCCGTCCAGACCAGGACTCTTCTTGGCTTTTAAGGAGTCAATGCTCCTCTTTACCACCTCCTCAGATATAGGTTCAGCCATGCTATCTGCCTGCGCTGGATCTAATTTTGGCAGGGTCACACTCTTCAAATAGGCTTTTATGTCGTCATCTCTAATCTGACTCCCTTTAAACAGTTTTCCATAATAATTTCCAATGATTTTATGACGTTTTTTCTGTTCTGATTGCTCCATCCCTTTCTCATCTAATAGACTCACCAGAAGTTTCTTACTAACCCGGTTCTTACAGGCAATGAAGGGATTTGGGGTATGAACCCCCCAACTATCAAACTGGCCTTCTGCCTTAAGAGACTTGAGGCGATCAAACTGCAGCTGTCTCATCTTCTGCTTTATCTGGCGGACGCTCTCGCCGTCTACCTGCTCTCCACTATTGATCTTACTATATAGACGGCTCAGTAGCAGTCTCAGTGCAGAATACCTCATATAATAAACTGCTTGATGTCTCTTTTCATGTCCTCCCACCACTCCGCTGTATCATCGCACATACACTGGGTAGTTCTCCGGTCATTATAAAATGCGATAAAAGACTCTTTAAACTCTGGATCCTGGACCGCAGAGCTATTTACCTTCCAGTAGCCCTTACCATAGACCCAGTGGCGTAACTACCGCTATGGCTGCTACAGCGCGACGCCACTGAAGGGGTTGTTACTACAAAAGACATGCTTGTGGATAGGGGATACATGTGTGATCGCTGGGACGCCCAGCGATAAGGAGAACCGGGGAACCGAAAGTCCCCCGAAGTTCTACATGACAAACCTCGGACTTCCAGGCTCTGTCTGCAGCTCTATAGAAAGGAATTGTGCACCGGTCGCGCTTGTGCGCATGCATCATTTTTTATTCAGCTGCGCAGACGGCGGAAGTCCGAGGTTTGTCATGGAGAACTTCGGGGGACTTTGTCCCCCGTTCTCCTTATCGCTGCCAGCGATCACACATATATCCCCTATCCTGTGGATAGGGGATGCATGTCTTTTGTAGGACAAACTGTATGGCGTTGTTTTTTTTTTTTGGGGGGGGGCTATATGGCATTATCTACAGGGGGGTGTCTGTATGGCGTTATCTACAGGGGGGTCCGTATGGCGTTATCAACAGGGGGACTGTATGGCGTTATCTACAGGGGGTCTGTATGGCGTTATCTACAGGGGGGTCTGTATGGCATTATCTACAGGGGGGTCTGTATGGCGTTATCCACAGGGGCTGTCTGGCGTTATCTACAGGGGGTGTCTATATGGCGTTAGCTACAGGGGGTGCCCATATGGCGTAATCTGCAGGGAGGTCCGTATGGTGTCTGTATGGCGTTATCTACAGGGGGGATCTGTATGGCGTTATCTACAGGGGGATCTGTATGGCGTTATCTACAGGGGGTGTCTGTATGGCGTTATCTACAGGGGGGTGTCTGTATGGCGTTATCTACATGGGGATCTGTATGGCGTTATCTACAGGGGGATCTGTATGGCGTTATCTACAGGCGGAGCTGTATGGCGTTATCTACAGGCGGAGCTGTATGGCGTTATCTACAGGGGGGCTGTAAGGCGTTATCTACAGGGGGCTGTGTATGGCGCTATCTATAGGGGGCGCTGTGTGGTGGAATCTAAAGGGAGGCACTATCTACAAGGGGGTGTTGTGTGATACCCAGAGGAGGGGGGCCCCAGTCAAAAGTTTGCTATGGGGTGCAGTCTATCCTAGTTATGCCCCTGCATAGACCACAGCATCGTCCAGATCCAACGTTATAATCACCATACAGTGGTCAGAGAACTCTATAGGACTTATCCTATACTGAGAACACGTCAATTCTTTTTTAATGTACACACGGTCTATTCTGCTTGCATTACCTCCCTTATGATAAGTGTAAGCTTTACGACTACAATGTAGACCATAGGGGTCCACTAAATGAGCCTGCTGGACTAGATTATTGAGAACTACTGGAACGATCCACATTACTGGAGACGCTATTGAAGTCACCACTCAAAATAAAGACCTTAGAAGTAAAACAATAGGGCTTAATATTTTGGAATAATTCCCTCCTCTCTTTTCTGGTTTGCTGGGCATAGATATTAATGACTCTATAATGTACAGTCCAGCATCAGGCAGCGGCCGGAGCAGATCTCCAGGACTTTCTCCACTTGTACGTCCATGTTATGAAATAGAATTCCTACACCATCATTTCGTTCCAGTCCAAAGGACCAGAATGATGGTCCATGTCTCCAGTCCCTCTTGGCTGCATACACCTGAGCATTGCTCTTCAGATAGGTCTCTTGTATAAAGATGATATCAGATTTGACGTCAGACAGACGCTGGAATATCGCCTGCCGCCTGCTCCTATTTTTCACACTGTTCACATTGATGGAGGTGATTTTCAGCCTAATCCCGGTTACATGTCTTTCCTACTTTTTTTCCTTCTTCCACTGCTATGTCCTGTAACACCCCATCTTTTGGTGGACATTGGGGGGTCAGCGTCTTCATCCTGAGGTTCGTCATCTGGGTTGTGTGAGGAGACTTGCTCCATCTCTGCTTCTTCTTCCTGGTCATCTTCTCCCAGTGCACAGTAATGTCCCCCAGTTATCGCCAGCACTGGAGACTCCGGTGATTTCTTTGCAGCAGTGATTTTTTTCTTAGAATAATCAAATGTTTTACTTCTCCTTTAAACCGTCTGAAATCCCTCCTCATCCATACTGTTCGCTGCGGCTGGATCAGCTGGTTCCTTACTGGTCGCTGCGGCTGGATCAGCTGGTTCCTTACTGGTCGCTGCGGCTGGATCAGCTGGTTCCTTACTGGTCGCTGCGGCTGGATCAGCTGGTTCCTTACTGGTCGCTGCGGCTGGATCAGCTGGTTCCTTACTGGTCACTGCGGCTGGATCAGCTGGTCCCTTACTGGTGTTGGGCAAATGTTTAGATGTTTTGGTGACAGAGTGACTGGATATATTACTTTTAGCATGACCTCTATTTTCAGTGGCTGGTGACACTTGTGCAGCATCCACAGATAGGACATTCGTCTCTGGAGCAGGGTCTCTGGTACTTCGGCTCACATCCTCGCTGGGACTTCCAGGTTCTGGGGTTGTATCTACACATATGGAGACATCCTCCTGCTCTTCCTCCATGGCTCCTTTAAAGGTCTCCTCTTTATTATGTTCTGCATGTGGACACTCTCGGAATGTATGTCCAGGTCCTAAGCACAGGTTACAGATGACAGGTCCTGTACAATCATCCTTCAAATGCCCAAACTGACCACATAGTGAGCACTTAATACGGGAACAGTTGAATGCCAGGTGTCTGCCCCCACATCTATGGCACAGTCGCGGTTGACCAGGGTAGTAACATATGCCTCTCTCCGAGCCCAGGTAGAATGAGTGCGGCAGATGTCTGGTCACTCCATTCTCCTGAACCAGCTGAATCTTGACAGAATATCCTCCATTCCAGATCTCATCCTCATCATAGATCTTTATTGGCAGTCTCTTCACATCACAATATCTGCTTAACCAGTGCTGCAAATCTGCCAGAGCCACCACCTCAGACTGGAACAGGACGGTGGCGGTGACTACCTGGGGTTTAGTCAGCTGGATGACATGTAGATGCTCCCACATCGCGTGCTCCTTTGTATCATTATAAATACTCCAGAATAAGTCTAGACTATATTGCAGCTTGAAACTGATGTCATAATTCCTGCTGGAGGGAACGTGGATCAGAGCGAACACCTCAGAAGCTTTAAACTTCATAAACTCCTTCAACAAAACTTTCCCAATGTTGAGTCTGGAGGGGAGGTTTTCCTCTGGTCCTGAGTACCTGATTCTGACCGCGTCCCTCCTCTGAGGTGTGGGGTTAGTCGGTCTTGTGACGCTGGAGAACAGTCTTCTGTACTGAGGTCTGTCAGCAGGTGGGTGAGGACTGGACCTCTCCTCAGCTGATTGTTCTGCAGATCCTCCTGTGTCGGCTCCTGATCGCTGTGTAACCTGCGCTCCATTCACTGACACTGCGGACGGCTGAACCTCCAGAACAGGGTCTGCAATGTCCGCCTCAGCCTGTGCCGCTGGTTCATCAGATATCAGACTGTCAATCACCGCGCTGAGTGAGGTCTCACTTACAATGTCAGTATATGCGGCACTTTCTTGGCACTTTCTTGCTCACTCCCAGGAGGGCCACTCGCATTCACTTCATCTGTACTGCACATAGAGTCTACTGCAGTTAACCCCTCGTCAGCTGGCACACATTTCTCTGCAGCTTTAGCAGCATTTGTGTTGGCTGATTGCACAGACCCCACACATGATGAGAGATCTGATCCTCCAGCCACTGCACACTCATATCTTCCAGGGTTTCCCTGCGCCACAATATTATACACAGTATTATAGTCAGTGTCTTTTTTTGCAATGATATTTTTTCTCTTCACAGTTTTGGCTCTGGTCTCCCTTTTGTTCTCCATTGCCCAATTCTTTATTTTGGGTACTGTGCATGATTCTTTCTGCAATCTCTCCTTCAATATAACCAGCTCACGTGTGCAAACTTCCAGACACTCACATTTCATCAGCTTTGCCTTTGGATCAGTCTCTTGGTTAATTTCAGTTCTCAACTTGCGAACTTGCATTTCCATTTTAAAGATATTTTTCTTTGTCATTTTTGTGCACAATTCACCAACATCATGAGATTCAGTTGACTCACCAGCCACCATTTCCAGATCATCACCTCCACCATCTCCATGCTGCAGACAAAACTCCAGACTCTGGGCTTTCCCAGGATCATCAGCCCAGGACCCCTCCCCTCCACCTGGGTCAGAAGCCATGCATAGTCCTAACAGGGAGCTCACAAGCACACGTCTATCCTCTCCTATGGACAAGAATAGAACTACTATAATCCTGCTCCTATGTACAAGAATAGAACTACTATAATACTGCTCCCCTATATACAAGAATATAACAACTATAATACTGCCCCTATATACAAGAATATAACTACTATAATACTGCTCCTATATACACGAATATAACTACTATAATACTGCCCCCTATATACAAGAATATAACCACTATAATACTGCCCCTATATACAAGAATATAACTACTATAATACTGCTCCTATATACAAGAATATAACTACTATAATACTGCCCCCTATATACAAGAATATAACTAGTATAATACTGCCCCCTATGTACAAGAATATAACTACTATAATACTGTCTACTATATACAAGAATATAACTACTATAATACTGCCCCCTATATACAAGAATATAACTAGTATAATACTGCCCCCTATGTACAAGAATATAACTACTATAATACTGCTCCTATATACAAGAATATAACTACTATAATACTGCCCCCTATATACAAGAATATAACTACTATAATTATCTTCTTTTTTTTTTATTTGAAAACTTGCAACAAATTATTACAATACCTTTGCAATACACTCATAACAGATAAAGAAAATAAACATTTGTCTCTTAATAATATCACAATCATTAAACAAACCATAATATATGAATATTGCTCCAGTATAGATGGTTTCAACTATTTTTCATGATATTATTCTAGACAGTATTACAGGAGAGTTCTTCTTTATTGGTGCCCGGGCAGCATCGCGCACACCACAGAGGGTACACGGTCACCACATTTATGACATATAGTGAACCTCTATGATATAAACGGAGTTCGGGGTAGAAGTCTCCATACAGCAGCTGAGAGTTTCACTGTCCCACTAGATGTGGTGACTTCAGGGACACAGCAGGGACATTACTCTGTAGATAAGTCTCTTATATAAAGATGACATTGGTTGTGTCGTCAGACAGACGCTGGAATATCGCCTGCCCCTATTCTTCACACTGTTCACGTTAATAGGAGGCGATTTTCAGCCTCATCCTGGTTACATGTCTTTCCTACTTTTTTTCCTTCTTCCACTGCTATGTCCTGTAACACCCCATCTTTTGGTGGACATTGGGGGGTCAGCATCTTCATCCTGAGGTTCGTCATCTGGGTTGTGTGAGGAGACTTGCTCCATCTCTGCTTCTTCTTCCTGGTCATCTTCCCCCAGCGCACAGTAACGTCCCCCAGTTATCGCCAGCACTGGAGACTCCGGTGATTTCTTTGCAGCAGTGATTTTTTTCCTAGAAGAATCATCTGTTTTACTTCTCCTTTTAACCGTCTGAAATCCCTCCTCATCCATAATGGTTGCTGCGGCTGGATCAGCTGGTTTTTTACTGGTCACTGCGGCTGGCCCAGCTGGTTTTTTACTGGTCGCTGCGGCTGGATCAGCTGGTTCCTTACTGGTGTCGGGCAGATGTTTGGTGACAGAGTGACTGGATATTTTACTTTTAGCATGTCCTCTATTTTCAGTGGCTGGTGACACTTGTGCAGCATCCACAGATGGGACATTCGTCTCTGGAGCACGATCTCTTGCACTTCGGCTCACATCATCGTTGGGGTTTCCAGGTTCTGGGGTCATATCTACACATATGGAGATCCTCCTGGTCTTCCTCCATGGCTTCTTTAAAGGTCTCCTCTTTATTATGTTCTGCATGCAGACACTCCCGGAATGTATGTCCAGGTCCTAAGCACAGGTTACAGATGACAGGTCCTGTACAATCGTCCTTCACATGCCCAAACTGACCACATAGTGAGCACTTAATACGGGAACAGTTGAATGCCAGGTGTCTGCCCCCACATCTATGGCACAGTCGCGGTTGTCCAGGGTAGTAACATACGCCTCTCTCCGAGCCCAGGTAGGAGTGCGGCAGATGTCTGGTCACTCCATTCTCCTGAACCAGCTGGATCTTGACAGAATATCCTCCATTCCAGATCTCCTCCTCATGATAGATCTTTGTTGGCAGTCTCTTCACCTCACAATATCTGCTCAACCAGTGCTGCAAATCTGCCAGAGCCACCACCTCAGACTGGAACAGGACGGTGGCGGTGACTACCTGGGGTTTAGTCAGCTGGACGACATGTAGATGCTCCCACATCGCGTGCTCCTTTGTATCGTTATAAATAGGTGGGTTCCCCACACATGATGAGAGATGTGATCCTCCAGCCACTGCACACTCATATCTTCCAGGGTTTCCCTGCTCCACAATATTATACACAGTCTTATAGTCAGTGTCTTTTTTTGCAATGATATTTTTTCTCTTCACAGTTTGGGCTCTGGTCTCCCTTTTGTTCTCAATTGCCCGATTCTTTATTTTGGGTACTGTGCATGATTCTTTCTGCAATCTCTCCTTCAATATCACCAGCTCACGTGTGCAAACATCCAGACACTCACATTTCATCAGCTTTGCCTTTGGATCAGTCTCTTGGTTAATTTCAGTTCTCAATTTGCGAACTTGCATTTCCATTTTAAAGATATTTTTCTTTGTCAATTTTGTGCACAATTCACTAACATCATGAGATTCAGTTGACTCACCAGCCACCATTTCCAGATCATCACCTCCACCATCTCCATGCTGCAGGCCAAACTCCAGACTCTGGGCTTTCCCAGGATCATCAGCCCAGGACCCCTCCCCTCCACCTGGGTCAGAAGCCATGCATAGTCCTAACAGGGAGCTCACAAGCACACGTCTATCCTCTCCTATGGACAAGAATAGAACTACTATAATACTGCCCCCTATATACAAGAATAGAACTACTATAATACTGCCACTATATACAAGAATATAACTACTATAATACTACCCCCTATATACAAGAATATAACTACTATAATACTGCCCCTATATACAAGAATATGACTACTATAATACTGCCCCTATATACAAGAATATAACTACTATAACACTGCTCCCTATATACAAGAATATAACTACTATAATACTGCCTCCTATATACAAGAATATAATTACTATAATACTGCCCCTATATACAAGAATATAACTACTATAATACTGCCCCCTATATACAAGAATATAACTACTATAATACTGCCCCTATATACAAGAATATAACTACTATAATACTGCTCCTATATACAAGAATATAACTACTATAATACTGCTCCTATATACAAGAATATAACTACTATAATACTGCCCCCTATATACAAGAATATAACTACTATAATACTGCCCCTATATACAAGAATATAACTAGTATAATACTGCCCCCTATGTACAAGAATATAACTACTATAATACTGTCTACTATATACAAGAATATAACTACTATTATTATCTTTTTTATTTGAAAACTCGAAACAAATTATTACAATACCTTTGCAATACACTCATAACAGATAAAGAAAATAAACATTTGTCTCTTAATAACATCACAATCATTAAACAAACCATAATATATGAATATTGCTCCAGTATAGATTGTTTCAACTATTTTTCATGATATTATTCTAGACAGTATTACAGGAGAGTTCTTCTTTATTGGTGACCGGGCAGCATCGCGCGCACCACAGAGGGTACACGGTCACCACATTTATGACATATAGGAATCCTCTATGATATAAACAGAGTTCGGGGTAGAAGTCTCCATACAGCAGCTGAGAGTTTCACTGTCCCACTAGATGTGGTGACTGCAGGGACACAGCAGGGACATTACTCTGTAGATAAGTCTCTTGTATAAAGATGACATTGGTTTTGTCGTCAGACAGTTGCTAGAAAATCGCCTGCCGCCTGCTCCTATTCTTCACACTGTTCACATTAATAGAGGTGATTTTCAGCCTCATCCTGGTTACATGTCTTTCCTACTTTTTTTCCTTCTTCCACTGCCATGTCCTGTAACACCCCATCTTTTGGTGGACATTGGGGGGTCAGCATCTTCATCCTGAGGTTCGTCATCTGGGTTGTGTAAGGAGACTTGCTCCATCTCTGCTTCTTCTTCCTTGTCATCTTCCCCCAGTGCACAGTAACGTCCCCCAGTTATCGCCAGCACTGGAGACTCCGGTGATTTCTTTGCAGCAGTGATTTTTTTCCTAGAAGAATCATCTGTTTTACTTCTCCTTTTAACCGTCTGAAATCCCTCCTCATCGATACTGGTCGCTGCGGCTGGATCAGCTGGTTCTTTACTGGTCGCTGCGGCTGGATCAGCTGGTTCTTTACTGGTTGCTGCGGCTGGATCAGCTGGTTTTTTACTGGTCGCTGCGGCTGGATCAGCTGTTTTTTTATTGGTCGCTGCGGCTGGCCCAGCTGGTTTTTTACTGGTCGCTGCGGCTGGATCAGCTGGTTCCTTACTGGTGTTGGGCAGATGTTTAGATGTTTTGGAGACAGAGTGACTGGATATTTTACTTTTAGCATGACCTCTATTTTCAGTTGCTGGTGACACTTGTGCAGCATCCACAGATGGGACATTCGTCTCTGGAGCAGGGTCTCTGGTACTTCGGCTCACATCCTCGCTGGGGCTTCCAGGTTCTGCGGTCATATCTACACATATGGAGACATCCTCCTGCTCTTCCTCCATGGCTTCATTAAAGGTCTCCTCTTTATTATGTTCTGCATGTGGACACTCCCGGAATGTATATCCAGGTCCTAAGCACAGGTTACAGATGACAGGTCCTGTACAATCGTCCTTCACATGCCCAAACTGACCACATAGTGAGCACCTTATACGGGAACAGTTGAATGCCAGGTGTCTGCCCCCACATCTATGGCACAGTCGCGGTTGTCCAGGGTAGTAACATACGCCTCTCTCCGAGCCCAGGTAGAAGGAGTGCGGCAGATGTCTGGTCACTCCATTCTCCTGAACCAGCTGGATCTTGACAGAATATCCTCCATTCCAGATCTCCTCCTCATCATAGATCTTTGTTGGCAGTTTCTTCACCTCACAATATCTGCTCAACCAGTGCTGCAAATCTGCCAGAGCCACCACCTCAGACTGGAACAGGACGGTGGCGGTGACTACCTGGGGTTTAGTCAGCTGGACGACATGTAGATGCTCCCACATCGCGTGCTCCTTTGTATCGTTATAAATACTCCAGAACAAGTCTAGACTATATTGCAGCTTGAAACTGATGTCATAATTCCTGCTGGAGGGAACGTGGATCAGAGCGAACACCTCAGAAGCTTTAAACTTCATAAACTCCTTCAACAAAACTTTCCCAATGTAGAGTCTGGAGGGGAGGTTTTCCTCTGGTCCTGAGTACCTGATTCTGACCGCGTTCCTCCTTTGAGGTGCGGGGTTAGTCGTCTTGTGACGCTGGAGAACAGTTTCCTGTACTGAGGTATGTCAGCAGGTGGGTCAGGACTGGACCTCTCCTCAGCTGAATGTACTGCAGATCCTCCTGTGTCTGCTCCTGATCGCTGTGTAACCTGTACTCCATTCACTGACACTGCGGGCGGCTGAACCTCCAGAACAGGGTCTGCAATGTCCGCCTCAGCCTGTGCCGCTGGTTCATCAGATAGACTGTCAATCACCGCGCTGAGCGAGGTCTCACTTACAATGTCAGTATATGCGGCACTTTCTTGCTCACTCCCAGGAGTGCCACTCGCATTCACTTCATCAGTACTGCACATAGAGTCTACTGCAGTTTACCCCTCGTCAGCTGGCACACATTTCTCTGCAGCTTTAGCAGCATTTGTGTTGGCTGATTGCACAGACCCCACACATGATGAGAGATGTGATCCTCCAGCCACTGCACACTCATATCTTCCAGGGTTTCCCTGCTCCACAATATTATACACAGTCTTATAGTCAGTGTCTTTTTTTGCAATGATATTTTTTCTCTTCACAGTTTGGGCTCTGGTCTCCCTTTTGTTCTCAATTGCCCGGTTCTTTATTTTGGGTACTGTGCATGATTCTTTCTGCAATCTCTCCTTCAATATCACCAGCTCACGTGTGCAAACATCCAGACACTCACATTTCATCAGCTTTGCCTTTGGATCAGTCTCTTGGTTAATTTCAGTTCTCAATTTGCGAACTTGTATTTCCATTTGAAAGATATTTTTCTTTGTCAATTTTGTGCACAATTCACTAACATCATGAGATTCAGTTGACTCACCAGCCACCATTTCCAGATCATCACCTCCACCATCTCCATGCTGCAGACAAAACTCCAGACTCTGGGCTTTCCCAGGATCATCAGCCCAGGACCCCTCCCCTCCACCTGGGTCAGAAGCCATGCATAGTCCTAACAGGGAGCTCACAAGCACACATCTATCCTCTCCTATGGACAAGAATATAACTACTATAATACTGCCCCCTATATACAAGAATATGACTACTATAATACTGCCCCTATATACAAGAATATAACTACTATAATACTGCCCCCTATGGACAAGAATATAACTACTATAATACTGCCCCCTATATACAAGAATAGAACTACTATAATACTGCCACTATATACAAGAATATAACTTCTATAATACTGCCCCCTATATACAAGAATATAACTACTATAATACTGCCCCTATATACAAGAATATGACTACTATAATACTGCCCCTATATACAAGAATATAACTACTATAACACTGCTCCCTATATACAAGAATATAACTACTATAATACGTGGCATTCCAAAAGGCCAATTTATGAGAGTACGCAGGAATTGTAGCTCCATGGGTGATTTTGAGTGTCAGGCTCAGGAACTCAAGACAAGATTGAAGGATAGAGGTTTCCCCAAGGGTGTAATCAGAAAGGCCTATGAGGGAGCAAGGGACGCAGATAGGCAATGTCTTCTGGTTCTTAAAAAACGTAAAGAAGAACAAGTTACGAGACTCATAGGCACCTATGATTCTAAACAAAATGATATTATGCAAATCCTGAAAAGGTACTGGCGTATTCTCAGTTCTGATACAGATTTGGTTGATCAGATCACACAGTGGCCCTCTGTCACGTATCGGAGAGGGAAAAACATCAGGGACAGAGTCATGCACAGTTGTTTTGACCCCATTTTACCTAGGGGTACGTGGCTGGATAGACAAATACCAGGCACTTTTAGATGTGGTAGCTGTAAAGCTTGTGACTTCATTCTCAAAGGGAATAGCTTTACCAGTGTTGCAACACAGGAAAAGTACAACATTCGGGATTTTGTCAATTGCAAAACAGCGGTCGTGGTTTACCTTATTACATGCCCATGCCCCCTAAATTATGTGGGTAAAACGGCACGACAATTTCGGCGCCGGAAAAGGGAGCATGTCGGAGACATTATCCATGCTAGGGACACCCCAATATCTAAGCATGTGCATGCTAAACACCAAGGCCATGCAGCATGTTTAAAGTTTCAAGCAATTGAACTCATTAGACCCCCAAAAAGAGGAGGTGACTGGGACAATTTAATTCTACGCAAAGAAGCCCAATGGATCCATAGACTGGCATGCATACAACCAGCGGGTTTAAACGAGCAGACTAATTATACGAGTTTTATCTAATATGCAATACCATTCCTCTTTAGGCGGCCAATATTCACCCTGGGTTGCCTTTTGGGTGGGTGGTTTTAATCTGCATAGTGTACTATGTTTGATATGGCCATATTGGCCAGCCAATATATAAAGAGATCTTTTGTCAGAAACTCTAAATGGGAGGGATTCCGTAATCTTGTCCACCTAATATGTGTTTATAAACTAGAGAGTTGCTTTTTTGAGGTAGTCCACTTGCGGTGGGTAACTGTCCCGCAAGACATACTTACAAACAAATTATCGTTTTGCTCTTACCTTCCTCTTACTTGACAGTCCGGGCGATACGTCCTTGGCTTCTACTGCGCCTGTGCGTTCGGCTTGATGCGGTCGATGATGACCCCTGGCTGTCAGCTGACGGCGGGGGGTCACATGGGCAGGTGTCACGAATCGAGAGGGTGCTGTGATTGGTCAGTTCATGTAGCACCGCCAAATACGAGGGGTGGAGTTTTGGTGCTTATAGTAACCCAGCGCCTGCAATGAAGTATGCCGTTGACATCGATACGAGCATCTTCCCGTGACGCACAGCAGAATATCTGCTGTTGAATATTATTATCGCTGGTGATGAGGCCAGAGTGACCAAGATACGGACCCCTGAGGATGAGTATCTGAAACGCGTAGGGTCGTTCATTGTACATGGAATGTTTGCATAGGGGACAGTAGCATTGTGTTACACCCAGCGCTAGGAGATCCGGTGTTTGTTTACGGACACTGGTGCATTTTGGGGATTGTACTACTGTTGTGCCCAGGATAAATGCTGGTTCCAGTGAAACATTGTTACAAACACTGAGATATATTTATCATAATGACTCAGTGTTTCTTGTTTAATACGTTTTTAAATTTTCACGGTGGGGCTTTCTTCACAGTGGTGTGTTACCCCTGTTTTTAAAACGAGTTACTATTAAAAGGTATATTTTACTCAGTTGTCACTTCAGTGAACCTTCGAATTTTCTCATATTGTGGGAGCACAATTATATTTATATCAATTTATACAGTGAATTTACTATAATACTGCCTCCTATATACAAGAATATAATTACTATAATACTGCCCCCTATGTACAAGAATATAACTACTATAATACTGCTCCCTATGTACAAGAATATAACTACTATAATACTGCTCCTATATACAAGAATATAACCACTATAATACTGCCCCCTATATACAAGAATATAACTACTATAATACTGCTCCCTATGTACAAGAATATAACTACTATAATTCTGCCCCTATATACAAGAATATAACTACTATAATACTGCCCCCTATGTACAAGAATATAACTACTATAATACTGCTCCTATGTACAAGAATACAACTACTATATTATTGCCACTATGCATAAGAATATAGCTGCTATAATACTGCCCCCTATGTACAAGAATATAACTACTATAATACTGCTCCTATGTACAAGAATACAACGACTATATTATTGCCCCTATGCACAAGAATATAATTACTATAATACTGCCCCTATGTACAAGAATATAACTGCTATAATACTGCTCCTATATACAAGAATATAACTACTATAATACTGCCTCCTATATACAAGAATATAACTACTATAATACTGCTACTATATACAAGAATATAACTACTATAATACTGCCCCCTGTATACAAGAATATAACTACTATAATACTGCTCCTATATACAAGAATATAACTACAATAATACTGCCCCCTATATACAAGAATATAACTACTATAATACTGCCCCCTGTATACAAGAATATAACTACTATAATACTGCCTCCTATGTACAAGAGTATAACTACTATAATACTACCCCCTATGTACAAGAATATAACTACTATAATATTCCCTCTATGTACCAGAATATAACTACTATAATACTGGCAGCAGGGTAAATAGCCAGCTCACCTCCAAACAAACCACCGATCCACAATTAGCACATGGCAGTATCAGGCACGGATAAGTCCAGAGCGGGACACACACAGGGTTGGAGGGAGAAATTCCAGTTATACAAATCCACGGCAATGTAGTAAAATCTTTGGTTAGCTATGACTAAGCATGTTTATCCGAAACGCGCAAGCGAAACCTGTGCTCCTTGGTAATGCTGTGGTTGTTTTAAAATGTTCAAATAAAGAAGCAAAGATTTTACTACATTGCCGTGGATTTGTATCGCTGGATTTTCTCCCTCTAATACTATAATACTGCCCCCTATATACAATAATATAACTACTATAATACTGCCCCCTATGTACAAGAATATAACTACTGTAATATTGCCCCCTATATACAATAATATAACTACTATAATACTGCCCCTATGGACAATAATATAATGTACAAGAATTTAACTAGTTTTATGAATCTGAACAGGACAGATTATTTTTATATAGAACATATAGACTTCTGTGCATAAGAGAGTCGGCTTCCTGGCATCTGCTTGATTTGTATATCGCTAATGGTGTATTGAATAGCTGAGTCTGCGTCCAGTGATAACAGGCTGCGAATAAATTCTCTCAGTCACAGTCAATATAACATTATTGCTACAATTTGATTATTGATTGTGTTATATTATTTACTGTTTTTTCCAAACAATTATAATCCTTAATCAATAGATGGATGGAAGATTAACACTGATACTGGAAATTGTTATCCTGTTGCTTTGAAATTAAAAAAGAAAATCTGAAATTGTCTCAAAACCTGAAATGTGTTCATAATTTGGTTTCTATATGGTAATGTTCCCCCTCCTTGTCAAATTGGTATATATTTTGCATAAGAATGTGGAGCATAGTGAAAATATTTTTCTTGGCGTTTGTGTCATCTTTAAAAGTTATTCGGTTAAAAGTTTATACAGTATATCGTTTTAATCTATATAAAAAGTTGAACCACTTTATACATACATTCCATTATTTATCTTGTACTAATCTGGAATTACAGCCTATATTGTACTCCAGAGCTGCATTCACAATTCTGCTGGTAACAATTTAGCCAGGTTCTTATAATTCAGGGGGCAATCATTTTTTAAAAGATGACTGTACAGATTCTGGTGAAAAGATCCACATACATACTAGAAAAAGGATTACATGACCTTGGGTGGGTTTCCCCATAATGCCTTGCAGGCAGCCTTTCCACAATCCAATGTGGTTATTCCTCCCTCCACCCATATATGTTGCTGTGACATTACTAATGCTGCTTGGTGTGGCGTTAACTGATTGAAAGAGGTTGAATATTGTCCTAGAGGACATCAGAAAGTCAGATACGAATTTTCACGACAATCGGGGCACTTGTGATTCGCTGTAAATTCGACTGCCAATTCGATGCAATAGGACCCAAAATAAATGTTAGGATATTCGCTCATCATCACTCTTAATTAAACAATAAGGAGGGATTTAATCCCTTACCGACATCCGGAGCCCACTCCATTTGCTGTGGGTGTCGGCGATGCCGGACGTTTAACCCATCAGATGCGGCAGTCAATTTGGTATCGCCGTAAAGGAGTATTAAAGGAGTTTTTCTATCTTAGACACTTATGACATATCCACAGAATATGCCATAAATGTCTGAAAGATGCGGGTGCCAGCTCTGAGACCCACACCTATATTGAGAGCTTCTGACCTCCGTTTCGCCTGGTCCGCTGGCCACAGAATCCAGACGGAGACTAGTGGATAGAGAGTCGCACGTGCTCGTGGCTCTCTCCATTCTGTTCAATGGGAGTTACGTAAACAGCCGAGCAAGCATTGCTCGGATATTTCAGTAACAACTATACAGAATGGACTCCAGTAGCATTTGCCTGGATTCTGCGGACACCCCTGGTCTCGATATAGATGTGGGTCCCAGAGTTGGGACCCGCATCTGTCAGACATTTATGGCATATCCTGTGTCGGGAAGACGGTGGCCCCTCTCCCAAAAACGTTCAGTACATAGAACAGATGGAGGTTAATTAGGTTGATGGCACTGCAGGGGCACCACTTATAATACATGGTGGTTTCCCTATAAAGGTGCCTGATGATGCGAAGACTGAAGCAATGTCTACCCGCAAAAAGTGTAAAGAAAAAATACATAATATAGAACCAGGCCCGGCCAGCAGGATGACTGCAGGGTGGATTGATGTGTTAAATAAAAAAGATGTGGCTGTGGATGTGGAAACGGTTGGGAGTATTCAGGTATCTGTAAATAAAGTGACTTTAGTGTCTACTGGTAATGGGTTGTTGAGTGCTGTGTCTGTATGTGGTGGGTGGAAAGGATGGGGTATCAACCAGGGGCAATGTGCCTGGCGCACCTCTTGCTGTGACATCTGGCAGGTTGTATGCTGGTGTCGCAGTCGGGGGAACACGGGCCAACCCATATTCATCCTCAAGATCTGGGGACGGTAACTTGCAACAACCGCTCATGGACACTTTAAGAGAGGGAAAGCAAACCCTAACCATAGGGGGAATGCAGAAGGACCTGTCTTTCTGGATAGACAGATATGGTCTAAATGCCTTCCAAGAGCAACGAGATCAGTGGTCCAGGAGGAATGTGGTCCATCTCCGGTGGCGTGGCAATGATGCGTGCCCTCCCAGAAAGAGGGTGGTGGAGCTGCTGCTGGGGATGGGCTTGAAGGCAAACTACATCATTGCCTTGATACATCCTCATGGCTCAGTCGAGTTCGACATCAGCTTCGTTCACCCAGGTGGCCTTGAGGTATTCTGGGGGAACTACGAGCTGGTGAAGGACAAGCCCAGCTGGCGACACTTTGCTGCACAAGCAATTTCCCGCCAAGGTGGTCCCAAGAGAGTGACCGTTCTTACCCTTAACGAGTCACTCTCTTGTATTGATATCATGACCTGGTTGGGAAGGTACGGAGAGGGAGTAGAGATGCCACAGAAGAACTTAGATGAGTTTGGCATCTGGTCAGGGGCCTGGACGTTCATGGTAAAATGAAGGCGTCTGGGACAGACAGTGTCCCACATACCATCGTTTGCTTTCCTGTGAAGAGATCGGTTCCTTGTTTTCTACCAGGGGCAGCCGAAGCTATGTCATTGGTTTGGCGACCCCTCACATTTGAGTACGGGCTGCAAGGCGCAGAAGTGTGCTCATTGTGGGGGTATTGGTCATCTGACCGCATCGTGTGACCGGATTCGCTGCAACCTGTGTGGTGACTTAGGTCACACGTTTAGTCGGTGTCCTCATTCTGTCGTCAATGCTTGTTCCAAACCTGCAGTGGTAGAAAGGAGGAAGGCCTCCATGGGTGAGGGTGCGGGCAGAAATGATGGGGAACAGGGGCAAGGGAAGAACGCAAAAAGGGTCCCCCTTCTCGCCAGAGAAGGGTGGAGAAGCAAAAGAAGGAGAGAGAGCGGAGGGCGCTCCTGAAAAATGGGACGACCTCTGCTTCGGATCTGGATGCCCCCTTGAAGCTGATGCCCCTGGGGAGGCCGAATTGAATGAGGAGATGAGGAGGATCCAAAGGGAGCAGAGGCCTAGGGACTCTCAGTCCTCCCACTATGAAAGAGTGGGGGAGGAGGAGAGGACAGCCTACAGCAAAATGGACACCGGGCAAAACCCAAGAGCCAAGTACATCTGGCCCCGCCCTGGCCCAGGAAGGTAAATCCTGTACCCCCTGGTGTGCTCTACTGATCGATACCATGTTTTCGTGGATGTTCCAGCCTCTCATACTAAGAGGGAGGGCATGGTTGAGCCCCCCTTGCTGCAGGGGCCGTTGTCCTCAGAAGGGGAGGTTGGCCCGGAACTTGGGGATGAAGATGGGAATAGGGTAGTGAGTATGGACTCCTCAATTTGTAAGAAGTGAGGCAAAGAAGGGGGGTCCTTGTCAGATAAAGGGGGGCGGGAAGAAGAAAGCCATCCAACTCAAACATCCATGATGGCGGCACCCACTCCGTTGACGCTGGCATTAATTAACGTTGCCAGCATTTAGTCAGATAGGGCAAGCTTTTCAGCCTCTGATTTTCTCGGCCGGTTTGAAGCCGACATTTTGTTTGCAGGAGACCAGGCTGTCACTTTTGGCAGACGTTGTTAAATCTAGGAGGGAGTGGCGACGCGGGCCCCCCTACTTGTCTCTTGCGGCTGAGCCCTATAGTGGACTGGCGGTTCTTTTCACCGTATCAGTAACATGCCAATGAATGATTGAGTTAGAAATGGGGAGGTGCTTGATCTTAGATGTACTCATGAGGGGACAGGAATTAAGATTAATTAATATATATGGACCCAAGACTAAATGGGACCATAAAAGTCTCTTCATGAGGATTAAGCCTTTCCTTTTTTCAGGCCGACAAGTTATCTTTGGAGGGGACTTCAATACTGTCGTGAGGCCCCGAGAAAGAGGAGGTTCCGGAGATAAAAAATTGGCCTACGAGAGCATAGCATTAAAAAGTATAGCTAGTGATGCTCGCCTCGTGGATATCCACATCAGGCATACCCCAGGCTACTCGGGTTTCACCTATCATAGAGGTAGTTGTAGGTTTAGGATAGACAGTTTTTTTGGAAAGAGGAAGCCATCTCTTCACCAGTGTCCATTGTTGAGGTGGAGTTCTCTGATTACTGTATGATTATTATTTCTTTGAATATTGCAGAGTCCCTCCAGATGGGAAGAGGTATATGGAGGCTGAACTCTACTCTCTTGGAAGAAACGGAGATAAGACAGGCCTTTGAGGATTTTCTTCAGAGCCAGGTACCTTTGTTGGATCTAAGTGGTACTAAGTCTGAGTGGTGGGAGTTGTTTAAAGGCCGGGTGGCTGGATTTTTTCGCTGGCTCTCTAGCCTCAGGTCCATGAGTAGGTACTGCCTATATCAGGAACTGAGGTGGAAACTCAAACATCTGGTCTCAACCGGGGGTAGTGGGGAGGAGATCTCCAGGGTGAAAGCTTTGCTCAAGAGTTGTCAGTATGATAAGCAGGCATCTTTAGTTCTTGAGAGGGATTTCGGGAGGTACCGCTCACCTGATCTCTACAGGAACTGTAAGATGTCAGTGAGTCGTAAGGTTGTGACAGGACTCATTGATAGTACAGGCTCACTGAAGAGATTCAAGTCAGGGATCTTGGAGGTCGTCAGATCCTTCTACTCAATCATCTTGGGGAAGCAGGATCCAAACCGACACGAGATGTCTCCTTTCTTGGTTGAAACCATCCCTGAGCCAGGAGTAGATCCCTCTCTTGGTGTTTTGATGGAATCGATCAAGGAAGGGGAAGTGGGACTGGCGATTGATGGGCTTGCCCTAAAAAAAATCGCCAGGTCTGGATGGCTTAACATACGAGTTTTATAAGACCTTCAAGGGAAGATTTTGACCAGGTGAATCATGAGTACCTCTGGTCGGTCCTTCTGCGGTATGGCCTACCGGAAGGGTTTGTAAATTGGCTCCAGACCGTGTATGCTGGGGCAGAGACTTTTGCGCTGGTAAACGGTTGGGTTGGAACACCCTTTGGGGTTGTGTCTGCTGTTCACCAGGGTTGTCCCTTGAGCCCTTTGCTATATGTGTTTACAATCGATCCTTCTCTCAGGAGGATTGATTGTGGACCATTGGCGGGAGTCATGGCTGGCCTGGTAGGGCCAGGGGCCACTCAGAGCGTGGTTGCATACGCGGACGATGTCTCCATCTTTGTCTCTTTGAAAGGGGAGGCAGAGTGGGTGATGTCAGAAGTGGAAGGTTACTCGTTGGTATCTGGGTCCAAGATCAACCGGGATAAGTGCAAAAGTCTCTGGTTGGGAGGAGGAGGTCCTGGTTTTGGCCTCCTGGACACCCTTCCAGAGCCTCAAGGGTCTGTTAAAATTTCCCTATATAGACCCCTATATAGTCCCCTGTATACTGTTCCCTATATAGTCTCCTGTAGCTACTGTTCCCTATATAGTCCCCTGTAGTAACTGTTTCCTATATAGTCCCCTGTAGCTACTGTTCCCTATATAGTTCCCTGTAGCTACTGTTCTCCATATAGTCCCCTGTAGCTACTGTTCCCTATATAGTCCCCTGTAGTTACTATTACCTATATAGTCCACTGTAGCTACTGTTCCCTATATAGTCCCCTATAGCTACTGTTCCCTATATAGTCCCCTGTAGCTACTGTTCCCTATTTAGTCCCCTGTAACTACTGTTCCCTATATAGTCCCCTGTAGCTACTGTTCCCTATTTAGTCCCCTGTAGCTACTGTTCCCTGTTTAGTCCCCTGTTGCTACTGCTACCTATGTATTGTCCCCTGTAGCTACATAGTCCCCTTTAGCTACTGTTCCATATATTGGTACCTTTATTAAGATCAACCTGGCAAACCTCTGGCAAGGGAGGGCTCCTTGGTGGATATCCTCCTGCAAGAGGTGGTTTTGGCCCTACTGCCAGGAATGGGAGGCAGGAGGGCAAGTGAAAGACCTGTGCACACCCCATGGACATCTCCCAGGTTATGACACCCTGGTTCTGAAGTTTGTTCACTGGTGGGGTCTGGGAGTGTGGGAGATCAGGACCATGTTGAGAAAATTTCTTGAGAGGAGGGTCCTGATGACCTGGTGGAAGGGACAGGTGCACTATGTTTTTAGTTATCATAGTAGTTAGGCACTTTATATGGAATGCACGGTGCTTAGTGTCAATGCCGTAAGAAATCCTTCTCTAGGAACAGGTCGTTAGCAACATCCTGGGTGACCTGGTGAAGGATAAATCTTTGGAGGTCGGCAGATTGGGTGCATCTAGATCGTCTCGCCTGTGGAGGGGCTTCTCCTTTACACATGAGGGGGAGGGGAAGTTGTCGCCGGTGCTCCACTGGTGGTAGGGGTCTGCATTCCTCCGGGGCATCTTAAAGTAAGCAATAGGAGCAGGACAGGGAAAAGGAGGGTTAGCATACGGTCAGTTTTTCTGCAGGGCAATATAAATTTTGTTTTGTTTTGAGTTAATAGACAGGAAGGAAGGCTTACAAGTGGTCGAACTTGGTGCTTTCGGTAATGGATTTGATAGGATTGCTGTGGTAAATTGTATATAGTTGTGGTGATAGTACATTTGTATATTATATAAAAAAAAGTTGTTACATTAGGGTTAGATGTGGAAATGTCCGTTGCCCAAAACTGCATGTTAAAACAAAAATGTCCTACTTACCCGTCGGCATGGAGACACGTCCCTCTGCCGTCCTGCAGCCCAGCTTCCTGGGATGACATTTCATCCTATGTGACTGGCTGCAGCGGTTACATGCGATGAAATGTCATCCCAGGAGGCCGACCTGGACTAAGAAGCACAGAATTCTGGGTTAGCCCAAGTTGTTTTTTTCTGAGTTGCAATTTTTGCGGTGGAATCGCAGCTGTTCCGCCGTAAAAATCATAACATTTGTTGCAGGTTTTACCTCTCCATTGATTTCAGAGATTGTGCAAAAGCAATTGACATGCTGCGGATTAAAAAACGCACCGCATGTCACTTTCTGATCGTTTTTTCCCGCTTATAATTTACGCTACGTGTGGATGAGATTTGTTTAAATCTCATCCACTTTCCTGATGCTGTATTATGCTGCGGATTTTCTGCAACTAAATACATTGCGGAAAATCCACAGTACACAGAACGCTATGTGTGAACTTGGCCTTTCTGTCATACTCTGGTGGTCTAGAGGGACTTAGTGGTTTTTACCCAGGGGTGAATTCTGGCCGGTTCGCCCCGGTTCTCCCGAACCGATTGTTAAAATTACAGCCGGTTCACTGAGTCGGGTGAAGCGGGAGGCCGGAGCCGGTCCCCTGCACTCAATTGTTTTTGCGTCCTTAGGACGTGGATACAATTGAGTTCACTAGCGCTGCCCTGGCGAGACACATGATGCCTCGCCATTCGGCACTTTAATGATGTTGCAGTCTGCGATGACGTCATCGTGCCGCTTCATCGTTCCGCTGGAGGAGGACTGGCGTCGGTGTAGAATGAGGCTGGAACGGAACTGGTAAGAATTTTTTTTTCTTCTTCTACCATGGGCAGCATTGTATATAGTCCCCAGTAGCTACAGGGGACTATATAGGGAACATAAACTACAGGGGACAAGACATAGGTAGCAGTAGCTACAGGGGACTAAATAGGGAACAGTAGCTACAGGGGACTATATAGGGAACTGTAGTTACAGGGGACTATATAGGGAACAGTAGCTACAGGGGACTATATAGGGAACAGTAGCTACAGGGGACTACATAAGGAATAGTAACTACATGGGACTATATAGGGAACAGTAGCTACAGGGGACTATATAGGGAACAGTAGCTACAGGGGACTATATAGGGAACAGTAGCTACAGGGGACTACATAAGGAATAGTAACTACATGGGACTATATAGGGAACAGTAGCTACAGGGGACTATATAGGGAATAGTAACTACAGGGGGCAATATATGGAACAGTAGCTACAGGGGACTATGTAGCTACAGGGGACAATACATAGGTAGCAGTAGCTACAGGGGACTAAACAGGGAATAGTAGCTACAGCGGACTAAATAGGGAACAGTGGCTACAGGGGACTATATAGGGAACAGTAGTTACAGGGGACTAAATAGGGAACAGTAGCTACAGGGGACTATATAGGGAACAGTAGCTATAGGGGACTATATAGGGAACAGTAGCTACAGTGGACTATATAGGTAATAGTAACTACAGGGGACTATATAGGGAACAGTAGCTACAGGGGACTATATGGAGAACAGTAGCTACAGGGAACTATATAGGGAACAGTAGCTACAGGGGACTATATAGGAAACAGTTACTACAGGGGACTATATAGGGAACAGTAGACACAGGGGACTATATAGGGAACGGTAGCTACAGGGGACTATATAGAGAACAGTAGCTACAGGGGACTATATAGGGAACAGTAGCTACAGGGGTCTATGTAGCTAGAGGGGACTATATAGGGAACAGTAGCTACAGCGGACTATATAGGGAACAGTAGCTACAGGGTACTATACAGAGAACAGTAACTACAGGGGACTATATAGGGAACAATAGCTACAGGGGACTATATAGGGAACAGTAGCTACAGAGGACCATATAGAGGACAGTAGCTGTAGGGGACTATATAGAGAACAGTAACTACTGGGGACTATATAGGGAACATTAGCTACAGGGGACTATATAGGGAACAGTAGCTACAGGGGATTATATAGGGAACAGTAGTTACAGGGGACTATATAGGGAACAGTAGCTACAGGGGGTCTATGTAGCTACAGGGGGATATATAGGGAACAGTAGCTACAGCGGACTATATAGGGAACAATAGCTACAGGGGACTATATAGAGAACAGTAACTACAGGGGACTATATAGGGAACAATAGCTACATGAGACTATATAAGAAAAAGTAGCTACAGGGGACTATATAGGGAACAGTAGCTACAGGGGACTATATAGGGAACAGTAGCTACAGGGGACTATACAGGGAACAGTTACTACAGGGGATTATATAGGGAACAGTAGCTACAGGGGACTATATAGGGAACAATAGCTACAGGGGACTATATAGAGAACAGTAGCTACAGGGGATTATATAGAGAACAGTAACTACAGGGGACTATATAGGGAACAGTAGCTACAGGGGACTATATAGGGAACAGTGGCTACAGGGGACTATATAGGGAACAATAGATACAGGAGACAATATAGGGAACAGTAGCTACATGGGGGTATTAGGGGAGCAGTAGCTACAGGGGACTATATAGGGAACAGCAGCTACAGGGGACTATATAGAGAACAGCAACTACAGGGGACTAAATTGGGAACAGTAGCTACATGGGACTATATAGGGAACAGTAGCTACAGGGGATTATATAGGGAACAGTAGCTACAGGGGACTATATAGAGAACAGTAGCTACAGGAGACTATATAGGGAACAGTAGCTACATGGGGCTATATAGGGAACAGTATCTACAGTGTACTATATAGGGAACAGCAGCTACAGGGGACTATATAGAGAACAGCAACTACAGTGGACTATATAGGGAACAGTAGCTACATGGGACTATATAGGGAACAGTAGCTACAGGGGACTATATAGGAAACAGTATATACAGGGGACTATATAGGGAACAGTAGCTATAGTGGACTATATAGGGAATAGTAGCTACATGGAACTATATAGGGAACAGTAGCTACAGGGGACTATATAGAGAACAGTACCTACAGGGGACTATATAGGGAACACTAACTACAGGGGACTGTATAGGGAATACTAACTACATGGGACTATATAGGGAACACTAACTACAGGGGACTATATAATGGCTCTTATCTACACGGAACACCTCAGGGGGCCCTATCTACAGGGAACGCCACAGGGGGCTATATCTACCTGGAACACCACAAGGGGCCCTATATACAGGGGCACTGTACATGGAATGCTACAGTGAATGCCACAGGGGGCACTATCTACAGGGAACGTTACCGTGGGCCCTGTCTGCAGGGAATGGTATATGGGGCACTATCTACAGGGAACGCTACTACCTACAGAAGGCTCTATGGGGAGCACTATATACAGAGGGCTCTATAGGGAGAACTTTCTACAGAGGGCTCTAATGGAAGAACTATCTACAGAGGGCTCTATGAGGGGCACTATCTACAGGTGGCACTGTGTGTGGTGCATTACTTTACAGTGTTTGACTTAATTTTATTAATGGGCACAGTTTATGGTACTATTATAATCAGGGGTACAGTGTATACTACTATTATATTCAGGGGCACAGTGTGTAGCACTATTATATTCGGGGACACAGTGTATCATACTATTATATTTAGTGGCATAGAGTGTTGTACCATAAGAATTTGCTCTTCATTTATAGGTGCAGAAATGTTGAAAAAGTGAGTTTCCGAAGACATCTGATTGAGAAAATTGACCCATTTCCACAGAAATGGGTCATGTCCCGGAGGCATCATAGAGTTCTGGACCAGATGGAAAAGTAAAGAGAAAAAAAACGAATATGAGAAGTCGTCACCGGCGAGTCACTAAATGTAAATGTTTATTCTTCCTCTGACTGCTCAGTACTGTAGTTACTGTATGATCTTCAGCGAGATGATGTGTGTATCGTTCTTTTTTGTGAAACCGCAACTCCCAGTAAATCCTTACCATTGCTCTGGCTATACTGGGAGCTGTAGTTTCCGTACAAACTTATATGGCAGAGGTTAAACTAAATTTGCAAATTATCTCTGTACTGAGCTGTATTTGTACTGGTGCTGTATATATGTACTGAGATTGGTTCTGGAGTTATATTCATCATAACGTCCAAGCTCCATACATATATATAGCACCAAAGAGAAGCTCAGAACATATATACAACACCAGAACCAAGCTCAGTACATATATAGAGCACCACAAAAAGCTTAGTACATAAATACAGCACCAGAACAAAGCTCAGTACATATATACATCAATGCCAAGCTCAGTACATATATACAACATCAGAACCAAGCTCATACACATATACAACACCAGAACCAAACTCAGTACATATATACAGCAACAGAACCAAGCTCAGTACATAAATACAACACCAGAACCAAGTTTAGTACATATATACAGCACCACAACAAAGCTCAGTACATATATACCAGAACAACCAAGCTCAAAACATATATAATTCAATTCAAAAAGTGAAACTGATATATTCTATAAATTCATTACACACAGGGGGATCTATTTCCAGCATTATTTTTATTTTAAAGAGGCTCTGTCACCACATTATAAGTGCCCTATCTCCTACATAATGTGATCGGCGCTATAATGTAGATAACAACAGTGTTATTGATTTAGAAAAACTATCTATTTTCACCAAGTTATGACCTATTTCAGCTTTATGCTAATGAGTTTCTTAATAGACAACTGGGCGTGTTTTTACTTTTGACCAAGTGGGCATTGTGGAGAGAAGTGTATGACGCTGACCAATCAGTGACCAATCAGCGTCATACACTTCTCTCCATTCATGTACTCTGCACATAGTGATCCTGCGTTGTTCACTATGTGCAGCCACATACACACACATTAACGTTACTGAAGTGTCTTGACAGTAAATAGACATCGCGTCCAACCAGGACGGGATGTCTATTCACAATCCCGAAACTTCGGTAACGTTTGTGTGTGACTTACTCACACAGCACATCGAGATCACACTGTGCTGTCATTTACAGTGAGATCTCGCGAGATTACGCTTGCTGTGCTGTAAGTCCCACACAAACGTTACCGAAGTGTCGGGATTGTGAATAGACATCGCGTCCTGGTTGGACGCGATGTCTATTCACTGTCAGGACACTTCAGTAACGTTAATCTGTGTATATGTGGCTGCACATAGTGAACAACGCAGGATCACTTTGTGCAGAGTAAATGAATGGAGAGAAGTGTATGACGCTGATTGGTCAGCGTCATACACTTCTCTCCACAACGCCCACTTGGTCAAAAGTAAGAACACGCCCAGTTCTCTATTAAGAAAGTCATTAGCATAAAGCTAAAATAGGTCAGAACTTGGTGAAAATAGATTGTTTTTCTAAATAAAAAACACTGTTGTAATCTACATTACTGTGCCGATCACATTATGTACAAGATAGGGCACTTATAATGTGGTGACAGAGCCTCTTTAATGTTGATGATTATGGGAACAGTTAATGAAAACCCCAAATTTAATGTCTCAGAATATTGGAATATTATATAAGCCCAATTTCAAAAATTATTTTTAATTCCGAAATGTCGTTCTACTGAAAAGTATGTACAGTATCTGCCCTCAATACTTGGTTGGGGCTCAGACTCTGCATAATTTACTGCATCAATGCGGCGTAGCACGGAGGCGAGCAGCCTGTGGCACTGCTGAGGTGTTATCAATGTGGCGTGGCATGAAGGCGATCAGCCTGTGGCACTGCTGAGGTGTTATCAATGTGGCGTGGCATGAAGGCGATCAGTCTGTGGCACTGCTGAGGTATTATCAATGCGGCGTGGCATGGGGCGATGAGCCTGTTGCACTGCTGAGCTGTTATGGAAGCCCAAGTTGCTTCATCACTGACTGTGGAAACTTCACAAAGTAAATTTTGCATTTCATTTGGAATTCTCGGTCCCAGAGTCTGGAGGAAGAGTGGAGAGTCGTCAATCCAAGTGTCTTGCGGTCCAGTGTGAAGTTTCCAAAGTCAGGGATGGTTTGGGAGCCGTGTCATCTGCTGGTGTTGGTCCACTGTGTTATATCAAGTCCAGAGTCAGCGCAGCGTCTAGCAGGACATTTCCCAGCACTTCATGCTTCCCTCTGCTGACATCTTTATGGAGATGCAGATTTCATTTTCCAGCAGGACTCGGCACCTGCCCACACTGCCAAAAGTACCTACACCTGGTGTAGTAACTACAGTATCACTGCGCCTGATTGGCCAGCAAACTCGTCTGACCTAAACCCCACAGAGAATCTATAGGGTATTGTCAAGAGGAAGATGAGACACCAGACCCAACAATGCAGACGAGCTGAAGGACGCTATCATACAACCTGGGCTTCCATAACAGTGCCACAGGCTGATCGTCTCCATGCCACGCCGCATTGATGCAGGAATTCATGCAAAAGGAGCACCAACCAAGTATTGAGGGCACATACTGTATGTAGCATCCAGGGTTTACTCACCCTCCGACGCCCGCAGCCATGGATCCGTGAGTGCTGGTCCCCATCTCCTTCCTAGGAGACGCCAGCGCTCACTTCTGCTCCGGTCTGCTGTGTCCCGTAGTATTGCGATTTCGATACCAATTCGATACTTTGCCAACAGTAATTAAAAAAAATAAAGTTCTTACATTTTCTGATGTGAGGCACGTGGTGTGATGATGAATTTAACGTCCATGTGCCTCAAATTAATAGCAATTAACCCCATCATCTTTCTCAGTCATAATGGGTTGATGTGTAAGGTACATGATGGGGTTAATTACTATTAATGTGAGGCACATGGAGGTTAAATTCATCGCACCTCGGGCCCCACAATAAGTGATAGAAAGCAGTTTTTATTTTATTTTTTTACAGCGTACACATCATAAATGATGCAAAAAAATTGTTGTGCAGGTTATTACGGCCGCGTCAATACTGAATGTTTGTATATTTTATGTATTGAGACTTATTCTAATGTTTATTGTAAAAAAGATGTATGTGCATTTTTTTTATTTAACATTACTTTATGTTTTTACTTTATTTTTTAAACTTGAATGTACTGGCATATATCAGATATATCCCAGTACATTAGCCTGTGCACTGATAGTACACAGGCAGTTGTTAGGACATACCTAAGTATGCCCTAACAACAGGAAATATGGTAGGACAGTCCTGGGGTCCGTCAATAGACCCTGGGCTGTCTGCCCATATATGGTATGTCCCTCAATCGCGTCACAGGAATTCCCTGTGACGTAATCCAAGGGGCATCCCCCCCTTCTCATTTTTCCCAGAATGGTGCAGTCAGCTGTGATCGCAGCATTCACTTGAATAGCGGTGGAGATGAGAGGTTTCCCTGATCTCCGCCAGCGGGGCTGCGGCTGTGTACAGTCATTGCCTCGCTCCTGACAGGAAGTGCGCGCGCAGTCAGCATGAGGAGATGTGGCCGGTGCTGCACTAATGAGCGGCAGTTCAGGCACTGAAGACAGAACATGGGGTGTTTTGCAGTGCGCCCGCCATGTTCTGTCTTCAGTGCCGCCGCTCATTAGTGCAGCGCCGGCCGCATCGCATCATCCTGACGGCACGCACATATCAGGACTCAGGAGCGGGGCAATGGCTGTATCACACAGTCGCAGCCCCGTTTTCATACATTCATGTGTTACAATACTGAGCTGTGCGGTCGCACAGCTAAGTATCGAAATACATGAAATAACGGTATCGAACCGTTTGGGGATGCAGAGTATCGAAGCGGTATCGAATTTTCGCTGCATCGTGCATCCCTAGTGTCATCTGCCACGCCTGGCGCAACCGGCGGCACCTGTGTCATCTGCCACGTTTGGCATTATCTACGGCACCCATCTCCATCAGTGCCAGAGCTGAGGCCACTGTCTGGACTATCCAGGTACCCTTGTGCGGGACATTGTATTGCTGGGGTTTCCTGTTGTTTGGTCAGCTGCCTCCCCGCTACGGCGGTACGGCCTAGTGGGTCCACTAACCCGCGACGTGAGACTGTACATACTTTTTAGTAGGACAATATTTCGGTATTAAAAATCATTTTTTGAAATTGGGCTTATATATTATTCTAATTTTCTGAGTGACTTAAATTTTGGGTTTTCATTAACTGTTACCATAATTCATCAACGTTACAAGAAAAAAAATGCTGGAAATAGATCCCTCTGTGTGTAATGAATCTATATAATATATGAGAGACACTTTTTGAATTGAATTACTGAAATCAATTAACATTTGATGATATTCTAATTCATTGAGAAGGACTAGTATATATACTAAGCTTTGTTCTGGTGTTGTATATATGTACTGAGCTTGGTTCTGGTGCTGTATATATGTACTGAGCTTTGTTCTGGTGTTGTATTCATTTACTGAGCTTTGTTCTGGTGTTGTATATATGTACTGTGCTTTGTTCTGGTGCTGTATATATGTACTGCGCTTAGTTCTGGTGCTGTATATATGCACTGAGCTTTGTTCTGGTGCTGTATATAAGTTCCTAGCTTTGTTCTGGTGCTGTATATATATATATATATATATATATATATATATATATACACTGAACTTGGTTCTGGTGTTGCATTTAGGTATTAAGCTTTGTTTTGGTGTTGTATATATGTACTGAGCTTTGTTCTGGTGCTGTATATATGTACTAATCTTGGTTCTGTTGCTGTATTTATGTACTGAGCTTTGTTCTTGTGCTGTATTTATGTACTGAGCTTTGTTCTGGTGTTGTATATATGTACTGAGCTTGGTTCTAGTGTTGTATTTATGTACTGAGATTTGTTCTGGTGCTGTATTTATGTACTGAGCTTTGTTCTGGCATTGTACTTATGTACTGAGCTTTGCTCTGGTGTTGTATATATGTACTGAGCTTTGTTCTGGTGCTGTGTATATGTACTGAGCTTGCTCCTGGCACCGTATCTGTGCATTAGCCGTGACAGTTGTCGCGGTTTACTGCACACTCCGCACTGTCCTCCACCCTTCTCATGTGCACAGCATGACTAAATGGGCTGAGCACGCTTAGGATATTGAATGTGCACATACAGGCCTATGCGTAATGGGTGAGTTTAATATAATGTGTAGGTAGGTCTGTACGCTTATATAATTATATACATAGTGTGGCAATCCACACTAAAGCATTCTGGACAGGGAATTTCTTTATTTAGAGTCCACTTTAATGTAGTGGCTATTTGGAAAATCGTAATTGTTTTATTTCATCATTTTCAATGGCGCGATACACCGCAAAACACCGTGACCCCCCTGCGCCGCGTATGTGTCTTCGTCCAAAAACAGGGACCTTTTAAAAATTTGAATCCCACCCCTGTTTTTACCTAATACCTCTGGTGGTCTAAGGTTAATATAGATCTATACCTTGTGGTCTAGGGTGCTTATGGGTTACTATCTTATATTGCTAGGGGCCTAGAGTGGTTTCGTGGTGAACACTTAATATTACATAGTATAATTAGGGTAAATTCAGAAATCTGTGACAAAATCTTCATACTTGTGTACATTGCCATGGTTTGGCACGGATTTCACCCTTTTGCATTGCAAAGGGTGAAATCCGCTGTAAAAATCTGCAGCAAATCCATGACGTAATATGCATGCTGCAGGTTTGAAAATCTGCAGCATGTCCTTAAAGGGGTTGTCCACTACTGAACAACTGATGACCTTAAGGGTATCGGACCCCCACAAATCATGTACTGATGACCTATCCGGTGGATAGGTCATCAGTTGTCCAGTAGTGGACAACCCCTTTAATTCCTCAGTAAGCAAAATACATGTGGATAGGGTTTTGTAAAACCCTGCTCACTTACATTGTACTGCAAATCTGCATAGAATTTGTATATTCTCCCTGTATTCTTATGGGTCTTCTCCAGGTGCTCTGGTTTCCTCCAACCCGCAAAAAACATACAGATAGGATAATTGGCGTCCTATAAAATTGGGCTTAGTGTGTCTGTGGTAGGGATATTGGACTGGGAGCAGGGATTGATGTGACTGGTAACAATCTCTGTACAGAAATGTGGAGTTTATTGGCGCTATATAATCAACGGGAAATAATCATTCTTAATAGTTTTATTAATAATTATCGTTATTTATAAATAAATAATACTATAATAAATATAATGTTTTATATATAACATACATATTTATTATTACATATCATACATTTATTTTTACTATTAAATAGATCATTATTTAAGTAGCTCTAAAAAAAACACTAAAATTATTTTACTTGTTTAAATTATATTTTTACAAAGAATTCCACACAAAAAAAAACAAAAAAAAAAAACAATAATTGAAATAACAAACAACATATGAAAATTATTAAAGGACATTTATGACCTATCAAAAAAAATTCCACCCCTGGGACCCCCACCAATCACTAGAAAGGTCCCGAGTGCCCGATTCCTCATCACCACACAACCAGTGAGGGGGATTTTGAATGGAGCTGCGCTTGATCATGCACGTTGTAGCTCAATTCCTTCGTCTATTTGACTGAGAGAAACAGTGTAATAGTATAAATATAATTAAAATATTACACTAATACATTAAAAAAAAT
Source organism: Rhinoderma darwinii (assembly GCF_050947455.1). NCBI lineage: Eukaryota > Metazoa > Chordata > Amphibia > Anura > Rhinodermatidae > Rhinoderma > Rhinoderma darwinii. The sequence goes on along the minus strand of NC_134691.1, from coordinate 15,356,737 downwards.
AACCAACTATTAAACAAATCTTTAAAAAAAATATATATATATTTACACTCAGCCATGGTGGTTACATGATTAAATGTTACCTCGACATATGTTATTAGGCGGCTCACAAAAATATGTATTCTCCAAATATCTAGTATATAAACTGCTAATAAATCAATAAAAAGTCTAAAATTTTCTGTATTGTAAAGACATCTGACCCAGCGAATAACAAAAAAAAAGTGACCTCATTCCAAATCGATATAAAGCCGGTTTCCTATCTCCTAATTATCTCCAAGGTCTTAAGGAATTTACTGAACTCTAAATACTAACTGCCGTAAAATAATGATATCTCTGGCCAAAATCAATCAGATTTCAGCATGTTTCCTAATATTGGAGATGTCACTATAAGGCCTTATTCCGATGAACATAGAATATGTCCGTGTGACGGCCGTTAAAACAACGACCATTACACGGACGCATGTATTTCAATGGGGTCGTTCACATGGCCGTTGTTTTAACGGACCGTGTGAAGGGTCAATGAAAAAATAGGACATGTCCTATTTTCTTCCATTTTCATGGATCCCTCAATAGACTCAAGTCTATGGGGATCCATGAAAACGGGACATGCAACTCGGACGTGAAAAACGGTTTCCCCCCATTCATGCGAATCTGGCCTAATTGTGATAGAAATTTCCTGAGCTGACGGAGACGCAGAATATCATAAGTTGTCATCTACCTGATATTTCTCCAGCTTGTGGATCAGATGACCCTACATTAACGTCATGCCAGTCTATAATATATGCTATTTATTGTTAGGAAACGTCCGTCACTTTTTTTTTTTTTACAAACTCTTTATTTGGTAATGAAGACATAACAAATCAGTAGACATTCCCACATATCGGGAGCATATATCGCTACGTAGAGCTTTGAAACATTCTCAGAAGAAAACATAGTGATAGAGATTAATTTCTAAACAGGTGTTGCAGGAATATCTCATATTATCAAAAACATTGTTATATCAATACTTTAAATGATATTTAAGAGTACAGTGTAACAATAAAACACTTAACCCCTTCCTAGTGTATGATGAAGTAAAAGTTAGTAAATGTGTGTCTCTAGAAAAAGTAGGGGTTTCCAGCCCACGTCCGTCACTTTTAGGTTGTCATGACTACTAGCCAAGATTCTGGGTGGCCCTGGTTTGTAACGCAGAGCCAATCTGTTTACTCTGTCTGCAACTTATGAGGGCCAAGGGTGGAGTATTTGAGTTTGTTCAGTGTCTTGTTTGTTGCTTGGGATTTTCTGGTGAATACAGGTGTCTGATCAAGATCCTGGTTAAACCCTGAATCACCTTGAATACTTGGACTCTTTGAATTGGTCTTCGGCTTTGGATTCAGAGTATGTTCACACGGCAAACAAAAAACGGCTGTAAAATATGGAGCTGTTTTCAAGGGAAAACAGCCTCTGATTTTCAGCCGTTTTTTATACATCAGGCGTTTTTTTGATGCATTTTTTACAGCCGTTACTGGAGGTGTTTTTCTATTGAGACAATGAAAAACGGCTCCAAAAACGGCTCAAGAAGTGACATGCGCTTCTTTTCTATGGGGCATTTACTGGGCATTTTTTTTCGTGCCGTTTTTACAAGCGGCTGCACAAAAAACGCCCCATGGAAACGAAACACCATTTTTCCCATTGAAATCAATGGGCAGATGTTTGGAGGCATTCAGCCTCCGACTTTTTAGCCATTTTCCGGGGGGCGTTTACAGCCCGTAAAACGGCTGAAAATAAATCGTGTGGACATACCCTTGCCCTCTGCTCACTGATTTGGTTATTCTGCTCTCAGCTGTTTTGGACCTCTGCAACACCTGGTATACTTCTGTTTTGCAATTTGGACCTTTAGTCTTTCCTGGTTGTGAACTCTACTTGTCGATCACCCCTTTGGCTGTCTGGTTATCCATTCTGGTATTGCCTGCAGTTGTACCTCCTGTCCAACATCTTATTCTGTTAAAGCAACCTGGGTTCCATGCAGCCAAATCCAACCTGCCTTGCGGTGGGCTCTGGTGAAGACCATATAATAGCCTTAGGGCATGCCCACACGTGGCGGTTTTCCTCCGCAACTGTCCGCATCAATGCCGCACAGAATCTGCGTTGCAGATTCTGTGGCGGATCTGCCCAAAATGTGCAGTAAATTGATGCGGATTAGCTGCTGCGTACTGCGGTAAAAGTGCTTCCCTTCTCTCTATCAGTGCAGGATAGAGAGAAGGGCCAGCACTTTCCCTAGTGAAAGTAAATGAATTTCATACTTACCGGCCGTTGTCTTGGTGACGCGTCCCTCTTTCGGCATCCAGCCCGACCTCCCTGGATGACGCGGCAGTCCATGTGACCGCTGCAGCCTGTGATTGGCTGCAGCCGTCACTTAGACTGAAACGTCATCCTGGGAAGCCGGACTGGAGACAGAAGCAGGGAGTTCTCGGTAAGTATGAACTTCTATTTTTTTTACAGGTTGCTGTATATTGGGATCGGTAGTCACTGTCCAGGGTGCAGAAACTGTTACTGCCGATCGCTTAACTCTTTCAGCACCCTGGACAGTGACTATTTACTGACGTCTCCTAGCAACGCTCCCGTAATTACGGGAGCCCCATTGACTTCCTCAGTCTGGCTGTAGACCTAGAAATACATAGGTCCAGCCAGAATGAAGAAATGTCATGTCAAAAAAGCAAGACGCATCCGCAGCACACATAACATGTGCATGACATCTGCGGACTTCATTGCGGAATTTAGAATCTCCATTGAAGTCAATGGAGAACTTCCGCAATGAGTCCGCAACCAGTCCGCCACTGGTCCGCAACATCCATTGTATGCTGCGGACACCAAATTTCCGCACCGCAGCCTATGCTCCGCAGCGGAATTTTCAGCCTCGTCTAAACGAAGCCTACTAAAAAGAAGTGGAAGGCAATGGAGAAACGGCTCCGCTGCGGATTAACGCTGCGGAGTGTCCGCAGCGGAATTCAAGAGCAATTCCGCCACGTGTGGCTTTTGCCCTTAGGCTGAGTTCACACAGAGTTTTTTTTACGAGTTTTTTGGCGCGGAAACCGCTCCGCAAAGCTCGCCAAAAAACGGCCGAATATGCCTCACATTGATTTCAATGGGAGGCGGAGGTGGTTTTCTCCCGTGAGCGGTAAATACGGCTCTAGGCAGAAAGAAGGGACATGCCCTATCTTCGCGTGATTACGCCTCTGACCTCCCATTGACATCAATGGGTGGCAGAGAAAGTGTATTTTGCGGGGTTTTATGCCCGCGGGTGAAAAACGCCGCAAAAAATGCAGCGAAAATCCGCGTGCAGGCAGAGGAAAATCAGCCTCAAACTTCCAAACAGAATTTTGAGCCAGATTTTCCGCCTGCAAAAAACTCTGTATGCACCCAGCCTTAGACTCTGCTGACCAGAGTGGTGGCGGACTCGAGGGAGCTGATTTACTTGTGCGCTTGATCCAGACAGTCTCCAGCTGCCTTTGGGGAATTAATCGAATATCAGTTCCATAAACTTTCACTCTGGGAAATGCTCAAGTAATAATTCCTTAACATTTATAGGGATTAAAGAGGTTCTCCGTGACATTATAAATACAATATGTGAAATACATAGTTTTCTAGACATGCTTTTTTTAACCACTATATCGGTGATCCTGGTGTTTTTCCTGGTGTAATTTTGTAGAGTGACTTACAACAAATTTAAAAAATATAGGCAAAGATAACGTCTGCACATACTTTTATGATTGTACAATGGGTGTAGTATTATACTTTAATAGTTATATTTTATAAGTGGGAATTACTATTGTAGTTATATTCTTGTATATAGGGGGCAGTATTATAGTAGTTATATTCTTTTATATAGGAGCAGTATTATAGTAGTTATATTCTTGTATATAGGGGCAGTATTATGGTAGTTATATTCTTGTATATAGGGGGCAGTATTATGGTAGTTATATTCTTGTATACCGGAGCAGTATTATAGTAGTTATATTCTTGTATATAGGGGATTATAGTAGTTATATTCTTGTATATAAGGGTAGTATTATAGTAGTTATATTCCTGTATATAGAAGCAGTATTATAGTAGTTATATTCTTGTATATAGGAGCAGTATTATAGTAGTTACATTGTTGTATATAGGGGCAGTATTATAGTAGTTATATTCTTGTATATAGGGGGCAGTGTTATAGTAGTTATATTCTTGTATATAGGGAGCAGTATTATAGTCGTTTTATTCTTGTATATAGGGGCAGTATTATAGTAGTTATATTCTTGTATATAGGGAGCAGTACTATAGTAGTTATATTCTTGTATATATGGGGCAGTATTATAGTAGTTATATTCTTGTATATAGGGAGCAGTATTATAGTAGTTTTATTCTTGTATATAGGGGTCGTATTATAGTAGTTATATTCTTGTATATAGGGGGCAGTATTATAGTAGTTATATTCATGTACATAAAGGTCAGTATTATAGTAGTTATATTCTTGTATATAGGGAGCAGTACTATAGTAGTTATATTCTTGTATATAGGGGCAGTATTATAGTAGTTATATTCTTGTACATAGGGGCAGTATTATAGTAGTTATATTCTTGTATATAGTAGCAGTATTATAGTAGTTATATTCTTGTATATAGGGAGCAGTACTATAGTAGTTATATTCTTGTATATAGGGGGCAGTATTATAGTAGTTATATTCTTGTATATAGAAGCAGTATTATAGTAGTTATCTTCTTGTACACATAGGAGCAGTATTATAGTAATTATATTCTTGTACATAGGAGGCAGTATTATAGTAGTTGTAGCGTCCATGGCCACGGGCCGTTCTGTTTACTTACCTCCCGACGCCCGCAGCCATGGATCTGTGAGCGCTGGTCCCCATCTCCTTCCTGGGAGACGCCTGCACTCACTTCTGCTCCGGTCTGCTGTGTCCCATAGGGTGCGCACGCACGCTCGTGCCTTCTCTTAAAGAGCAACTCACATGATTTCCTGGACTATAAGAAGGCCCGATCCTTGCCTGAGTGCTGTTTGTCGTATCCTAGTTTGTCCAGTTCCCAGTGTTCCCTGTTCCTGTATCCTTTATCCTGTATCCCGTGCTATACTGGTCAAGTGCCGTGCTGTGCTGTTGTTGTGCTGTCTTCTACGCCTGTTCTGCTACTCCACGCCTGACGTCTACCTGCTGCCTAGTCCCAGCCGAGCCTGCCTTGCTACTGTCTGAGCTGCCACAGGTACCCTATACGAACTATAGACTGTGACCTGCTCCCTGTTGGCCAGCTGCCATACCGCCAAGGCGGTACGGCCCAGTGGGTCCACGAACCCTACGTGACAGTAGATATACTGTGAAGGAAATAAGTATTTGATCCCTTGCTGATTTTGTACGTTTGCCCACTGTCAAAGACATGAACAGACAAAACCGATAAAAACAAGGGGACATATACAAAAACACCGAAAAAAGGCCATACTTACAAATGGACACAGCCAGGTCAGAAACGCTGATGAAGGAGAGTGAGCAGGTGCTTTAAATAATAATAACCACTCCCACTAGTCTTGAGGGGAGTGGTTTGTGTGGTGCATGGGATGTGTAGTAAGAAATAATAAATGAATAGTGTGTGTGCAAGTGTAATACTATAAGTGAAATATAGGTGGCAGTAATGAGTGAAGTGCCTCAATAGAAATAAATGGATAATGGGGTGCAAGTGTGTGAAACATGGAGGGATAGTGTGTACATCATGAGGCCCAACGTGTATAGCCAGGTAGAAGCCTATTTGTGACGCCTTGATAGTTCATGGAGCGGGCTACCCTGCTTGCTATGCCAAACAACAACACACCATGCTCTCCCAGCATCAAAGACCCGGCTGTGTCCAAGAGAAGCGAATATACGTAATAATGAAAAATACCTGGGGTATTAGTGATCATTTTGGCCAAAAGGACGCAAGCTCGCAATCCACGACAAGGATCCCCATACTTGCGAGTCCCTAACTCCTTAACTGGAACTGAATGTTCCTGATGCACAGACAAAACCGATAAAAACAAGGGGACATATACAAAAACACAGAAAAAAGGCCATACTTACAAATGGACACAGCCAGGTCAGAAACGCTGATGAAGGAGAGTGAGCAGGTGCTTTAAATAATAATAACCACTCCCACTAGTCTTAAGGGGAGTGGTTTGTGTGGTGCATGGCATGTGTAGTAAGAAATAATAAATGAATAGTGTGTGTGCAAGTGTAATACTATAAGTGAAACATAGGGGCAGTAATGAGTGAAGTGCCTCAATAGAAATAAATGGATAATGGGGTGCAAGTGTGTGAAACATGGAGGGATAGTGTGTACTCTCCTTCATCAGCGTTTCTGACCTGGCTGTGTCCACTTGTAAGTATGGCCTTTTTTCGGTGTTTTTCAAAGACATGAACAGTCTAGAATTTTTAGGCTAGGTTAATTTTACCAGTGAGAGATAGATTATATATTTTAAAAAAAACAGAAAATCACATAGTCAAAATTATATATATTTATTTATATTTATGTTGATAGAATATAATTAGTCAGAAAATAGTGTAATACAGTAAAATGTAATTATTGGTTTAAAGGTGTGTACACATGACATTCTAGAATTTAGTGGTCTTTATTTTAATATATTAGTGTCTCCCAAAGCGAATGAAATATTTTCAATATAATTAATATGTTACAATTTGGAAGCAAAATTTATAGCAGCTTTTTTTAAAGACATGGAGAAAAATATAATGTTTAAAAAATAGAAATTAATTTTAGAGCACTAATCACACTAATATATGTAGGTTTCTTCCTTAAATTTAATCATATAACACAATGTAACAGTTCATTATGTACCTACCACCTTATTGATATGCGCTGCAGCGGATCGGATACGGCATCGCTAACATTATGAAAGCCTGGGGACACACAATGTGCAAATTGCTTTCAATTCAGAATCACAGCATCGCAAGCCACAAACTTACAAATGAATAATTAGCTCATGTTGATGAGTGAAAATTAATCATTTTTCTCATTATCTTTACATTTTTTATGGTGGAAATTTCTCTTTTTATTGAAAATTAGCAAATGCAATTAATCTCTGTTCTGCATACATCAGGTGTTACCGGCATTTAGTAGGACATTGGATGGGATACACGGTTAACGCGTTTGTCCTTTCCATTTTAGCAGGTTGACCAAGTATAGGAAATTCATGATTTTAAAATTTTATTTCGGGCCCCAAAAATTTCTAAGGTTCAGAAATACGTTGCTTTTCTTAAAAGCCCCATAGCAAATATCTAAGTGCATATTTTTAAGTGCTTATAAACATTAGGACTCCTGGACACATTAGTATTACAGAGCCGTAATAAAGCACCCAAAGAAGGGTTCGATTTTACCTCCGTATACCTCCAATTCAATTTTTTTTCTCACTGAATACCACAAAAAGCTACATTTTGCGTGCTTCATCGGATGTTTTATTACATAGATATACTATATAAAAAACATGGCAAGCATGCATTGCAGTATTGAGCATCGCATCATACTGTAGTGGCTAATTCCCGGCACCAATCAACCGTTTAAATACAGCTTTGGCTGTGACTAGAGCATAACACTTTGTCATTCAGAATTTGATAACTAAATCAAAGTATTTGCAAAGTTGCTCAAATTCTTAGGTCAATTATTTCTAAATTACAAACTGAAATTATGGTGAAAACCTATGCACTAAAGTTAATGTTCATCCTTGAATATTTTTTTTAATTTTTTACTAAAAGGTTCAAAATCCTGTGCTAATTAGTCTTGAAATATATCTTTATAGGGCACAGAGCTCCATTATCTTGATACAAAGCTCCAAATCCTCTGCATAGACATAGAATTAAATGATACAATTCTGGCAGCCACCACTAGAGGGAGCTGTCCGCATACTGTGTTATTATTGAGTTTAATGTATAAACAGTATGCAGTGAGCTCCTAAGCTCCTCCTAGTGGTGGCTGCAGGCAGACAGAATTGTATCATTCATATCTATGACTATGCCATGAGTTTTGAGGTTTGTTTCGGGGGATAAAAAAGCTACAACCGTTATAAAGATATATTAAAAAATTACTTGACACAGAATTTTGGACCTAAATATTACCAGGAGATAACAGTTGGAAATTCACTTTTAGCACACAATCTATGTCCTTTTTAACAAAGTTATTAATAAATTAGATCTGACATTAATATGTCCGAGCAGCTTATACATTCTCTTATCTCAACAAATAAATAGCAGAATTTGACATAAATCTGCTAAACTTCACAGTTCATTACCCCGGTATTAAAAGGTCTTAGATTCTGCCTGTAATGCACTCTCTTTGATGTTAAAATGCTTTCCTTACATATACTAGTGTATAATTGCATTATAAATTTAGCAACAATGTATATATATTTATGTACATGAATCCTTTAATCTGGCATCCAACGATCCACATAGATCTGCAATACTTTGTGGAAGCAGACCAGATCGAGATACGGCAATGCAAATGGACATTGTTATATACTACTCCCTAATCCAGGACCGTACATCCAAACCTTGCCGATGTGTGCGCCGTGTTGCCATGGCGACCAGACGCAGACAATTTCTGACAGCCTACTTAACAGGCAAAGGACTCCTGAGCCTTTCCTGAGTATCAGTAGCCATTCCTGGATCCTGCCTCTAGTCTGTAATTGATTTCTTCTGCCGGCCTGTGTTTGACCCAGTATTCATGTTATATGAATAAAAGTTTGTGGACCCCTGACTATCACACCTATATGAGCTCTTTGGACATCCCATTCCAAAACTATGGATATTTATATGGATTTGGGCCAGTTTTGGAGATATAACAACCTCCACTTTTCTGAGAAGGTTTTTCACAAGATTTTGGAGAGTGTCTGTGGGAATTTCTGCCAGAATAGCATTTGTGAGGTCATACACTGATGTTGGAGGAGAAGAACTGGCTCTACGTTACTATTTATTCCAATGGTATTGGATGGGGTTGAGCTCAGCGCTCTGTGCAGGCACTCGAGTTGCTCTACACAAAACTCCTCACCCCATGTCTTTATGGACCTTGTGCACTGGGGCGTAGTCATGAGGAACAGAAAAGAGCCAAACCGCAAACTGTTCCCACAAAGTTGGAAGCTACAATTGTGTAAGCAACCCTTTACTGGAAATAAGGGGCCAAACACTGAAAAACAGCCCCAGACCATTACCCGTCCTCCACCACGTTACAGTAGACACTAAGCATTTCAGTAGGTAGCATTTTACTGGCACCTGCCAGACACAGATTCCTCCATCAGACTGTCAGATAGTGAGATGTAATTCATCACTGCAGAGAACACGCTGCTTCATAGTCTAGTGGCGCCATGCTTTACACCACTCCAGCCGACGCTTGCCATTTCCAATAATTATCTTGGGTGCTGTGACCATGGAAACCCATTTAATGCGGCTCCGGACATTCCTAGAGGCAGTGGGATCTCTGTGGTGAGAAATGCAACAGAGGATACGGGGTTATTACACACCACACACTTCACCACTCAGCGGCCCAGCTCTGTGATTTAGTATAGTCTATCACTTTGTGGCTGAGCTGTTATAACTCATAGAGACTTCCACTTCACATTAAAAGCACTTACAGGTGACTGTGGCAGATCTAACAGATAATAACAACACTTACAGGTGACCGGAGCAGATCTAGCAGATAATAATAGCACTTACAGGTGACCGTAGCAGATCTAGCAGATAATAATAACACTTACAGGTGAGCGGGCAGATCTAGCAGATAATAATAGCACTTACACGTGACCAGGGAAGATCTAGCAAATAATAATATCACTTACAGGTGACCAGGGCAGTTCCAGCAGATAATAATAACACTTACAGTTGACCAGGGCAGTTCTAGCAGATAATAATAGGACTTACAGGTAACCAGGGCAGTTGTAAAGGGTTTGCCAGACACAGGTTCTGTGTCGACGCCCGGGGTTAATCAGCCCTCATCAGCTCCAAGGTCTGCTAGAGTGACACGATCTGTTACCACTCAGGCTTGCAGGCTGAGTAGAGGGAGAACCTATCACAGCCTGGCCTGACGGTTCTAGCTCCCGCCCTTGGTCTATTTATACCCTCACTTGCAGCATGCTCCTTGCCTGTGATTGTCTGGTTTCCTGGCTCTGCGATTCCTGCTATTCACCCGACTGACTGCTGTTGCTTATTGACCCTGACTTGCCTGACTATTCTACTGTTCTGATTTTGCTACTACATACTCCCCTGGTTTGATTCGGCTCGTTCACCACTGCCTGTTGCTCACGGTGTCTCCGTGGGCAACTGCCCCTACCCCCCCTTGCTTCTGTGTGCCCTTGTCTTGTGTTGTCTGTCTTGCACTTACTGAGCGTAGGGACCGTCGCCCAGTTGTACGCCGTCACTTAGGACGGGCCGTGCAAGTAGGCAGGGACTAAGTTGCGGGTAGATTAGGGCTCACCTGTCCGTCTCCCTACCCCGATTCATTACATAATCACAGGCCACATAGCTTTTCTTACCCTGGTCCCTGACTCTACTATGGACCCCCTTGAGGCCCTGGCTCAGCAAATGCAGGGTCTCTCCCTACAGGTCCAAGACCTCGCTCAGAGGTTCAACCAGCGTGATTCTACCCAGGTAGTACCCTTCACCTCACCTTTTGAACCCCACCTCAAGTTGCCTGACCGGTTCTCAGGGGACCGGAGGACCTTTTTCTCTTTTCGGGAGAGTTGTAGACTCTATTTCCGATTAAGACCCCACTCCTCAGGTTCTGAGAGCCAGCGAGTAGGTATAATTAGGTCCCGGCTACAGGACGGCCCCCAGAAATGGGCCTTCTCCTTGGCTCCTGACGCCCCTGTATTTTCTTCTGTTGACCTTTTTTTTTTCTGCTCTCGGGCTCATTTATGACGAGACTGACAAGACTGCCTTGACCGAGAGTCAGCTGGTGACCTTACGTCACGGTAAGAGACCCGTTGAGGAGTACTGTTCTGACTTTAGGAAGTGGTGTGTAGCTTCTCGGTGGAATGACCCTGCCTTGAGGTGCCAGTTTAGATTGGGTCTGTCAAACGCCCTGAAAGACCTGTTAGTTAGCTATCCCTCCTCAGACTCTCTAGATCAGGCTATGGCTTTAGCGGTACGTCTTGACCGACGTCTCAGGGAACGACGACTTGAACGTTCTGGTGCCTTCACCTTTGGCTCCCCTATGATGGCTCCAGAGGTTCCGTTGCTTCGTTCTTCCACGGAGAACTCGGATGAACAGATGCAACTCGGGGCCTCCGTGTCTCCCCAACAACGTAGAGATTTCCGCAGGAGGAATGGTCTCTGCTTCTATTGTGGGGATGACAAGCATCAATTGAACTCCTCTCCCAGGCGCAAGAATAAGCAGCCGGAAAACTTCCGCGCCTAAGTGACCATCGGGGAGGTCGCTTGGGCGCACAGGTATTTCCCGTAAACATGAAGCCTAATAAAATCTTGCTTCCCTTTCATGTTTCTTTTGATGGTAGGTCTGCCACCAGGAGTGCCTTCGTGGATTCAGGGTCTGTTGCTAATATTATGTCGGTGGAATTTGCTATGTCTCTAGCTATGCCACTAATTGTTTTGCCTGAACCTGTAGGAGGGATTACCGCTGTTGGCACGCAAAGAAATAGACACACCTTCTCTTGTTCAACTTCTTTACTTCAGCGAGCAGGTAACAGCAAATTCTCTTTCTATGGAGCAGACAGGACTCCTGAGGTTGCGGACTTCGATCCCGCTGGAAGTCCCCTGGAGGGAGGTTGTGCCTGACCCCACGTTGCCAGGCTTGGCTACGGACACGCCGCTGTCAGTCACGGCGGGAGCTACCCGCTACTGGCAGCCTACCCTAGGGTAAGAGTCACACTCTCGGCCCACGGGTCGCGTTGTGGGAATCAGCGAACTACCATACCTACTAGCACCGTAACGGGTCGTTGCGGAGCTATCCGCTACCTTTCATGACAACCCTCTCTCTCCTCAGTCGGTGGTCCGAACGATAGACCCCCTTGGGCGCAACTGAACTGGCGGGCTGACGCTAAGGTTTACACAAAGTCCAGCTAATAGTCCAATAAAGTCCCGTCAACCCGACCGTTCCTTCTGTCTGCTCCTATTCCAACAAGATTCATCAACAACAGTTCATGCAAGTGTTACAGGCGGTGACCCATCAACAGTTCCATGCAAGGGTTACGGAGATTATTCATCAACAACAGTTCATGCAAGGGTTAAGGCGGTTATTCATCAACAACAGTTCCATGCAAGGGTTACAGGGCTTTACACTCTGGGGAACACGCAGGGGCCTTGTCACAATTAATGAGGAAGCGGGCCTGTGCTAGGCCAAATTCAGGCTTAATCTTCTGGTGACTGTAAGGCTAGTCTGTCCGGTACTCTGTGTCCAGAATAAAGGAGGGCCGTACTTCTCTCTTTGGGGTGATCAGACTCAAACGGGTATTGGCATCGCTCTGGGGCGATCTGAGGGTCCTAGTTAGGGGCTGCGGGGAAATGACCGGTACCTGCAGCGGATGCTGATGCTCCAATCGGCTCCTGACTCGGTCAGTCCTCCATTTGCGCATCTCCTCTGCTTCTCTCTTTGCCGCAGTGCGACCCGTCCCTTCTGGCAGTGTTCTGCTGCTGCCACACTAATGTCCGTCTTCTGCAGGCACTACTCCAGCAGCCCTCTGCTCTCCTGTCTCCTGTAGCCACCTCTGGGGTCTGTGCTGACCGCTCATCTCCCGGTCACCTGACCGTTCCTGTTCCTCCTTACTAGACGCTTCCCTCCTCACTCTCTTCTCTCTTCCCGCCCGACTTTCGCGCCACCGCACTCTGCTCCTCCCCCTTCCACCTCCGGTCCTCCTCCTCTGCTTCTCCCGCATCACGAGACTTCGCCCTCCTCCTTGTGGGAGCGCACGCGTCATGGCTGTCGGCAGAGCGGCCGTTACCATGACGCCCAGGACGCTCCTCCACTCGGAAGCCGACTCCCGAGCCGCAGATCAGCCCGTGTCCCTGCGTGGGTTCCCCTGCATCGCCGGTGATTACAGGCACCCCCTTACAAACCTGTCTCGGTAGTGGGTATAGACTCCACACCGCTTGCCAATGGTTATTTTATGCAGCATACCCCTGTTTTTGAACTCCTTGTTGGCTCCATTCATTTAGAGCAGTATTCTGTGTTAGTGATGCAGGGGTTATCGTCCGATTTGATTTTAGGCCTCCCTTGGTTGCAGACGCATAATCCCACTTTTGACTGGAATACTGGTGATCTTACTAAATGGGGTAATGAATGCATGACGTCATGTTTTTCTATTAATTTGGTTTCTCTCGTTGAGGAGGTGATCACTCTACCTGAGTTTATTCGGGACTTCGCTGATGTCTTTTCTAAAAGGGCCTCCGAAGAGTTACCTCCTCATAGAGAGTACGATTGCGAAATCGATTTGGTCCTCTCTTGTCCTGAACGTGAAGCCATGAGAGGTTATATTCAGGAAAGCCTGGCCAAGTGTTACATTCGCCCCTCTACTTCTCCGGTAGGTGCTGGCTTCTTCTTCATGGAGAAGAAGGATGGTGGTCTTAGGCCGTGCATCGATTACCGAAATGTAAATAAGATCACTGTAAGGATCCAATATCCCCTTCCTTTGATTCCTGATCTCTTCAATCAGGTTCAGGGGGCCCAATGGTTCTCTAAGTTTAATCTTCGGGGGGCTTATAACCTTATCCGGATCAGAGAGGGGGATGAGTGGAAGACTGCGTTTAACACACCCGAAGGTCATTTCGAATATCTCGTCATGCCCTTTGGGTTGTGTAATGCTCCCGCAGTCTTCTAGAATTTCATAAATGAGATTTTAAGAGGCTACCTGGGGGTATTTCTTGTAGTGTACCTTGATGATATACTTGTGTTTTCTAAGGACTGGTCCTCCCACATTGAGCATGTCAGAAAGGTGCTCCAGGCCCTTCGGAAAAACAAACTCTTTGCAAAAATCGAAAAATGTGTGTTTGGGGTGCAGGAGATAACATTTTTGGGTCAAATCCTCACTCCTAACGAATTCCGCATGGACCCTGCCAAGGTTCAGGCTGTGGCGGAATGGGTCCGCCCTGCCTCCCTGAAGGCCTTACAGTGTTTCCTGGGGTTTGCTAATTATTACAGGAGATTTATTGCTAACTTCTCAGTCATCGCTAAGCCTCTTACGGACCTCACTCGTAAAGGTGCTGATCTCCTCCACTGGCCTCCAGAGGCGGTCCAGGCTTTTGAGATCCTTAAGAGGTGCTTTGTCTCTGCCCCAGTTCTGATTCAGCCTAACCAAATGGAGCCATACATTGTGGAGGTTGACGCCTCCGAGGTGGGAGTGGGTGCTGTTTGCAATGGGTTTGACCGACACCTGAACTGAATAATTAGAAGGGGTCTCCACATTTTGTTTGCCATATAGTGTGTGTGTATACAGTATATATAGAAAACTCCTTCCATTAGCTCACTGAAGAATCACCGTTACTTAGAGGTAATCCGCTTTTACATAAACTTACTTAACCTGAAGATATTGAATTTGTCTAAGACGCCTTGCTCAACTAATGGATGCATTATCTGATTTAATGTCTCTTAAGCTCACTCAATGGTACGTCATAATTTTCACAGAATTTGTGAGATCCCACTGCAGACCCATTTAGGATATTACATTTGTAAGTGTAACACAATTTACTGTTTAGTATGTCAGTTAATACAATTATTAAGTATGGAATCTGACATATTGCACCTGCTATGCAGCATGGAAAAGATCATCCTATAGTTCAAAATGCAATGTACATATACGGATGTAGCAGAGCTGAGTATGTAAATGCAACGGAGCTGAGTTGTTATTTCTCACAACTCATGATAACACAATATAATAATCTATATAAGGCTGGGTTCACACGACCTATTTTCAGGCGTAAACGAGGCGTATCATGCCTCGATTTACGCATGAAAATACGGCTCCAATACGTCGGCAAACATCTGCCCATTCATTTGAATGGGTTTGCCAATGAACTGTGCCGACGACCTGTCATTTACGCGTCGTCGTTTGACAGCTGTCAAACAACGACGCGTAAAATGACTGCCTCGTCAAAGAAGTGCAGGACACTTCTTTGGACGTAATTTGAACCGTTTTTCATTGAATTCAATGAAGAACAGCTCTAAATTACGGCCGTCAATGACGCCTCGCAAAATGCGAGTACGAGCAATTACGTCTGAAATTACGGAGCTATTTTCTCCTGAAAACAGCTCCGTAATTTCAGACGTGAATGCAGTTTACGTGTGCACATACCCTAAGACTGCAGGTCACTTACAGCATCATCTTAAAGGTGTCATGGATCTTGAAATGGTGCCCCAATGTTACTCATCTCGCCCAGGTTTAGTGACGAGTCCCGGCGAGCGGCTGCGTTCCTGACGCCTCCTCTTCTGATCCCGTCTTCAGTCGCAGCCCTGCTGGATCCGACCCTGTCTCTCGTCTTCATCATCGTTAGCAGCGTCAGGATAACAAAGCAAGCAGCATTCGCTGAAGCCATCAGTCCTGGCGGCCTATTTAAGGGTATGTTCACACGCAAAGTCAAAAACAGCTGAAAATTACGGAGCTGTTTTCAGAGAAAACAGCCTCTGATTCTCAGCCGTTTTTGAAGCTGAAAATTAAGCTTCTTTTAATTTGAAGGTTCTTTTGAGGGTATGTACACACAGCTTATTTTCAGATGTTTATCGGGCCGTAAACGCCCCGAAAAACGGCCAGAAATATGGAAGCTGAACGCTTCCAAACATCTGCCCATTGATTTCAATGGGAAAAACAGTGTTTCGATCCGACGGGGCCACTTAAAACGCCCCGTAAAACGGAGTGGATGTCACTTCTTGAGCTGTTTTTGGAGCCGTTTTTCATTGTGTCAATAGAAAAACCGCTCCAAAAACGGCCGCAAAAATGTTTGATGCTTAAAAAGGCTATGATCACACGCTAAACAAAAAATGGCTGGAAAATACGGAGCTGTTCAAAAGCGAAAACAGCCTCTGAGTTACAGCCGTTTTTTAAGCATCAAGCAGTTTTTGATGCGTTCTTTTTAAGCTGTTTTTCTATTGACACAATGAAAAACGGCTCCAAAAACGTCTCAAGAAGTCACATGCACATCTTTTTACAGGGCAATTTTTTTACGGGCCATTTTTTCAAACGGCTGTGTAAAAAAAACGACCCGTCTGAACAAAATGCTGTTTTTCCCATTGAAATCAATGGGCAGATGTTGAGAAGCGTTTCAGCTTCCGCTTTTCTAAGCATTTATGCCCTGAAAAATGCCTGAAAACACTGCGTGTGAACATACCCTTACAGATCCCACATGGGATTTGGATTGTCCTTTTTTTATTATTGCTGTCATACCAAAAGTACTGAGGACACAGATACAGTCAAAACTGGGACATAACCGAACCCAAAAAAACAAAATGCGCAAGATGACATTGGTTATGTGCGTTAAATTTCAATGCTTGGTTTTATTTAGATTAAATGCCCCGCCCTGCTGCGCGGTATGCAATACGTGGACCCCTAGAGGTTTACTGGTGTTGACTGGTCTTAAGCAGTGCTTAGCATATATGTATGTTATAGAGGGGGACCCCCGCTCGGGACTACACTTTATGAGCCGGAGCGGACAGTGGCTAATAAACAGCAGCTCTCACTGTGGTGAACCTGTATTACATGTACAGTCATTTATCTGAATGGCCACCATGTAATACTACATTTCCCCTGCAGTGGCCTCAGTAGGTGAAATAATGAGCTGGCGGCTCATCAGAGTCCACCCCTTTCAAAAAGGGCTGAGACTATTCGCTGATCGCCGAGGATCTGCTGGAGTGGAAATGAATGGCCGTCCATGACTCTACCAGAACAGCATCCAAACTTATACAGCCGCTCTCTGTTCTGGCTGATAGTGTGGTCTGCATTAGAAAAATAGAGATCTGACCCCTACAAAATATTTTTGACTTGGGCCTTCTTCACACGGCGCTCAAGAAAAACGAAATATAAACCGGTCAATAATGGTAGTGTTTTTGTAAATTGCTTTTTAAAACACAGGACTTTTTGACACGTTTTTGACGCGTTTTGTGCGCGTTTTTGACGCGTTTTGTGTGTGTTTTTGTCACATTTTTGACCCGTTTTGTATGTGTTTTTGTCACGTTTTTTGTCAAGTAATTAGGAGTCCCATTGACTATGGGAATTAGGCACTTTTTCAGCGTGTTTTACGTGCCAATAATTGACCTAAAGCTTTTCTTACACGACATGGTTTTTAAACACGCTTGCGTAAAAAAAAACGCGTCGTATGCACTACAATGTTGTCAATGGGAAGCTTAAAGTATGCATTTTTGATGCGTTTTTCGAAGCGTCAAATAAACGCTGTGTGAACAAGGTCTTATTTATATTCATTTATAGCTGCCCTAAATGACCGGGAATATTAGATATTAACCAGGATTACCAATCATCCATATAATGGGAGGGGGTGGGGGGAGATACTGTGCAGAGACCGTGGTACAAGAAGCAAGTGGAAAAAGCAACAATGTTTCAATGTTAAGTTGATTAGTTACAGAGTATCGACTGAGAAACAACTCCCAATGTGGAATGTAAATGCGGCAGACATAATGTGACAGATCACGCTCTGGAAAAAGGTTGTTTGTCAATTTTAAGAGGGCAACAAACTCGCATTCAGTGTGTGACCCATCGACTTCAGTCTATACGCGGCTTATTAACATGCGGTTAACATGTGTAATTTATAATGGACGATCTGTCAAGTCAATGTACACAAGATAAATGTGCGCCAGCACTAAAACGCTCCACTCTCACGTAAATGGCTTGTTTGAGCACTAAAGGTCGATTCTCAAGTTATTTACAGATAATTGCATGTCGGCTCTTGATCGCAATGTATTCAAATAAGAGTCAAGTTACCGGCGCTCGGGAGAGGACGCTAAATGTAGAAATTGCGTTTTGTCATTGTTCGGCTCTGAGTGAGTGGCCAAAGTGATTCATGGGCAGAGTAGCCGGGGGGGATGGGTTAATAGAGCTTACAGGTCTGGATGATTTTACTCATGTACATGTTATATAAAGCAGATGTGTACAGAAATGTATCTAGGGTTGTTTGCGGTCAGTGAATAGACACATTCTAGTTCATAGGCTGAGAACCTGTACAGATCTAATGCCATGTTTATACAACTGAATTTCACATGGATTTTGTCACAGAAACCAAGTCCTGCGCCGAAATCCATGTGAAAACCATCCACAGAATATTGATTTCAATGAAAATTCTGTTGTTGCAGAGTTTTCTGCACTCAGAATTGAAAGCATTGTTGAGAAAAAAAAAAAAGAGTCCAATCTGACTTCGTGACCGCAATATATGAAACTGCAAGTCCGCAATTCTCTTACAAATCCAGGTTGGATTTTACGACTTGAAAAATCTGTTGCATGAACATGGCCTAATCCATCTTGAGGTTCTGCTAGAATTGTATCCTGTCAAGACAATCTCCCAGGTAGATGCATCAATGATTGATCGGTGGGGATCGGTGGGGGTCCGACTTGCAGAACCCCCACAATCAGCACAATGCAGAGGCCCTATATCTCTCCATTCACTTGAATGGGACATAGGTGCCATACAGATGAGCTGCTGTGCCTGTGTAAACCAGGAAGGAGCCCCTTTTTTGTGCTGATCGCTTGTAGTCTTGGGGGTTGGACCCCCAACAATCAAACATTGAATATGAATAGGCCATCAACATTAAAGTCACAGAAAACCCTCTCGACTATATGCATGACAATTAAAGCCATTAATATTTGGGCAAAGGATAAAATAACTTATAATTAACTTGACACGAGACACCATAGATATTTTCCTTTTAACGTGGGTTGTCTCGGGGTCGGCCACAGTTTTTATTATTAATTTAAATATTGAAACATAAAGATATAGATAACTTTAGGTAAACACCCATATGCCGGCCTACCAATATAAGTGGACATGTAGGTAATCCACCTTATAAAACCACCATCAGGAGGGCATGTACTCACACTACACGTTCCTCCGCCCCACCACGACCCCCAGCCAATAGGAATAGAGCCTGCTCAATACTGTCTTGAAGACCGGACAGGAATATGTCGAGGCCAATGTCCGTGAGGTGAACTCCGTCTGGCAGCAACAGGCATCTGTTATCGCCCTCCAGCTGTCTGTGTCTAATCCCTACCCCGCCTCTCTCTCTCACAAAGCAGGATACCCGCGTATTTAGGAGCCTCCTGCCTCGTTCAATGGCTTTTACCATCCCGGGCACCGTGCCATATCGCCCTAGGGATTACCTCGGACCAAACCAGCACAAGTTCAGAGAAGAATGAAGTGAAACGCTCCAAGTCCGACTGTATGAGAGCAATCAATTCCCCAAGATGCACCGAGCACAGGTCATTACCCCCAACGTGAAAAACCAAAACTGTCGGCACCAACCGGTGCCGGCTAATCTCCACAACTTCTGGCAGTGTTTGCAACCATCGTAGGCCCCTCAGGCCTTTCCAATATGCTTCTGCATCCTAAAATCACAGAGACAGGCACCCGGGCCGTATAGCCGCTCTCCGTTCTGCCCAGAATATGTCCGAATGGCCCAATATCCATACTGATGGCCCGTAACCTATGAAACAAAAGAAATTAATGCAGAACCAAGTCAGGGCGAACATAACCTGCAAAGCAATCGGAACGCCATTGCCCTATACGACGCACCTCAGTATCCATAAGACCTAGTTCGCCAGCGGTAGTAGCCGCACCAATACGAAAAGAGTGAGTGCCAAAGTCACCGGCGGACAGGCCGGAGGATACCAAGGCCTTCTCAAACACCGCACAAAACTGGAATTTAGTGAGTGGACTGCCATCGATATGTGTTAAAAACTGCGAACCGGATTTACGCACGCTCAAGTAAGAAGCGAGCGAAGGAACTGGGCAACCCGTGCCGCCGATTGGTCGCAATGAAACCCAGCAAACCCTGCCGAAAACGTCTGTTTAAGAACGACGGATGCGAAAACGCAGCCCCGTAGAAGACAAGCTAACGTCTTTGTATAAGAGGCCGCCTGGACGGGATGCACTAAGGGGAACTAATTCCGATATACGCAAAGCGCCAAAGAAGGAAAGAGAAAAAGCCGCCGTAAAAAGGGAGGACTCGAATGGGGAGGCGGATACTATGGGTAAACAATTTCAGCAGGATTCAAAAAGGAAATAGGTCGCCTGGATTCCCGACGAACTGCAGCTTTTTTCCAACCCTTGAATAATTGTAAAATAAAAAAGGATTTTGTGACATCAGACCACCCGTGGAGTTTAAATAAAAAGGCCAAACACGCAAGCCGACGCTCCGCCACCAACCCAGATATATACGCTGTTCAGCTAGACATGACAAATACTCAATAGTAAAGGTTAAGCGAGGATGTTCCGGCGGACCAATGACTCTTTCACCCACTACATTAAGCCATTCATTCCAAGCATTACCATATGCTGTCCATGTAGACTAAGCAAGTGACGACCTGACGAAAAGCACTAATTGGGATCCAACAGCCTCCATAGAGAATCCGGGCACTCTGTCCCCTCCAGATCTGCCTGCAGGCAAAGACAACGAAACACCTGAAAATTAAAACGGGAGAGAGAGTCAACCACCTTATTGTCAACACCAGGAACATGACGGGCCCTGAACTGGATGTTGTGTTGTAAGCATCGCAGCACCAGCCGGCGCAGCAATACCACCACCGGCAAAGAGGAGGAAGTAAGATGATTAATAGCATGCACAACACTAGCATTGTCAGACCAGAAAAGCACTGAAGAGTTCACCATTGCATGCCCCACAATTCCACAGACACAATGATAGGAAACATTTTAAAGAGAGTCAAATTCCCACACCATCCCCTGGAACACCAAGCATCCGGCCAATGGGCCGCACAACATGCCGTACCATAGACGGCCCCAAAACCCAGGCTACCCAATGCATACGTTAACAGCTCAAAATCCGTGTTGGAGACAGTTGGCGATCTCCAACATGTCCGCCCATTGTAATCCTGTAAGAATATAAACCTTATAAACTTTAATCCCAGACCAAATACGGACTAGATGATTAGGTGAAGAAACTCCCGCCATAGCCATGGACAAGCGGCGATAAAAAATTCTACCCATGGGCATGACCCTGCTAGCGAAAACCAACAAAACCGACAGTGATTGAATCTGCCTTGCCACAGTCTTTGGGTATGTGGACCCAGTAGGCCACAGCTGGCCAAACAGAGTACCATGTCAATATAAAGTCAGAGCACAAGGGTACCTGTAATAGTCCAGACAGTAGCAACTGCACCGATGGGACCTTGGCGGTAGGCAGATGACACCAGACGTGGTGTACACAGGTGTAGTAGACGACACAAGACAACTCCAACACTAGAGATGTCACAGGAACAAATACAACACGGTATACAGGATACAGGTAGCAGAGCACGGGAACACTGGGAACAGGATACAACTAAGGGACCATTTGCAAGACTAACAGAGGAATACAAACAACGCTCAAGCAAGGAGTGTAGGGGCAGGGCCATTTTTACAGTCCAGGGTGATCTGGGAGTAATTAGTTAATTCTTAACATGTGTGCACGCTGGCCCTTTAAGGCCGGGAATGAGTTCGTACGCGCACCCCAGTGGTCGCTGCAGGACAGGACGGCAGCATGTGCTGGCATCTTCGGGGAGGAAGACGTCGGCAGGATGAAAGGGGTCCCCGGCCGTTACAGTAAACCCCCATTACGCCCCCTCTTATTGGGTACAGAGCGAGAGAGGAATTTCTTAATGAGGGTAGGACCCTAGTATCTGGCGAGAGGACACAACAAGTTTCTGCCTATCTTGACTCTGGGTCTGCGGCACACTTCATCCAAAAGGAGCTAGTGGATCATCTTCAGTTGCCCACAGTTCCCCTGGAGACATCTTTGGCTGTTACCTCAGTGAACGGACTGCCTCTGCCTGATCCCATCCTTTCTAAAACCAAGCCGTTGAAGCTCCAGGTTGGAGTCCTTCATTCTGAACTAATTTCTTTCCTTGTTTTGCCCAAGGCCATCAATCCTGTTCTGCTGGGCCTGCCTTGGCTTCGACTGCATGCCCCAGTCCTGGACTGGAATTCCGGAGAGGTTCTCCAATGGGGCTCCAAGTGCCTTGGTTGTTGTCTGTTGCAGATCCATATTGTCCAGCCTCCTCTACCTCAGTCATTGGCGGGACTGCGCCCCCCAGTTTGCTCAGTTTGCAGATGTCTTCAGCAAAAGGGAGGCTGAGACGCTGCCTCCACATCGGACTTATGACTGCCCCATTGAACTGGTTCCTAATGCCACTCTCCCCCGTGGCCAAATATATCCTCTCTCCTTGCCAGAGTCTCTATCCATGTCGGCCTATATTAAGGAGAATTTGGAGAGGGGTTTCATAGTCTTCCTACCTGGCTGGGTTCTTCTTCGTTAAAAAGAAAGACGGATCCCTTCGACCCTGCATTGACTACCGTCGTCTCAACTAGATCACGGTCAAGAACAAATACCCATTGCCACTTATATCTGTATATGAGGAGCTAGAATTTTTGATCCGAATACGTCAAGGGGACGAGTGGAAGACAGCGTTCAACACTCGAGATGGGCACTATGAATATCTGGTGATGCCATTTGGACTGTGTAACGCTCCCGCGGTCTTCCAGGAATTCGTTAATGATATCTTCCGCGATCTCCTCTATATCTTGGTTGCTTATCTCGATGATATTTTGATTTTCTGGGTCCAGCGCTGGAGCTGCAATGTCAGCGAGCTGGACCCTATATCTAATCAAATCATGTGTGATACTGTCTGCTGAGTCACTGTATCTAATCCTATCATGTGTGATACTGTCTGCTGGGCCCTATATCTAATCCTATCAAGTGTGATACGGTCTGCTGAGCCACTGTGTTTAATCCTATCATGTGTGATACTGTCTGCTGAGCCACTGTGTCTAATCCTATCATGTGGGATAGTGTCTGCAGAGCCACTGTATCTAATCCTATAATGTCTGATACTGTCTGCTGAGCCACTGTATCCAATCTTATCCATAGCTTTAGGGTCGTATTGCTATAAATATGCTGTCTCATATATATATATAGATATATATAGATATGCACATATTCATACACGCACACATTTTTTTGGGGGGGGGGACATATATGTATTGGGGCTATTTCCCCTGACATTTTAAGTCCTTAGTGATGCCCCGGCTGCTAGTGCTGCATTGTTGGGTCACTTAGGAGACCCAGCGATGCAGCTGAAAGCTGTGGGCCATCGGCCCTGAGAAGTTTTCTGGGGGGGACCCAAGAAGAACCTTTGCATCGGGGCCCATGAGCCTTTAGCTACGCCCCTGTAGGTGCTCCTTTGCTTCTGAGGCCGGTGTTTCAGTCCATTACCACACTATGGTCGCATGTGGGATATTTGTAAAAATCGCTGAATATGGGCAATAAATATTGAGTTGCATTTTTTGGGTAAAACCTTCTGTGGTACAGATTTTTTTTTTATTACAAATGAATTTTGGCAAAAACAAAATGAACATGATGTTGTGTATGCACGAGAAAATGTAGCTCGGCATACACAACATCAGCTTACCAACGTGTGGTATGTGGAAGACGAAAGGAAAGTGTCCCACTGGAGCCAAGTGTGGATGTTGGAGACGCCATGAGGAGTGGGAGAGAAGACTGGTTGAGTTGAGGTCTGGCAACAGAGTAGGACAGTAGTGAAGGCCAATCCAGTAAGGGCAGATGAAGGAGATGCAAACCCTGTAGGAAATGAGGAAGGTCGTCCGGGGACGGTAGCGTGAATGCATGTCCTTCATGTCGGACTATCAGTTCAAAGGGGAAACTTCAGCGATGAGAGGCCTTGGTCACGTAATTTTTCTAACAGTGATTTGAGATCCGACCTTTGTGTGCCTGGATAAGTCGGGAAGAATACGTATTTGAGCACGTTGATACAAAATGACCAGCTGTTGCCGAACCTTCTGTAAGATGGCGTCCCTGATGGCGTAGAAATGAATACAGCAAATCATGTCTCTCGGACGGTGTTCATCCAAGCTAGGTGGGCGAAGTGCACGCTGGACACGGTCAATTTCAATGTGAGTATTGGTAGGACGGCCAAGGAGATTATTGAAGATGGTGGACAATGTGGAAAAGAGATCAGACGCGGGGACTGACTCAGGAAGTCTGCGCACTCCTAAGTTATTCCTCCTATTGCGGTCATCGATGTCATCTAGATGTTGTTGGAGAGGGAACAACTGGGCAGCATGTTGTTGTACAGTAGATTGTAAAGCAGTGAGAGTCATTGTATATGTGGTACGGTCTCGGTCCAGTGCATCAACCCTGTTGGTAAGCGTGGAGAGTTCGGTACGAAATTGTGCAAATTCCACTTTACATTCCACCAGGATTTGTTTAGCAAAAGAGGACATATCATCTTTAGTAGGTATTGCTTGGAGCAGAAGGCGTATATCCGACAATGTAGCTGGCCTGTTGGCGCCATGACATAGTGGGTCATACATGTGCATGGGAGAGGAAGCAGGTTGGCTTTGCTGAAAAACGGTCGGGATCCCCTCAGGGGTCTGGGTGAAGGCAATAATGTTGGGGGAGACCGGCTGGCAATGTCCATTGTGAAGGAGGCAAATCCCTGTGGGCTACCTGTACGGTAGAGGGGGAGATGCGTAGAGGGCTTCCCCAGGAAGAATCAGAGGACCACGCAGGGGACCTCCCATCTACCAGTGGACCCTAATATAACCGAAGAACACAGCATGGATCTAAATGGCTCAAAAGAAGTAAAATGCAACCGTCAGCAAACATATGTTCAAGTGTGAGCTAGATCCTGGGGCGTGTACCCACAAAGCATCCAAAGCATGAATATATAACCTAAAGAAGAAGATGCCAATAAACTAGAAATATGAGAAAATAGAAAAGTACTTTATTTGAAAATAACACATGAATATACAATGATTAAAAAATAATCCATAAACCGACAGGTTAAAAAAGACATACAAGCCATGCAACTTACAGGGTAAGTAAATCTTATAGATGTAGATAATAAATGCCTAATGGCATAACCTGGCACTGAGTACGTCTGCAAGCTATATATTGCCTTGATGAGTACAAATAATGAAAGTGTGTGCCATATAAAATGGTCTAAGAAAAAGTACTCAAATGCATATAAATAGCGCAGCAGAAAAATAGACAATGCTGATGTATGAAAAAAGTGTTCACAACAAGTGATGACAATTAAATATACCCATTTAAAGTCCAGGTTAAAGTGCACAGCGAGATGTCTGCCCCAACGCGCGTTTCGGCGCAACTGCCTTCGTCTGGGGGTAGCATTGGACAGTACATGTACCACTTTTAAAGGAGGAGCCGACCAATCATAGAGTATCCTAATCAGGGATCCCAGATGTAAGGGTATAATGATAATATATATCGCCACATAATTACCGGTCGCTACCTCGAGGTGAAAACAAAATGGCCGCGCCTACCGGAAGCGTCGATCACGAGGGGCCGGAGCCGGATACACGTCACCGCGTCAATTGACGCGGTCACGTGAGTCCGAAGTCCGGCGCGTCATGAGCGGCGGAACGGAGGCCGGCCATTCGTCCACCAATCGGGGAGCGACGCAGCGAGAAGGTAGGTAACCCGGAATACGCAATGTTTATAAACAACGGCCATGGTCCCTAATAAGACTTTGAGAACCAGTGAGAAGAATTGTGACGTAAGTGTAAGTAAGTTGTGAAAAAGTATACATACATAGGACATCATTGTAAAATATCACAAAAACATAACAAGCAACAAAAGTACAACAATCATAAGTGTCAGACCTATGGTTGTGAAAGAGAATAAGATGAATGAATGAGTGCAATGTGCATAGAAGTGAATGGATTGGTGTATGTAGGAGTGACAGTAAAAGTGACAATAAGGAAAGTGAGGAAATAAATAAAAATGTGAAAACAAGAAGTGATGTGAAAAAACAGCATAAGTGTTGAAGATATGATAAGAAGAATTCTTAGTTGGACAATAAGTCCACTATATGATAAAAGAGAACGTTGGACAATGTGGAAAGTGCATAATGATGTATGAAAAGTACATAGTGAATAAAATAGTGTGTTTATTCATATACAGATATCATTATAGAAAATTTTACATAGATGAACAATAATAAAACACTGGTTATTATATTAAGAACAAGATGACCATGACATCAAACGCAAAAATTGATCTCCATACTGATTGGTCAATATGCATCACAAAAAGACAAAATCAGTAGTAATGTACAAGGACATCCCAAGAAGTGGAAAGCAAGGAGTCCGGGTATAATGAAAAAGGCTCATATTAGAAGTCTAATCTGTAAAAGACAAATACAAAATGTTAAAATCACAAAGACACAAAAGATCCTTTATATACAACAATAACAAAATCCAACACCACTAAAAGCTGCTGAAAGTCAGAGAAATTATGAAAACCCCGCGGTCTCATTGAGGCCTGTGGGGTGCAAGGTTTGGAGCCTCCAAATCCACTTGCATTCCCTCTGTAATAGAAATTTTTTAAGATCACCTCCACGCATATCAAGGTTGATGTGGTCAATGCCCCTAATTTTCAACATCTTAGAACTGCAGGCATGATATAGTCGGAAATGTCTAGGGATTGTCTTAAGCTGTTCAACATTGTCTGCGGTTTTTGCGTTTTCAATGTCCCTGACATGCTCCCTAACCCTCAACCGCAACTCACGAGTAGTCATGCCTACATATATCTTTGGACATGGACAAGTGGCATAATAGATAACCCCTTTGGTGCCACAAGATATGGGCCAACAAATCTTGAAGTTATGATTGCCACTAGAATCCACAAAATTGTCCGAACGCTCAACATTGGGGCAACTGATACAGTCGCCGCATGGTTTACAGCCCCATTTAGGCCCCTTTGTGCCAAAAACCTTACCAGGTTTAACCCCTTAATGACCAGCCTATTTTGGACCTTAATGACCAAGCAATTTATTACGTTTTTCAATCGTCGCATTCCAAGAGCTATAACGTTTTTATTTTTGCGTCGACATAGCTGTATAAGGTCTTGTTTTTTGCGGGACAAGTTGCACTTTTTAATAGCACCATTTTTAGGTACATATTATTTATTGATTAACTTTTATTAACTTTTTTTTGGGGGGGAATAGAAAAAAATCTGAAATTTCGCCACTCTTTTTTGCGTCCTAAATCTACGCCGTTTACCGTGTGATATAAATAACACATTAACTTTATTCAGTGGGTTGTTACGATTGCAACGATACTAAATTTGTATAGTTTTTGTATGTTTTACTACTTTTACACAGTAAAAACGCTTTTTTTTCAAAATTATTTGTTTTTGTGTCTCCATATTTGAAGAGCCGTAACGTTTTTATTTTTTCGCCGATGCGGTCGTATGAGGGCTTTTTTTTTGCGGGAAGACTTGTAGTTTTTATTGGTACCATTTTGGAGTAGATGCGACTTTTTGATCACTTTTTATCACATTTTTTTTAAAGTCAGTATTCACAGAAAACAGCAATTTTTCCATAGTTTTTTATTATTTTTTTTACGGCGTACACCGTGCTCGTTAAATAATGTAATAGATTTATAGTCGGGGTCGTTACGGACGCGGCGATACCAAATATGTGTAACTTTTTAACTTTATTTTGTTTTTTTAATAGTAAAGCATTTTGTAAGGGGAAAAGCTGGGTTTTTCATTTTTTTTCACATTTTTTTTAAAATTAACTTTATTAAACTTTTTTTTCACTTTTTTACTAGTCCCACTAGGGGACTATAATATGCGATTCTGCGATCGCATTTATAATACACTGCAATACTTTTGTATTGCAGTGTATTACTGCCTGTCCGTTCAACACGGACAGGCATCTGCTAGGTCATGCCTGCGGCATGATCTAGCAGGCATTCACTCCAGGCAGACCTGGGGGCCTTTATTAGACCCCCGGCCGCCATTACAGACACAGACACTCGGCGATCGTATCGCCGGGTGTCGGTGGGAGAGAGAGGGAGCTCCCTCCCTCTCTCCAAAACCACTCAGATGCG
Source organism: Rhinoderma darwinii (assembly GCF_050947455.1). Taxonomy (NCBI): domain Eukaryota; kingdom Metazoa; phylum Chordata; class Amphibia; order Anura; family Rhinodermatidae; genus Rhinoderma; species Rhinoderma darwinii. Next base: position 15,328,644 of record NC_134691.1, on the reverse strand, counting down.
GTGCTCGCTATTGAGCACCGCATCTGAGGGGTTAAACGGGTGAGATCGATACTGATATCGATCTCACACAGCAGAGCAGGGACGCTCCCAGCCCTCAGCTGCCTCTAGCAGCTGAGAGCAGGGAGATCTGACAGTTCCCTGCTCTGTAAACTTATTCCGCGACGTAAAAAGTCTATGGCATCGGAATAAGGCCCGTTAGTGACCGACGTAGAAACACGATGGGCCGGTCACTAACGGGTTAATAGGTGAGAGGTAACTGCGTACCATGGCATCGCGCAGATTGGGAGCTCTGCGCGGCGCCATGGCAGGATAGTGGGGAAGCACCTTCAATAGAATGGGATCAGTCAACAAAATGGGCCAAAATTTGTTCAGAACATTGCGCATTTCTGTCCACCGTGAATTAAAGGTGGTAACAAATCTCACCTTGGGTTGTGTGCCAACTTTTGGAGTAACTTGAAGTAGTTGTTGTCGATTCACTTTTCCCAACTCTGGAATTCAACTTGGGTCACCAACATTTGAAGGTAATTAATCTTTCCAAACACTCACTCACTCCTAGTGATATGTCTCTGTTGGAAAGGGGTTTGACCTTTTCCCCTGCCTCTTCTTTTGACCATTTCTCGGCAGTAAAAGATTTACAACTATTTGGGAGATCCCTGATCTTTAAGAAGTGGTACTTCAGGGAGGAGGACAACATCTTTACAACACCACAAGAAAAAGAGACATTACGTGGTTTGGAAGAATTACTTAACCAAGAAGAATGTACACCCAAAGGTAAGATACCTGAGTGTGTAAAGAACAAATCCACCAAATTTCCCCCTCTCTCCATCTGTCCAGCAGTGGATTTGTTTGTGAAACTTGTCTCTGACGAATGGAGCACGATATCTAATAAAATTGGTTATGATAATTTGAATCGATCAGAGAGGGAAAGCCTTGATAAAATGAAATCTTGGGATGATGTGATAGTGAAAGGGGGGTAACGTAAGTATTTGATCCCTTGCTGATTTTGTAAGTTTGCCCACTGTCAAAGACATGAACAGTCTAGAATTTTTAGGCTAGGTTAATTTTACTAGTGAGAGATAGATTATATATAAAAAAAAAAAGAAAATCACTTAGTCAAAATGATATATATTTATTTGCATTGTGCACAGAGAAATAAGTATTTGATCCCCGACCAACCATTAAGAGTTCAGCCTCCTCCAGACCAGTTACACGCTCCAAATCAACTTGGTGCCTGCATTAAAGACAGCTGTCTTACATGGTCACCTGTATAAAAGACTCCTGTCCACAGACTCAATGAATCAGTCTGACTCTAACCTCTACAACATGGGCAAGACCAAAGAGCTTTCTAAGGATGTCAGGGACAAGATCATAGACCTGCACAAGGCTGGAATGGGCTACAAAACCATAAGTAAGATGCTGGCTGACAAGGAGACAACTGTTGGTGCAGTAAGAAAATGGAAGACATACAAAATGACTGTCAATCGAAATCGATCTGGGGCTCCATGCAAAATCTCACCTCGTGGGGTATCCTTGATCCTGAGGAAGGTGAGAGCTCAGCCGAAAACTACACGGGGGTAACTTGTTAATGATCTCAAGGCAGCTGGGACCACAGTCACCAAAAAAACCATTGGTAACACATTACGCCGTAATGGATTAAAATCCTGCAGTGCCCGCAAGGTCTCCCTGCTCAAGAAGGCACATGTACAGGCCCGTCTGAAGTTTGCAAATGAACATCTGGATGATTCTGAGAGTGATTGGGAGAAGGTGCTGTGGTCTGATGAGACTAAAATTGAGCTCTTTGGCATTAACTCTACTCGCCGTGTTTGGAGGAAGAGAAATCCTGCCTATGACCCAAAGAACACAATCCCCACTGTCAAGCATGGAGGTGGAAACATTATGTTTTGGGGGTGTTTCTCTGCTAAGGGCACAGGACTACTTCACCGCATCAATGGGAGAATGGATGGAGCCATGTACCGTCAAATCCTGAGTGACAACCTCCTTCCCTCCACCAGGACATTAAAAATGGCTCGTGGCTGGGTCTTCCAGCACGACAATGACCTGAAACATACAGCCAAGGCAACAAAGGAGTGGCTCAAAAAGAAGCACATTAAGGTCATGGAGTGGCCTAGCCAGTCTCCAGACCTTAATCCCATCGAAAACTTATGCAGGGAGCTGAAGATCCGAGTTGCCAAGCGACAGCCTCGAAATCTTAATGATTTACAGATGATCTGCAAAGAGGAGTGGGCCAAAATTCCATCTAACATGTGTGCAAACCTCATTATCAACTACACAAAACGTCTGACTGCTGTGCTTGCCAACAAGGGTTTTGCCACCAAGTATTAAGTCTTGTTTGCCAAAGGGATCAAATACTTATTTCTCTGTGCACAATGCAAATAAATATATATAATTTTGACAATGTGATTTTCTTTTTTTTTTTATATATATAATCTATCTCTTACTGGTAAAATTAACCTAGCCTAAAAATTCTAAACTGTTCATGTCTTTGACAGTGGGCAAACTTACAAAATCAGCAAGGGATCAAATACTTATTTCCTTCACTGTAAGTTTTCTTGAAATATCCAATGTTTTCATACCTTGTCCAAGGTATTGCACTATTTCACGCTTTTCGGCAGCAGAGAGATCTTTTTTCTTTCCCGTATTGCTTGAAACCTGTGGCCTGCTTAATAATGTGGAACGTCCTTCTTAAGTAGTTTTCCTTTGATTGGGCACACCTGGCAAACTAATTATCACAGGTGTCTGAGATTGATTACAATGATCCAAAGATCCCTAAGACACAGACACTATACCATCCATGAGTTTCATTGAAAAACTAATAATTAAATGTTTATGACACTTAAATCCAATGTGCATAATAATTTGGAACACGGTGTATAGGAGTTACGGATACAGCGTAGCTCAGCCACCAGGCCTGCCTTCTGTCTGCCTCTGGTAAGCGATGCCTCCAGCAGGGCTTAGCAGGAGCCTGTAGAAATTACAATATACTGCAATACATTTATATTGCAGTGTATTGTACCAGCGATCGCTGGTTCAAGTCCCCTAGTGGATCTAATAAAATGTGTAAAAAAGTTTTCAGGAGTGTAAAAAAAAATACAAAAAAAATGTTCAAAGTTAAAAAAACAACCATTTTCCCCAAGCACAATGTAAAAAATGTCAAACATTGGTATCACTGTGTGCGTAAAAGTCCAAACTATTAAAATATACCATTACTTAACTCGCACAGTGAACGTCGTATCGTTGTTTTTTAGTGCTAAATTAAATACAAAATGATTAAAAAATCTTAGTTACCAAAAAATGGTGGCAATAAAAACGAGAGCTCGTCCAACAAAAAATTAACCCTCACACCGCTCAATCGATGAAAAAATATAAAAGTTATGGCTCTCAGAATGTGGTGAAACATAACACATTTTTTTTTAACAAATAGATTTTTCTTTGTAAAAGTAGTAAAATATAAAATTTATTTTTCCTATTTTCTGTAGTCTAAAACCTGGGTGCATCTTAGAATCAGGTGCGTCTTATAGTCCAAAAAAAAAACGGTAATTATAAAGTTGCACCAATCACACTAATTGAACTTTTTAGTAAAAAAAAAATCCCTTTCAAAGTTGTACATACTGAAGCCTCTAAATTCCCCCTTAATGCAGAGGACACGCTCATTGAGCCCCCAACATTGACAGCTGCTTAGACAACAAATTGCTATACTAAAATATTTAAAGGTATAGTGCAGCAAATTTACTAATGTGACTCCACCTAGACCTTTGTATTAAAATGCGCCAAAAAGTGGCTTAATTTCTGGCGCATAATGTTGCATCAAGTTTTACACCTATTAATAAAGCAAATGCACCAAACAGATGTGTGCTCCTCACTAGACATTTTTCAAACGTGTCTCGAAAAGGTAACGTTGATTATCGAGACGGGGCGAGGCTTAAAATGTGCCAAAGTGCTACAAAATTGTTTCAATATTTGGTGCAAAAAAACTGTTGTAAAGCCAAACAAAAGGTGGTATAAGGAAAAGAAAAGTGTCTAACCTGTCTAATAAGACGCGCCAAAATGATCATACAGCGTGCACCACTGTAATAGGTTTGGCGCATCTTTTACCTGCCTGGTCTAAGCTTACGCCGTCTAAATCTTAGAAAACATTTGTAAATCTGCCCAAGTGTGTCAATAAATAACAACCCCTACGTGAAGTCCTTAATGGCGCCTTAGGTAGCAGCCTACCCCACCTATCCCTCATCCTGGCCGTACCCCATAACTGGAAGACACCATGCTAGAAGACTTCTAAAACTGGAGTTAGACATTAACAATCTGCCCAGGTCCAGGCTTATCAATCAACTGGCAAACAAGGGAATTGTACTGTATTTTTTAATGTAAAATGCAGCTCAGAGCCATTGAGTTGTGTCGATAATCTGCAAAATATCTCAGAATTGCAGCTTAAAACAACTAGAAAACTCAACACCAAAATAACGTAACCGTCATATAATGGGGCACTTTAGTACTTAGGACTGTTGACCCATCATAAGTGGAGTCTACCCAAAATTGTCTATAACAAGGACCACAAATTGTAAGTGAGCGTCTCATATATTGTATCACAGATTCTTCCCGAGACTCCATCAAGAGAACTAGGGGCCACATCCAATCATTAATAATCTTTATTTATATAGCGCCAACATAATGTACAGAGCGAACAGCGAGGAGAGTGACCTGTCAGATTGGAGATTTGTTTTTCTTTTCTGTATTTCAGACAGAAGGCTAGAGAAAGGTCTTGTAAGAAAAGTTTATTTCTGAGCAGGTTCTGGGTAAAATAAGTTGGTATCATCAAATATCTAGGGTTGAGTCAAGGTCTGTGGAGACCCCCTCAGAAAAACATGTATTGGGGATTTAAAGGAAACCTTAGGAAACATTGCGCCCGTGCAAAATTATATTTCGGTGCCCCACCCCATCATACAAAAAAATTCCCCATAAAAGAGTATAATGCCCCTTTAGTGCCCCCCATACAGTATAATAATAATGTTTAATAATATAATATATTATAACCCCTTCATGGACACAGTATTTTGTCCTCTAATTGTGCCCGCACAGTATAATGCCCCCCTCCCCTGGCTGCCACACCCCCCCCCCCCTCCTCTTCTTGTAGATAGTGCCCCCTGTAGATTGTGCCATACAGCCTCCCTGTAGACAGTGCCAAAATCTACCACCTCCTCCTTGTAGATTGTGTCATACACACCCCCACCATCCCCTTGTAGACAGTACCATACAGCCCCCCACCTCCCCTTTGTAGACAGTGCCCCCAAACAAAAATTGTACTCACCTGGGCCCCGTTCCCACGACCAACTGAGCTACTCCACGACTGGATCCTTGCGTAGGCCGGCGTGATCCTGTAGCCTAGTACAGAGATTTCGAACCTTTTTGGACTCGAGGCACCACTGAAAATATTAAATTTCCTCTGGGCACCCCTACCAAAAATTGTTTCTGTTAGGATATGTTCACACAGCGTTTTTTGTAAGGCAAAAAAAACTGCCTCAAAATTCCTTCAGGAATTTTTAAGCAGATTTTGAATTGGCAGCGTTGTTTGACCTTTCTTTTTGCATTTTTTTAAGCCGTTGAAGCAAAAGACGCAGGCAAAAAAGCTCCAAACAGGCGCCGCAGGTATTTTTTGCCTCCTACTAATTTCAATTGGAGCTCAGAGGTGGAAACCACTTGAAGACAATCATCCCCCCCCCCCACTCACAATAAAATAACCATCAGCCCCCACACTCACAATAAAATGTCCATCAGCCCCTCACTCACAGTAAAATAACCATCAGCCCCCCACTCACAGTAAAATAACCATCAGCCCCCCACTCACAGTAACATGATCATCAGCCCACCACTCACAGACTCCCCCTTTAGATAGTGCTACACAGCCCCCTTGTAGGTAGTGCCACAGAGCCAGCCCCCTGTAGATAGTGGCACACAGCCCCTTGTAGGTAGTGCCACACAGCCCCCTGTAGGTAGTGCCACACAGCCCCCTTGTAGGTAGTGCCACACAGCCCCTTTGTAGGTAGTGCCACACAGCCCCTTGTAGGTAGTGCCACACAGCCCCCTGTAGGTAGTGTCACACAGCCCCCTTGTAGGTAGTGCCTCACAGCCCCCTTGTAGGTAGTGCTACACTGCTCGCTTGTAGGTAGTGCCACACAGCCCCTTGTAGGTAGTGCCACACAGCCCCCTGTAGATAGTGCCACACAGCACCCTTTGTAGGTAGTGCCAAACAGCCCCCTGGTAGGTAGTGCCACACAGCCTTTTGCAGGTAGTGCCATACAGCCCACATCCCCCTTGTAGAGAGCACCCCCCTTCCTGTAGATAGCGCCACTGTAGTTTCCTGAAGGAGCGGAATCCCCCTGTGGCCGGGGATTCCGCTCCTGGAGCACTCCGCTTGATGTCTTTGTTCATATATGGACAGTGACATCAGGGGCATCTCATGAAGCGGAATCCAGGAGAACCCCCTGTCGTCTGTGTCCATTTATGGACAGTGACGTCACTGGCTTCTCCTGGAGTGGAATCCCTGGTCACAGAGTCGGCAACGCTGTGGACGGGGATTCCGCTTCAGGAGTTGCCCCTGATGTCACTGTCCATATATGGACAGAGACATCAAACGCTCCGTCCAGGAGCGGAATCCCCGGCCACAGGGGGATTCTGCTCCTTTAGGGAGCTACAGTGGCGCTAGTAAATAGCAGAGCAGGGAGATACCTCCCTGCTCTGATATAGTGGTGTCGCAACTGATGTAGCAGCCGCTGTGGCTGCTAGCGGCGCCGGCCATGGGGGGGACGGGTGCCCACATGCCCGGTGTCACCGCTAGCAGCCGCTATGGCTCCTACAGCGGCAGCGATGCCACTGAGTGAAGAAGCGCCCGGTCGGAAAGGCAGCTGCTGAGTCGCCGGACCCGGGCACTTCTGAAACAAGCAGGGGAAGGGAGCCAGGGCAGCTCTCCCTTCCACCTCCTGGAGTTATGCGCCCTGTGCAATAGCACAGGTGGCACACCCCTAAGGCCAGCCCTGTATAGGGGGCACTATAGAACTACAATACAGTGCTCACAATACTGCCATAGAGTAAACTGACACTCACAGTGCTCAAGTAATATTGCTATACAGTGCCCATCACTGAGTATATGAGTGTATGATTTGTGTACCACTCCTGTGTGTATCAGTATATACAGGGGATATGATCTGTGTACCAGTCCTGTGTGTATCCGTATATACAGGGGATATGATGTGTGTACCAGTCCTGTGTGTATCAGTATATACAGGGGATATGATGTGTGTACCAGTCCTGTGTGTATCAGTATATACAGTGGGTATAATGTGTGTACCAGTCCTGTGTGTATCAGTATATACAGGGGATATGATCTGTGTACCAGTCCTGTGTGTATCAGTATATACAGCGAGTATGATGTGTGTACCAGTCCTGTGTGTATCAGTATATAAATCCGCTATGATATTTGCACATGTCCTATAAATTCTGCACATGAACTAACGTGGAGTTTTTGCAGTTTTCCCTTCTTTATAAATGATATTGAGTTTTGGAAGAACCAGCTCCCCAGGTGACTAACAGACCCTCTCAGTGTCTGCGGATTAATCACTGCACTCCTCTACCTCCTACAAGCCTCATTTTACAGAAGTCATTAAGCCCCCTGCAGCTGGTTCTCCCTGCAGCTCCTCCCTGTGATCTCCTCTTCTTCCCTCTGATTGATATTGATTTTCTTTCTACCTCACAACATTTTAGAGAATCTTTAATGATCATCCAGTGAAACCTTTTGTGTATAAAATCTGCCGGCGAGAATTCATTCAATGATTTAATAGCCAAAATTGTCAGTATGTGTCAATGTTATTATGAGCGATGAATTATTTCACCCCTATATTTATGCTGCTTTATATTGCGTTACTTCATTAATAAACTGTCAATCATCAGAGCTAATAATAAGTCTAAAAGCCCAGCAAATCCCCAACCTCTGCCAGAAATGCGAAAGTTGCGAATTATTGTGCAAATGTGGACCATAATTTGCAAAAATTTTCACGCACAATTGTGCCGCAAATGGAATAATAAATTTCCCCCAATGGCAGTGAAGTTTGTTTTGACAGATTTCTTTAAGAAGACACATACACTGCACGATACAGTCATAAATTTGTCGCAACATATGTCAATAAAGTACTGTAGTCTAGCTTTAACTTAGACATTGGCTAAAATGACTCCGCTTTTGATAAATGTGGGCCATAATGTTGCATAGAGGTTGTCTCATAAATAGAGAGGGAGTCCTATGCGATGAGACTCGCTCTATGAGCCAGAATGGAGAGCCACTCTGAAAAAGCGGCTTCAGTTCTAGCGGCCTCGAGCTGTCCACGTATTACATAGATAGCCATTCATCTAAATGGCCGCCATGTAATTCTATATTTTCCCTGCCATGGCCAATGCAGACGAAATGCCCGGCTGGCCACTGCTTGTCCTGTTAAATTCTGCTATTTGCCGGGGGTTACGAGAGCTGGACCTGCTACAAATAGCTCATCTCCATGGTGGTTAAAAACTGATGAGGCAACCCCTTTAAACGCAGGATAAAAAACATTAAAATACACAACCAGATTACCGAAACACCAATTTATCAATCTAAAATAGCTTTCAAAAATCTGATTACTAAAGCCATAAGAGACTCGAATAACCCAGCATCACCTAATCAAAGAGCGTGTTTTAGGGGACCCTCCTGCATATTGCAATAAAGGGTGGCCCCCAAAACGTGACCACCATAATAGTCAGCACCACTACAAAGAGAAGATCTTGATAACTGTTTTTGTACATAAAAATAGAGAAGAAATGCACATTCCTATAAATGGGTGAATACCAATCTTCATGTGAACCACCGTGAAAGGTTAAAACTACTGTATAAAGAAAAACTATGCAGTGACTCATGATAAGATCACTTGGAAAATGTAAAACCCTTCATAATGTCAAAAGCCAGACTTAACAATAATACAACAATAAATGTGCAACGAATAGTCACATAAAAGTATTGTACATAAAATAACGCCTAAAAGATGATCAGTAATGAAACAGCCAAGTTACAAAAAGGTTAAAACCAACACAAAAGAAAGAGAAAAACATTAAAAAAAAATGTCTGACATGGAAATTATAAATGTGCAAGTGACTCAAATGTGGGTTCAGCAGCCTCATTCGCACTCAACCGCGCCCTTGCAAAAAAAACTTTATATTGGAAAACTACTGCAAGGAAGAATTTTCTCCATTACACAAACTTTTATCCCAAACGTCTTAAAACTCGTATTCCAAAGGAACAATTCCTTAGATTATGTTGAAATTGTACCCAAATGAAGAACTTTGAAGTGGCCTCCCGTGACTTAAAGAGGCTCTGTCACCAGATTTTCAAACCCCTATCTCGTATTGCAGCAGATCGGCGCTGCAATGTAGAGAACAGTAACGTTTGTTTTTTTCAAAAACGAGCATTTTTGGCCAAGTTATGAGCATTTTTATATTTATGCAAATGAGCCTTTCTTAAAGGAACAGTGTCACGAAAAAAAAATTTTTTACATCAGTTTGATTTTAGTGTTTTATTAAAAACTTTTAGATTTATTTGTGTGTTTGTGTTTTACTTTTTTTTATTTTTTTCACTTTTTCTTCCCTATGGGGGCTGCCATTTTTTTTTCAATTTCTGTATGTGTCGATTAACGACACATACAGACATGGAATACGGCAGCTACAGTCCCATAGTGAATGCGAACGGGGCCCGTTCCATCCACTATGCTGTACGCCGTCTGTGTGGGAACGGCGCATGCGCTGCTCCCACACAGTCCAAGTTGAATTGTGCGCCGTCCGGCGCCATTTTCCTGTAGACCGGAAGTCGCGGCCGGACAGTAAGATTACTACTTCCAGTCGCGGCTTCCGGACTTGTGCACTTGGAGCGGCGGTAGCAGATGGAGCGGACGGACCGGAGGGAGTGGCGGAGACTGGAGCAGGTAAGTTATTTCTGTGTATGTAAGTGTTTTACTGTGTGTTTACTAGTGTATGTAAACCTTCTACACTGTGTGTTAGCTCAAAAAATGGCGACACACAGTGTAGGAGGTTAGACCGTTCAATCCCCTCGTTTCTCCCGGCACTAGCCAGGATAAAGGAGGGGGGATTCTGAGAGCTCACTAGAGCGAGTGAGTTTTCTCAAATTTTGCAGCATAAAGCAACGTGGTTGCTTTACCACATGCAATGCTGCAATTTTGGGAATGCTCCATCTAGTGACCAGCACTGGGAAATATTATAAATTAGAATCTAATTTATAATATTTCCTGACTCGTGAAAAAAATAAAAAAAATTAGAACAATGTTTAATCACCTACACACTAATTGTTTAACTAAAAAAAAAAAACAATTTTTTTTCTAGCGTCACATTCCCTTTAAGTACAACTGGGCGTGTTTAAAATTATGTACAAGTGGGCGTGTATTGTGTTTGTAACATCTGGGCGTTTTTACTTGTTTTACTAGCTGGGCGTTGTGAATAGAAGTGTATGATGCTGACAAATCAGCATCATCCACTTCTCTTCGTTAACACCCAGCTTCTGGCAGTGCACAGACACACAGCGTGTTCTCGAGAGATCACGCTGTGACGTCACTTCCTGCCCCAGGTCCTGCATCGTGTCGGACGAGCGAGGACACATCGGCACCAGGCGACAGAGGCTACATCGACTTACCTGCAAACGCCGATGCTGCTGCAGAATCAACTGTAGCCTCTGTCGCCTGGTGCCGATGTGTCCTCGCTCGTCCGACACGATGCAGGACCTGGGGCAGGAAGTGACGTCACAGCGTGATCTCTCGAGAACACGCTGTGTGTCTGTGCACTGCCAGAAGCTGGGTGTTAACGAAGAGAAGTGGATGATGCTGATTTGTCAGCATCATACACTTCTATTCACAACGCCCAGCTAGTAAAACAAGTAAAAACGCCCAGATGTTACAAACACAATACACGCCCACTTGTATATAACTTTAAACACGCCCAGTTGTACTTAAGAAAGGCTCATTTGCATAAATATAAAAATGCTCATAACTTGGCCAAAAATGCTCGTTTTTGAAAAAAAAACCCGTTACTGTTATCTACATTGCAGCGCCGATCTGCTGCAATACGAGATAGGGGTTTGAAAATCTGGTGACAGAACCTCTTTAACAATGAGATTTCGGGCATGTGGGTACTCAAAAAAGGATGTATCACGTGAATACTCGCAGGCAGAATCCTGTGAACGTGCTATTGTGACAAAGCCACCTCTACATACGCTGGACAACCAGGTCAGATTTGTTGCTAAATATAATAGTCAATAGTTGGAACTTTACAACTTTAGGAACATTGGCACAATTTAAAGTCTGAGGCACAGTTGTCACGTTATTTAACAGATAAACCACAGATGGCGGCCAAACAGGCACACTGTTAAGGATCTGCCAGGCACAGCTTCTGTATCCACGCCCATAGGTAATCAGTCTGCACCTGCTTCTATGTCTGTGAGACTGACTCCATATTCCACCACTCAGGATGGCAGGCTTAGGAGTGGGAGAGCCTATCACAGCCTGGCCAGACGGAGCTAGCTCCCGCCCTCTGTCTATTTATACCTGCCTTTCCTGTTCCTCCTTGCTTGTGATTCTTCTCTGTTGGTTTCCTGGCCCTGCTGCAGCTTCTTGAACTACTTGTCCCTGCTTCGTATTGACCCTGGCTTACTGACTACTCTCCTGCTCTGCGTTTGGTACCTCGTACACTCCTGGTTTGACTCGGCTTGTTCACTACTCTCCTGCTCTGCGTTTGGCACCTCGTACTCTCCTGGTTTGACTCGGCTCGTTTACTACTCTTGTTGCTCACGGTGTTGCCGTGGGCAACTGCCCCATTTCCCTTTGTTATGTGTTTCCTTGTCTGGTTGTCTGTCGTGCACTTACTGAGTGTAGGGACCATCGCCAAGTTGTACCCCGTCGCCTACGGGTCGTTGCAAGTAGGCAGGGACTGAGTGGCGGGTAGATTAGGGCTCACTTGTCTGTTTCCCTATCCCTGTCATTACACACACATTTTGAAATTTGAAGGATAGACTTGTCAGGAGTTATTTCCAACTCCTGTCCCTTTAGGACATGGCCAAAAAAAACAAACAAAAAAAACAAAACAGTGCGATCATTTCCTTGCAATAACTATAATATTTGCCAATTAATGATATTGGACAGGGAATGTATTGACCCAAATAGAAAAATATTGGTCCGCTCACCATGCACCAGGCATTCTGTAGACTCCACACTTTAGATACAATACGATGCTCTTCTAAAATACTTTGTGTCGGTAGCAGGTAAATCAGATGAAGAAAATCGAGAAAAAATAGCGTCCAGCACTGGATCCAATATAAAAACAAAAAAGTTTATTTCCCCGAGGGGAAGTTAGCTATGACTAAGAACCACAAGTGCGAAAAGCGAAAGTCAAATTTTACTTGTTTTAACCAGATGAAATTAACTTTTTGGTTTTTATATTGGATCGAGTGCTGGACACTATTTTTTATATTTTCTTCAATTTATTGACCCACCAAGTGGGCAGATTCATTATTCGAAAAATTTCATTAATTGTAGAACAAGAAATATAATTTATGCTCCGGTTTGCCCTTGTCGGAAAATCTATGTGGGACAAATATTGCGAAAACTCAGAGAGCAAATTTAGAAACCACTTTTTAACTATATCCTTGGTGGCTTGAGATCTGACAATGAAATAAAGCCCTAACATCAGTAGCCACGCATTTCCCTTCACATCTGAGGGTATGCTCACACACAGCGTTTTCAAAACGCTAGATAAACGCCTACAAACATCTGCCCATTGAATTCAATGGGAAAAACGGCGTTTAGTTCAGACGGCACATTTTTTACAGCGCTGTTTTAAAAAACGGCGCATAAAAAGGTTTCCCCGTAAAAAGAATGAGCATGTCACTTGTTGAGTCGTTTTTGGAAAAACCGTTCCAAAAACAGCTCCAATAAACGTCTACTAAAACTTCTGAAAATCAGAGGCTGTTTTCCCTTCAAAACAGCTCCGTCATTTTCAGCCGTTTTTGATTTTGCGTGTGAACATACCCTTAGGGTGGATTTACACGAACGTGTATTGGGTCCGTGCGGGCTGCGTGGTTTTCACGTGCCACGCACAGACCAATACAAGTCCATGGGGCAGTACAGACAGTCCGTGCTTTTTGCGCAGCGTTTGTCCGCTGCGCAAAAAGCGCGACATGGTCAATATCTCCGCGTATTTCGCACATCACGCACCCATTGAAGTCAATGGGTGCGTGAAAACCACGCAGGTCGCACGGAAGCACTTCCGTGCGAACTGCCTGTTTCGCGCACCAGCTGTCAAAAGGATGAATGTAAACAGAAAAGCACCACGTGCTTTTCTGTTTACAAACATCCAAATGGAGTGTCTTTGAGATGAGCGAACCCGGACAACCGAACCGAACTTCACCGGGTTCGGCCGAACTCGTTTTGGCCGAACCCGGCAAAAAAAATTCCGGTACGCGACGTCAGGAGATAGTCACTGTCCAGGGTGCTGAAAGAGTTAAACTGTTTTAGCACCCTGGACAGTGACTTCCGATCCCAATATACATGAACGTGTAAAAAAAAAAAGAAGTTCTGACTTACCGATAATTCCCGGCTTCTTCCTCCAGTCTGACCTCCCGGGATGACAATTCAGTCCAAGTGACAGCTCCAGCCAATCACAGGCCAAGCACAGGCTGCAGCGGTCACATGGACTGCGGCGTCATCCAGGGAGGTGGGGCCCGATGTCAAGAGAGGCGCGTCACCAAGGACCCGTCACCAAGGGAACAGCCGGGAGGGAAGTTCTCGGTAAGTACGAACTTTTTCTTTTTTTTTAACAGGTTTCTCGATATTGTGATCGGCATTCACTGTCGAGGGTGCTGAAAGAGTTAACTGTCGATCAGTTAACTCTTTCAGCACCCTGGACAGTGACTGACGTCGACTAGACTCATCTTTATGTTGGCGGCTGCGCGAAAATCACGCAGCCGCGCATCATACACGGATGACACACGGAGCTGTCAAGTGGTTTTTGCGCGTGCAAAACGCCGCGTTTTTTGCGCGTGCAAAAACGCAACGTTCGTCTGAATAAGCCCTTAATGGTAGGTACGATGGGGTGAAGGTCATAGGACTAGATAGGGTACAATCAAACATTAGGTGGTAATTTAACATCTTTACTACTCAGGTTGGAATCTCAGTGGATTTACACACTCCATAATATCTCATCACGAGGCCATAATATTTATGGACTTTTATAAGAAGTTTGATAATTGTTTCATTTCTTTTTTTCTTACAGAATTACCATTAAAGAGTAACAGTTGTGTCATAAAACTTATGACATGTCATTGAGACATATCAGGTTTTGATTGGTCGGGGAACGGGTGCTGAGACCCCTGCCGATCACTAAAACAAAGGAGCAGATGCGCTCAGCCAAGGACTGTGCCCATTCGACTGTGATGGGGTGACCTTGGCTCTTCTCGGAGAGACAATGTTAGATGAAGACGGGCTTTTAGACTTTTATGAGACCGTCTTCACATAGTCTCGCCTGTTGAGAAGAGGCAAGGTCATCCCATCACAGCTAAAGAGGCACAACACTCAACTGAGTGCTTTTGCTCCTTCGATTCAGCGATCGACAAGGATCTCATCACCCGGATAACTCAGGGATCAAAACTACTGACATGTCTCTATGACATATCAAAATTTTATGAAACAACATTTACTCTTTAAATGATACACCTAATAAACAGGTCATGTTCTTTTTTTTATAATCATCTCCGTATCATAAAAAAACTTTTTGAACAGTTTTGAATTATGCGGTTGTTCCGGTTGGTTTGTATTCCCAAGTTTTGTTCTTTTTTTTAGGTATGTGGTTACAATTACTTCATACAAAGTATTTGCTCACTGGACAACCTAATTTATTTTCTGACCTGTTGGCTTTTCTATCGACTCGTAAATAACTTAGGACGTAGTGAGAATATGAATGATATTCACCTTTTGGTCCTTCCCGGCATTGAATCCTTGGAGTAAAAAGAAAGGAAAGAGAAAAAACAGAAATAAAGATAAGGAAAAGAAGAATAGAAATAGAGGATAGCACAAGTAATATATAAGTAGCTATACAAATAAAAACAGCAAATAGAGAAAAGAAGCTGAGAATCGAGGAGGACATTGCTTTTTGGTTGCTGGTTACATAACTTCAGATGTTTTTTGAGGATTAGAGGGGTCTTTGAACATTCACTTGCTGATATTACTCTAGGAATATTAGTGGATTATTAGTGTTGTCCTGAGAATTTTTGACCAATAATGGGTATATTGTAAATTACAATTCCAAAAATGTTGAGTTATATCCTTATGGAAATATTTTAGCTCTCCCATGTGATTTTGTCATGTTAAAATCATCTAATTGAAGGTGTATTCTTAGAGGTGTATAGATTTTTTTAGATAAAGGGGGGATAGATATTCCTCCCCTTTGTCTGCATTAGGTCGGCCTCTGTTGGGTTTTTGCAGGATATTTGTATTTTTATGGTATAATATTCATATTTTTCCATTTTTTAGAGGGTACTTTTGGGCACTATCTTGTGGACGTCGTACCATATATGTAGACAACTTTTTCACAGGGTCATCTTTATAATGGGTGTAAATGTTTAAATTCTAAAATCTGAATTATGTTTACCCATTGGCTACATGTGATGTAAATGTATGTCAAGGCCGTCAAGGAGGAGTATAGAGTGTTCACGGGCTGAGCTCGCTCGTACATAGAAGGTGTCGGGTGTATCTTACAGCTGATACCTCACTGCAACAACCGTTTTATCCCTTAGATGCCACAGACATTACCGACCGCAGCATCCAAGCCATAAGAAAGAGGGTATAGCCCTCTCGGTCAGCCCATTGCCAACCATCATGGGGTGCCGATGGTTGTTATGGCAGCCTGGGGGCCGAATGATAGCTTAATATGAGCACGTTAAAAATACCATACTCTGTAATACATGAGCATTGCAGTGTATCATTCCAGCATATTGCATATGGATTGCTAGGAGGACTAAAAATATTAAAAGTTTAAAAAAAAACTTGCCCCTTTTATTACCCTTAAGTAATGTAAAAAAAAAACAACAGAATTGCTATTGCCACGTCTGTAAAAGTTCAAACTATTCTTAATTAACATTATTTAAAGGGTAACTAAACATTCAACAAACTTCTGACATGTCATAGTGACATGTCAGAAGATTTGATTGGTGGGGGTCTGAGCACTGAGACCCCCACCAATCGCTAAATTGAAGCAGCAGAAGTGCTCGTATGAGTGGCTGTTCGGGCGGTGTCCAGGCTCAGCGCTCACACAAGCAATTCTGCCACTTCATTTTAGGGATTGGAGGGGGTCTCAGTGCTTGGATCCCCACCAATCAAAACTTCTGACATGTTACTATGACATGTCAGAAGATTGTTGAACGTTTAGTTACCCTTTAACACTCACAGTGAATAACATTACAAATAAAGCCAAGATTGCTGTAGGGTGTGCCCCGAAAACACTTATGTATATATGTTAAGCACCTAAAGTTATGTTATGCAACTGTATTTGTATTAGGAGAATAGGTTCTGTTCCAGTAGCGTAACAACCGCTGGAGCAGCCATAACGGATGCTACGGGGCCTGCGGCATGAGGGGGGCCTGTGCCGCCAGCCTCTACGGCTGCTACAGCGGTAGCGACGCCACATTCTATAGTGTCTGCGTCCTTCTGACGCAGATGCTGTTGAACACTATGACATGCAGGGAGATATCTCCCTGCTCTGCCATAGGCTACTGTAACAGTGGCGTAGCTCTAGGGGTCGCAACGGTCGACCAGGCCCCTAAGCCTAGGGGGCCCACAGCTGACCGCGCTGGTCCCGCTTCCTGAATGCTGGAGAAAGGAGATGACAGCCCCTTGCTCCAGCCTTCACTCTGCCATGAGCGGCTCGGCGCAGGCAGGCACGATGTAGTGATTTCATCGACTGTCTGCGCCAAGTCACTCACAGCACAGACTGGAGGAGAAGGATCCTCCACCCATTGTGGGAACGGGGATAGGTAAGTAATTATGTTATTATTTTTCTATTCGGCACTATGGGGCATTATACTGGGTAAGGAAGGGGGGCTGATATGGTGGCAGCTATAGGAGCATTTTACTATATGAGGCGCATTATACTGTGGGGACAGCTATGGATGGCATTATACTGTGTGGCCAGCTATGGGGGGGGTATTATATTGTGGGGGCAGCTATGGTGGGCATTATACTGTGTGGGGGCAGCTATGGGAGGCCCTATACTTTGCGGGCATTATACTGTGGGGCAGCTATGCGGGGCATTACACAGTGGGGACAGCTATGGGTGGCATTATATTGTGGGGCAGCTATGGGGGGGTCATTATATTGTGGGGGCAGCTATGAGGGGGAATTGTACTGTGGGGGCGCTATGGGGGGCATTATATTGTGTGGGGCAGCTATGGGGGCATTATACTGCGTGGGGCATTATACTGTGGGGGCAGCTATGGGAGGCATTATACTGTGTTGGGGCAGCTATGGAGAGCATTATACTGCATGGGGGCAGCTATGGGGGGCATTATACTTTGTAGGGCAGCTATGGGGGTATTCTGTTACATGGGGTAGCTATGGGGCATTATGATGTATGGGGCATCTGTGTGGGCATTATACTGTATGGTGCATCTGTGTGGGCATTATACTGTGTAGGGGGCACTATGGTAGCATGATACTGTGTGGGCTGAACCAGATGTGTAAGGGTAGGGACTGGATGGGATTAGAGGCGTGGCTTAAAAGAAAAAAATTTGACGCTGGGCACCGCATTGATTTATGATACTTGAAAGTATAGCACTGTCTACAGGGGGGGCTGTATGGCACTGTATGGGAGGCTGTATAGCCATGTCTACAGGGGGGGCTGTATAACACTGTTTACAGGGGGCGCTGTATAGCACTGTCTACAGGGGGACTGTATAGCACTGTCTACAGGTGGGCTGTATAGCACTGTCTACAGGGGGGGCTGTATAACACAGTCTACAGGGGGCTGTATAGCACTGTCTACAGGGAGGCTTTATGGCACTTTCTACAGGGGGGTTGTATGGCACTGTCTACAGGGGGCCTGTATGGCACTATCTAAAGGGGCGCTGTATAGCACTGTCTACAGGGGGGCTGTATAGCACTGTCGACAGGGGGCTGTATAGCACTGTCTACAGGGAGGGCTGTATAGCCCTGTCTACAGGGGGAGGCCGTATGACACTATTTACAGGGGGCACTATCAACAAGGGCAGGCTGTGTGTGGCACCAAGACGAGGGGGGCCCAGTCAAAAGTTTGCTATGGTGCCCAGTGTTTCCTAGTTACTCCCCTGTTCTCTTCCATAGAGCACTATATATTTTGTACAGACGGGACTCTGTGAGGGAACATTAGCGTCAGAGGTCAGTTGTGGTGAGTGGCCCCTTTAAAAAATATGGGAGGAGCTTAGTCTTTAAAAAAAATTATAACGATTTTCTTTATAGTGAGATTTGGTGAGTGATGGAGGAAAGAGAAAGAAAGAAAGAACGATGTGATGTGTGTGGGATAAGCAGGAGAGGGAGAGGATTACTTCCGGGGTGTCAGGTGGGAACGGTTTGTCTGGACGCGGCTGCGCCCTTGGATTTCCCCGATTTTTTTCCTTACACTGGATTTATTCAGCGGATATTGTGCTTTTAAATCTCCGGATTGGGAACTGTGGCTGCAACCGACATTGTCAGAGTTACCTCTGAATGCACGTGTGGGATGTTGTGCTCCTAGCATAACACTACCAGGTCAGTACCTTTGACCCTATTTCTTTTTTCATTGTACATACAAATTCAGGCACGATGTGCGCTTTGTTTTTATTTTTATTTTTGTAGCGTGATACAAGCAGGAGAGGGAGAAATAAGTCAGTACAGAGTGGGTGGATTTGCTGAGCGGGGCGTGAGCCGGTGTTGGATAGCCGGGCAGGGAGAGAGCTGCCAGATTGTATAGCTGGGCAGGGAGAGAGCTGCCAGATTGTATAGCCGGGCAGGGAGAGAGCCTCCAGATTGTATAGCCGGGCAGGGCGAGAGCTGCCAGATTGGATAGCCAGGCAGGACGAGAGCTGCCAGATTGGATAGCCAGGCAGGGCGAGAGCTGCCAGATTGGATAGCCGGGCAGGGCGAGAGCTGCCAGATTGGATAGCTGGGCAGGGCGAGAGCTGCCAGATTGGATAGCCGGGCAGGACGAGAGCTGCCAGATTGGATAGCCGGGCAGGACGAGAGCTGCCAGATTGGATAGCCAGGCAGGACGAGAGCTGCCAGATTGTATAGCCGGGCAGGGCGAGAGCTGCCAAATTGTATAGCCGGGCAGGGCGAGAGCTGCCAGATTGGATAGCTGGGCAGGGAGAGAGCTGCCAGATTGGATAGCTGGGCAGTGCAAGAGCTGCCAGATTGGATAGCCGGGCAGGGCGAGAGCTGCCAGATTGGATAGCTGGGCAGGACGAGAGCTGCCAGATTGGATAGCCAGGCAGGGCGAGAGCTGCCAGATTGGATACCGGGCATTGTGAGAGCTGCCAGTTGAGATTGCCAGGTACGGCGCAAGCTACCAAGTGACTGATCCACCAAAAATACTTTGTATTGTTCGGCTGAATGGCGTATCACCAGCTCAGCACTTCATACGAGACGAAACATCCCCTGCACCACAAGATTAACTTCAGACTGAACCATTAGACAACACGATGTCCCGTTCTCACCAGTCATATCAGAAACCGCCAAGTACAGCGCCTATTTATTAGTGAAACCGTCAAGCTTATGTACCAAATATTGTAACCGAGAAGATTGCGCCTCTGCTGGAGTGAAGTTCTGTTCAGCATCTTATACCCGTGTCGTCTCAAGTTCCTACTGTGCAATTTTCTCTGCAGGACAAGAACCACACTAAACCCCCTCCTACCTGTTACAAAAGTTCAAACTATTCTTATATAACGTTATTTAACATGCACGGTGAATGACATTAAAAAAAACTGCCAAGATTGCTATTTTTTTGGTCTCCTTAGCTTCCAAAAAAATGGAATAAAAAGTGATCAAAACGTCGCATGTACCCCAAAATGTTGCCAGTAAAAACGAAAGAAAATAAAACCACTCACACCGCTCCATTGATGGAAAAATAAAAAAGTTATAGCTTATATTTTGAACAATTATTTTTTTACTGTACTTTTATGTAGTAAAACATAAAAAAAATTGTTACCACAAGGCAAATGCCGTAAAAACAAACCCAAAAAAACAATGAAGAAATCATTTCATTTTTTCCCATTCTACCCCACAAGTAATTTTTTTTTTCAGTTTCCCAGTACATTATATGGTACAATAAATAGTGCCATTAAAAACTACAACTCGTCCCGCAAAAAATAAGCCCTCATACAGCTATATCGACGTAAAAAATTTTTTTTTTTATTGTTTTTGGGATACGGGGAGGAAAAAGACAAAAATGGCTGCGGCGCCAAGGGGTTAAATTAATTCAGGGTTCACATTTATATAATATTTATTGGTGTCGTCCTAATTAGGGTACATTCACACGCAGTGGTTTCAGACGTAATTCGGGTGTTTTACGCCTCGAATTACGCCTGAAAAAATGCCCCTAATACGCCTACAAACATCTGCCCATTGCTTTCAATGGGAATTTCGATGTTCTGTTCCCACGAGCCTTTATTTTACGCGTCGCTGTCAAAATACGGCACGTAAAATGACGGCTCATCAAAAGAAGTGCAGGACACTTCTTGGGACGTTTTTGGAGGCGTTTTTCATTGACTCCATTGAAAAACAGCTCCAAAAACGGCCATAAAAAACGCTGCGAAAAACGCGAGTTGCTACAAAAACGTCTGAAAATCAGGAGCTGTTTTCGCCTGAAAACAGCTCCGTATTTTCAGACGTTTTTGGTCATTACGTGTGAACATACCCTTAGTTATTCACTATTATTTCTTTTATTTCTTCTTTACACATTTGTCTTGGTGTGGATTCATCTTAGCATGTCCGTTTCTTCACATGCATTATATACTGTATACTATTATTACTATTACCATTATATTCTGTACATCACTATGTACTGTATGTTGTACTGTTTAGGTGCCGAGTACATTTTGTAATTACTTGAATTATATCATTGAAGGACATTCTTCAAAGTTGTCAGGGTGCAGGAAGACTGTAGTGCTTGTTGAAGGAAATAATAAAGAGAGAGAGCAAGAAACACACGGCGCCACCTTGTGCAGGTCAATATGTTGGGTGGGTGAGACAAGGGGGCAATTACCATGCTTACCTAGGTAGGGTGTTTAAAGCGTAAGGATAAATCCACAATGCTGCTGCCAGATCCGGATCGGTTCCCAGAAGGGACCGCTTGGTTAACGGAGAGAGAGAAAATGGATCGTATGGAGGCGCTGCTGCGTGGCGAAATTTGTAGAAATGACGGTGAAGTCCAGATATAATAATAAAAAAATGGTTTATTTCAATAAGTGGCTACGCGTTTCAACGCTGAACGAGCGTCTTCCTCAGGCCATGTACACATTGTGCTTCTGACACTTTAAATACCATAATGAGTTCAAATTAACAAGAGTGAAAAACCACCAAATCTGCCGAGGTCAGAGTGCGACCGTGACGTCACACCTGTTTTTTTCAGCAAAAAAGCAGTTAAAACAGAAATGAGACATTATAAGAATAAGCATAGACACTTGATGATAGGGATACAGTGGGGTGGTGCCTGAATTCTATAATTTACAAAAATAACCTAAAGGTAATGGTCTTTAAAGAGGCTCTGTCACCAGATTTTGCAACCCCTATCTCCTATTGCAGCAGATCGGCGCTGCAATGTAGATTACAGTAACATTTTTATTTTAAAAAAACGAGCATTTTTGGCCAAGTTATGACCATTTTTGTAGTTATGCAAATGAGGCTTGCAAAAGTCCAACTGGGCGTGTTTAAAAGTAAAAGTCCAACTGGGCGTGTTTTATGTGCGTACATCGGGGCGTTTTTACTACTTTTACTAGCTGGGCGTTCTGATGAGAAGTATCATCCACTTCTCTTCACAACGCCCAGCTTCTGGCAGTGCAGACACAGCGTGTTCTCGAGAGATCACGCTGTGACGTCACTCACAGGTCCTGCATCATGTCAGACGAGCGAGGACACATCGGCACCAGAGGCTACAGTTCATTCTGCAGCAGCATCAGCGTTTGCAGGTAAGTAGCTACATCGACTTACCTGCAAACGCCGATGCTGCTGCAAAATCAACTGTAGCCTCTGGTGCCGATGTGTCCTCGCTCGTCTGACACGATGCAGGACCTGTGAGTGTTGTCACAGCGTGATCTGGCAGAAGCTGGGCATTCTGAAGAGAAGTGGATGATACTTCTATACACAACGCCCAGCTAGTAAAAGTAGTAAAAACGCCCCGATGTACGCACATAATACACGCCCACTTGGACTTTTACTTTTAAACACGCCCAGTTGGACTTTTGCAAGCCTCATTTGCATACATACAAAAATGCTCATAACTTGCCCAAAAATGCTCGTTTTTTAAAAATAAAAACGTTACTGTAATCTACATTGCAGCGCCGATCTGCTGCAATAGCAGATAGGGGTTGCAAAATCTGGTGACAGAGCCTCTTTAAGAACCGGGAGTGTGTTCTCATCTACAATGCATTAAAAAAAAGATGTATTAAAACCAATAAAACAAGCTCTAAATTGACATTTTTATGTTCTTATACAAATGGTTAGTGAAACTTACAATATTTTTAGTAAGTTTAGCATAAAATAACTTTGTAATGAAAGTGATTGTGTTGCTAGGTTACACTGAGGACGCCGAGACGCGCCTCCGTTGCCAAGACAACCAAGGCAGATCGAGACGTCAAGGGGAACAAGACGGGCCGAATGGACTGCAGGTAAGTTGATGAAGAAGTAAGGCTACTTCTGCGTGTATTTATTTAGCATATATGAGATACTGAATGGTGATCAGATAGTGACAAACTCTTTAGTTATTACATCAAATGGTTTACATCGATTTTGATGTAAGATAATAGGTATGCCGGAGAGAATACCCAATTATAGATAATATTATTCTTATTTACATTCATTTTGGATGTTATAAACATATTATCATTTTATCATGGTATAAATCAGGCCTCACTACTCTGTAGAGCCTGCTCTGTGCCTTGAATAGCAAGTGGTTTGTATATTAAGTGGAGTTCCAAAAACCGGAGTTCAAAAGAGGAGTTAAAGCCCAAGTAAGTGCTCTTCTACTTCTTTATCTTTTTGGTTAACACCTGTTCGCTGTTTTTTTGTAACTGGGATAATGGACAGCAAGATTGGAGGTTTTCTTCAGTGCACAGTTTGCCATATGTATGCACGACTGGAGCCGGAGTTCCAGGGTGAATATCTCTGTGGCAGATGTGAGCATATTGTTCACCTGGAAGCTCGTATTAGAGATCTGGAGGAGCAGAATGCAACACTGAGGAGGATAGACAATTTTGAACGGAGCTTGCTGCTCACAGAGCATGCAGTTAGTGGGTTACAACTGGAGGGTGAAGACATGGGTGAGCAGGATCAGGTAAGTAGCTGGGTTAATGTAGTTAGGGGCAGTAGAAAGGGGTCAAAGACAAGGAAGGCCGATCCGGTTTCTGACATTCCAGGCAAAATTGCCAAGTTGGGTGATGATGCGAGGGTGTCAGTCTCAGAAATGGCAGCCCTAGTGGATACTGATCTCCCTAACAGCCGGGAGAACAGCCCAGCTAGTAGTCGGCGGGATGGTAATGCAGGTAAGCCAAGACAATTGATAGTCGTAGGGGATTCTATAATCAGGAAGACGGATAGAATTATTTGTCGCCAAGACCACCTCAACCGAATGGTTTGCTGTCTCCCTGGTGCCAGGGTTCGGCATGTGGTGGAACGGGTGGACAAATTGCTGGGAGGGGCTGGTGATGATCCAGCTGTCGTGGTCCATGTCGGTACCAACGACAGAATAAATGGTAGGTGGAGGAGCCTTAAGAATAATTTTAAAGAACTAGGCTACAAGCTGAAGGGAAGGACCTCCAAGGTTGTATTCTCAGGAATACTGCCTGTGCCATGCGCATCACAGGAAAGACAGCGGGAGCTTAGGGAGTTAAATGCATGGCTGAAGTCTTGGTGTAGAGGAGAAGGATTTGGGTTCCTAGAGCACTGGGCTGACTTTTCATTGGGGTACAAACTGTATTCTGCAGATGATTTGCACCTAAATGGAAGGGGGTCCGCTGTGCTGGGGGAGAGAATTCTAGCTGGGGTGGCGGAGTATTTAAACTAGGGCTGAGGAGGGAGGTCAATGTAGAAAAAAAAGGGGTAGCCAGGTTAGAGAGGGGTCAGACTATATTGGTGGGGGGAGAAACAGAATGTGGGGAGAGGACTAGAACAGGATAAGGAGATCCTTTCGTTACAAAACATCAGTGTAAATAAAAAGGACCGATTAATGTCAAATCACATTTCTGATAATAAAAGTGAAAAACTGACAGGCAAGTTAAAGTGTATGTTCACAAATGCCAGAAGTCTAGCAAGTAAAATGGGGGAGCTGGAGGCCTTGATACTGGAAGAAAATATAGATATAGTTGGTGTTGCTGAAACATGGCTGGACTCTTCACATGACTGGGCTGTAAATCTACAGGGTTTTACACTTTTTCGTAAAGACAGGACAAATAGGAAAGGTGGTGGTGTATGTCTGTATGTGAGAAGTGATATGAAGGCGAGTGTGAAAGAGACAATAGTGGGTGAAGACTGCGAGGAGGTTGAAACCTTGTGGGTGGAACTAGAAAGGGAGGTAAACACTGAAAAAATTACTTTTGGTGTAATCTATAGACCCCCCAATATAACTGAGGAGATGGAAGTTCAGCTATATAAACAGATGGAGCGGGCTGCACAGGCGGGTACTGTAGTGATAATGGGAGATTTTAATTTCCGGGATATTAATTGGTGTCATGGTTCGGCTTCAACTGCAAAGGGGAGACATTTCCTCAACCTGTTGCAGGAAAATTTTATGAGCCAGTTTGTGGAAGACCCGACTAGAGGTGAAGCTCTGTTGGATCTGGTCATTTCTAATAATGCAGATCTTGTTGGGAATGTCAATGTTCGTGAAAACCTCGGTAACAGTGATCACAATATAGTTACATTTTACCTATACTGTAAAAAACAAACGCAGGCTGGGAGGGCAAAAACATTTAATTTTAAGAAAGCCAATTTCCCCAGGATGAGGGCTGCAATTCAGGATATGGACTGGGAAGAACTAATGTCAAATAATGGAACAAATGATAAATGGGAGATTTTCAAATCTACTTTGAGTTATTATAGTGCAAAATTTATTCCTACAGGTAATAAGTATAAACGACTCAAATTAAACCCCACATGGCTTACACCTTCTGTGAAAGGGGCAATACATGACAAAAAAAGGGCATTTAAAAAATACAAATCTGAGGGTACAGCTGTAGCCTTTGTAAAATATAAAGAGCTTAATAAAATCTGTAAAAATGTAATAAAATTAGCAAAAATACAAAATAAAAGGCAGGTGGCCAAGGATAGTAAAACAAATCCTAAAAAATTCTTCAAGCATATAAATGCAAAAAAGCCAAGGTCTGAACATGTAGGACCCCTAGATAATGGTAATGGGGAGTTGATCACAGGGGATCAAGAGAAGGCAGAGTTACTAAATGGGTTCTTTAGCTCTGTATATACAACTGAAGAAAGAGCAGCTGATGTAGCCGGTGCCAGTGCTGTTAATATATCGGCTGATATACTGAATTGGATGAATGTAGAGATGGTCCAAGCTAAATTAAATAAAATAAATGTGCACAAGGCTCCGGGACCAGATGGGTTACACCCTAGAATTCTTAAAGAGCTTAGTTCAGTTATTTCTGTCCCCCTTTTCATAATATTCAGAGAATCTCTAGTGACTGGTATAGTGCCAAGGGACTGGCGCAGGGCAAATGTGGTGCCTATTTTCAAAAAGGGCTCTAGGTCTTCCCCGGGTAATTATAGACCAGTAAGCTTAACATCCATCGTGGGGAAAATGTTTGAGGGGCTATTGAGGGACTATATACAGGATTATGTGACAATAAATAGCAT
Source organism: Rhinoderma darwinii (assembly GCF_050947455.1). NCBI lineage: Eukaryota > Metazoa > Chordata > Amphibia > Anura > Rhinodermatidae > Rhinoderma > Rhinoderma darwinii. Next base: position 15,302,473 of record NC_134691.1, on the reverse strand, counting down.
TATAAGTGACAGCCAGCACGGTTTTACTAAGGACAGAAGTTGTCAAACTAACCTAATCTGTTTTTATGAAGAGGTAAGCAGAAGTCTAGACAGAGGGGCCGCTGTGGATTTAGTGTTTTTGGACTTTGCAAAGGCATTTGACACTGTCCCCCATAGATGCCTAATGGGTAAATTACGGACTATAGGTTTAGAAAATATAGTTTGTAATTGGATTGAGAATTGGCTCAAGGACCGTATCCAGAGAGTTGTGGTCAATGATTCCTTCTCTGAATGGTCACCGGTTATAAGTGGTGTACCCCAGGGTTCAGTGCTGGGACCACTATTATTCAACTTATTTATTAATGATATAGAGGATGGGATTAATAGCACTATTTCTATTTTTGCAGATGACACCAAGCTATGTAATATAGTTCAGACTATGGAAGATGTTCATGAATTACAGGCAGATTTAAACAAACTAAGTGTTTGGGCGTCCACTTGGCAGATGAAGTTTAATGTAGATAAATGTAAAGTTATGCATCTGGGTACCAACAACCTGCATGCATCATATGTCCTAGGGGGAGCTACACTGGCGGATTCACTTGTTTAGAAGGATCTGGGTGTTCTTGTAAATCATAAACTCAATAACAGCATGCAGTGTCAATCAGCTGCTTCAAAGGCCAGCAAGATATTGTCGTGTATTAAAAGAGGCATGGACTCGCGGGACAGAGATGTAATATTGCCACTTTACAAAGCATTAGTGAGGCCCCATCTAGAATATGCAGTTCAGTTCTGGGCTCCAGTTCATAGAAAGGATGCCCTGGAGTTTGAAAAAATACAAAGAAGAGCAACGAAGCTAATAAGGGGCATGGAGAATTTAAGTTATGAGGAAAGATTGAAAGAATTAAACCTATTTAGCCTTGGAAAAAGACGACTAAGGGGGGACATGATTAACTTATATAAATATATTAATGGCACATACAAAAAATATGGTGATATCCTGTTCCTTGTAAAACCCCCTCAAAAAACAAGGGGGCACTCCCTCCGTCTGGAGAAAAAAAGGTTCAAGATGCAGAGGCGACAAGGCTTCTTTACAGTAAGAACGGTGAATTTATGGAATAGCCTACCGCAGGAGCTGGTCACAGCAGGGACAGTAGATGGCTTTAAAAAAGGGTTAGATAATTTCCTAGAACAAAAAAATATTAGCTCCTATGTGTAGAAATTTTTCCTTCCCTTTTCCCTTCCCTTGGTTGGACTTGATGGACATGTGTCTTTTTTCAGCCGTACTAACTATGTAACTATGTAACTATCAATGGATTTTGATGATCACGTTGTCTGAAATTGAGATGTCTTAATCTAATGTGGACTTAGAGATGTCATTAAGACCCCCTGGGTGTAATGTTTGTAATCTGAAAATCCAATAATTTTCCCTCTGTTTGAGTTTATTAAACCTATTGGGAACATCTGGATGGATGTCCTCAATTGGTGTGATATTGATTTGGTTAAATTGGCAATTGTGTACCTGGGAGAAATGACGGGACACGCTGTGTTTTAGAAAGCCCGTGTTCACATTAAATCGGTGTTTGTTCAATCTGGATCGCAGACATTGTGTGGTTCTCCCTATATATTGTAAATGGCAGGTACATTCCATTAAATAAATTAGGTAGGAACTACTGCAATTGAGGAATGACTTAATAGTAAATAATTCTTTTGTAACAGTGGATGTGTATGTATATTTCTTATGAGTGATGGTGTTGCAACATAGACACCGTGAGTGACCACATTTAAAGGAGCCATTTAATTTGGACAAAAAGTTTGTTTGTGGCATTTTCAGTTTCCGGACCCTGCTAGGGGCTAGGATGTTTTTCAAAGTCAAAGACCGTCTGAATGTGATGCTCGGTTGAGCCGGTATCACGTCCTTCAGATAGGGGTCATTTTTTATAATATGCCAATATTTGTGCAGAATGGCCCTAACTGCTTTGTTCCCTTGATTAAAAGTAGTGATAAAGTTAGTATTGTATTTATTGGATTCTAATTTTTTATGTGTTGGGTTTATACAGAATATAATAATATAATAATCTTTATTTATATAGCGCCAACATATTACGCATCACTTTACAATTTAGAGGGAACATGAAACAAACAATATCAGACATTACATAGTAACAAAGTTAATTTACAATTCAAACCTGGGGAGTGAGGACCCTGCTCGCAAGAGCTTACAATCTATGAGGAAATAAGGGAGACACAAAGTGTAATAGTGTTTGTTCTGTACAATGGTCCGGCCATTTTTATACACATGCGGTGGTAACATAAAGCTGCATGAGCCGGTCACCAGCCAGTATCCGTGTATGACGGACATGAAGAGAAGGAGTGTGAGGGAATCTTATTCTGATGACTAATCTAAAAGGAGGGCCATGGAAAGGAGTCAGATTAGGGAATGTTATAGGCCGGTCTAAATAGATGTGTTTTCAGGGCACGTTTAAAACTGTGGATATTGGGAATTAATCGGATTGTCTGAGGTAGCGCATTCCAGAGGACGGGTGCAGCACGAGAGAAATCCTGGAGACGGGAGTGGGAGGTTCGTATTATGGAGGATTTTAATCTAAGGTCGTTGGCAGAACGTAGAGCCCGAGTAGGGTGGTAGACAGAGATGAGGGAGGAGATGTAAGGAGGTGCAGCACTGTGGAAGGCTTTGTGGGTGAGAGTAATAAGTTTGAATTTTATTCGGAAGGGGATGGGCAACCAGTGCAGTGACTGGCACAGATTATAGGCGTTGGTGTAGCGGTTGGTCATAAAGATGAGCCTGGCTGCTGCATTGAGGATAGATTGGATAGGGGAGAGTTTAGTGAGGGGAAGACCGACTAGTAATGAGTTACAGTAGACAAGACGAGAGTGAATCAGAGCAACAATGACAGTTTTGGCGGTTTCCTCCGTAAGAAAAGAGCGGATTCTGGAGATGTTTTTGAGGTGACAATGACAGGAGCGTGAAAGTGATTATATGTGAGGAGTAAAGGAAAGATCTGAGTCAAAAATAACCCCGAGACAGCGGGCGTGCTGCTTAGGAGTGATGATAGTGCCACACACAGAGATGGAGACATCAGGTTTAGGGAGGTTAGTAGATGGCGGGAACACAAGGAGCTCAGTTTTAGAAAGATTCAGTTTCAGATATAGTGAGGACATGATGTTAGAGACAGCGGACAGACAATCACTGGTGTTCTGTATTAGAGCAGGGGTGATGTCACGGGAAGAGGTATATAATTGTCTTGGGACAACTCTGAGGCTTTACGTCATGCACCTTTGATGAGGTTTAAAGAGAAATTCTTCCCCTTGAACCTTTTTTCCAGGATGTTACATTCTTTTTTAAAATATTCATCAGTGCTGCAGTTTTTTCTGACCCTTCTAAATTGCCCGAAGGGTACATTTTTTAACCAAGGACGATAATGTGCGCTTTTAAAATCAATATAGCTATTGACATCGACAGACTTAAAATGGGTTTTAGTAATAAAATGATTAATATTGGTGTCATAGCTAATTGTCAAATCCAAGAAGTCTATAGAGATTGTGGAAAAATTATATGTGAAAGATAAATCGTAATTATTGTTGTTTAAAATTTCAATAAAACCAGAAGCTTCATTCTCAGTTCCTTTCCACACAAAGAACAGGTCATCAATATAACGCTTATATAGTAAAATTTTATTTTTAAAAGGATGTTCCCCATAGATATGTTCCTCCTCAAATGCCCCCATATAAAGGTTCGCATAAGCCGGTGCGAATCGGGTGCCCATTGCACAGCCTTTAATTTGATTGTAAAAACTGTGGTTAAAATTAAATGTGTTATGTTGGAGGATAAAATCAATACAATTGATTAAAAATAAAACTTGCCTGTCTGGGATTGAGATGTTGGATGATAGGAATGAATTTGCTACTTGTACGCCTCTTTCATGTGGGATATTGCTGTAGAGGGCAGTCACATCAGCTGTCAAAAAATGTATTTGGGACATGGATGGGTCAATTTTTAAATTGAATAAATCTTTGATTCATTGAGTAGAATCCTTTAGATAGGATGGCAGGGTGAGTACGAAAGGTGGAAGGTGCAGGTCCACAAAATGGGAAAGGTTGCTAGTGAGTGAGCCAATTCCCGAAATAATGGGACGTCCGGGGGGATCTTGTGGATTTTGGGGAGATGATAAATGAAGGGCATGTTGGGAAAAGGGACCTGTAGGAAGCGCTTTTCTTTTTTTGTAAGTAATCCATACTGGGCAGCTGTCTCTATCAGGGCTTTATATTTGCATATATAGATGGGAAGTGGGTTAGAAGCCAATTTACAGTAAAAGGTATTATCGCTTACTATTCTCATTGTTTCTTCTAAGTACTTATTTTTGTCTTGGATTACAATGCCACCCCCTGGGCGGATGACAATGTCCCCATTGTTTTGAAGGGATTTGATGGCCCTTCTTTCGTGTGTGGTGAGATTGTCTGGGTGATTGTGTGGATTCTCTAATGACCTAAACTCGTTACCAACTAGAGTTGAGAAAGTTTCTACAAGAGAGCCTTGATGATGAGCTGGATAGAATTCAGATTTAGAATGGACGTCCACTGAAATAGCAGTTATATTTGAGTTGATTGTGTGTTGATCCGTTGTTGTTATTGATGGTATGGTGGGTTTCTCTAAAGCAAAATGTCTAATTAAGGTAAGTTTCCTTATGAACCTATTAAGATCCATGAATAGTTCGAAGTTGTCTGGTGAGGCTGTGGGGCAAAAGGATAAGCCTTTATTGAGTAGGTTCGTTTCATGGATATTTAACGTATATGATGACAGATTGAAAAGTTTTACTGTTTTATTCGATTTCTCTTTATGTTCAGTTTCGGACAGTGATTTGTTGTATTTTTTTACCTCTGTTGAAGGAAATGACTCCTTGATAGTGGTGATCCAAGTTTGTATTTTTTATGTTTTTTTGGCATTGATTTTGCAATGTGTGATACAAAGTATTTACATCTCTATAATTAGTTTCTTTATTATAATCACACAGATGCGCCAGGTGCCATGTCTACATGATTGGTATTCTTTCAATACACCAAGCGCATGTGTCTATTCTTCACACCAGCGTTAATCCATTTTCTGAACACCTCTGGGCATGGATTGAAGCTAATTTTTAAGCTTCGTTTTTTTACAATGGGGCAGTGTGGTGCTATTTACAAGGGGGCAGTGTGGAGCTATATACAAGGGGGCAATGTGGAGCTATATACAAGGGGGCAGTGTGGAGCTATATACAAGGGGCAGTGTGGAGCTATATACAAGGGGTGGCAGTTTGGATCTATATACAAGGGGGGCAGTGTGGAGCTATCTACATGGGGGGCAGTGTGGAGCTATTTACAAGGGGGCAGTGTGGAGCTATTTACAAGGGGGTGCTATTTATAAGGGGGTGGTGTGGAGCTATCTACAAGGGGGCAGTGTGGAGCTGTTTACAAGGGGGGCAGTGTGGAGCTATCTACTAGGGGGGCAGTATGGAGCTATCTACAAGGGGGCAGTGTGGAGCTATCTACAGGGGGGTGGAACTATCTACAAGGGGGGTTGTGTGGAGCTATCTACAAGGGGCTGTGTGGAGCTATCTACAAGGGGGCTGTGTGGAGCTATCTACATTGGGGCAGTGTGGAGCTATCTACAAGGGGGCAGTGTGAAGCTATCTACAAGGGCGCAGTGTGGAGCTATCTACAAGGGGGCAGTGTGGAGCTATCTACAAGGGAGCTGTGTGGAGCTTTTTACAAGGGGGCAGTGTGGAGCTATCTACAAGGGATGGAGTGTGGAGCTATCTACAAGGCGGCATTGTGGAGTTATCTACAAGGGGGGCAGTGTGGAGCTATCTACAAGGGAGCTATCTACAAGGGGTGCAGTGTGGAGCTATCTACAAGGGGCAGTGTGGAGCTATCTACAAGGGGGGCTGTGCGGAGCTATCTACAAGGGAGCTGTGTGGAGATATTTACAAGGGGGGCAGTGTGGAGCTATCTACAAGGGGGCTGTATAGAGCTATCTACAAGAGGGGGGCAGTGTGGAGCTATTTATAGGGGGGCTGTGTGGAGCGATCTACAAGGGGGCAGTGTGGAGCTATCTACAAAGGGGGCAGTGTGGCGCTATCTACAAGGGGGCAGTGTGGAGCTATCTACAAGGGAGCTGTGTGGAGCTTTTTACAAGGGGGCAGTGTGGAGCTATCTACAAGGGATGCAGTGTGGAGCTATATACAAGGCGGCATTGTGGAGTTATCTACAAGGGGGGCAGTGTGGAGCTATCTACAAGGGAGCTATCTACAAGGGGTGCAGTGTGGAGCTATCTACAAGGGGCAGTGTGGAGCTATCTACAAGGGGGGCTGTGCGGAGCTATCTACAAGGGAGCTGTGTGGAGATATTTACATGGGGGCAGTGTGGAGCTATCTACAAGGGGGCTGTAAAGAGCTATCTATAATCTACAAGAGGGGGGCAGTGTGGAGCTATTTATAGGGGGGCTGTGTGGAGCGATCTACAAGGGGGCAGTGTGGAGCTATCTACAAAGGGGGCAGTGTGGCGCTATCTACAAGGGGGCAGTGTGGAGCTATCTACAAGGGGGCAGTGTGGAGCTATCTACAAGGGGGCAGTGTGGAGCTATCTACAAAGGGGGCAGTGTGGAGCTATCTACAAGGGAGCTGTGTAGAGCTATCTACAAGGGGGGCTGTGTGGAGCTATCTACAAGGGGGCAGTGTGGAGCTATCTACAAAGGGGGCAGTGTGGCGCTATCTACAAGGGGGCAGTGTGGAGCTATCTACAAGGGAGCTGTGTAGAGCTATCTACAAGGGGTGCAGTGTGGAGCTATCTACAAGGGGGCAGTGTGGAGCTATCTACAAGGGAGCTGTGTAGAGCTATCTACAAGGGGGGCTGTGTGGAGCTATCTACAAGGGGGCAGTGTGGAGCTATCTACAAGGGGGGCAGTGTGGAGCTATTTACAGGGGGCTGTGTGTAGCTATCTACAAGGGGGGCTGTGTGGAGCTATCTACAAGGGGTGGCAGTTTGGAGCTGTATACAAGGGGGGCAGTGTGGAGCTATATACAAGGGGTGGCAGTTTGGAGCTGTATACAAGGGGGGCTGTGTAGGAGTTATCTACACGGGAGCTGTGTGGAGCTATCTACAAGAGGGGGGCAGTGTGGAGCTTTTTACAAGGGGGGGCAGTGTGGTGCTATTTATAAGGGGGATGTGTGGTGCTATTTATAAGGGGGATGTGTGGAGCTATCTACAAGGGGGCAGTGTGGAGCTATCTACAAGGGGGGCAGTGTGGAGCTATTTACAGGGGGCTGTGTGGAGCTATCTACAAGGGGAGCAGTGTGGAGCTATCTTCAAGGGGTGGCAGTTTGGAGCTGTATACAAGGGGGGCAGTGTGGAGCTATATATAAGGGGTGGCAGTTTGGAGCTGTATACAAGGGGGTAGTGTGGAGCTATCTACATGGGGGCAATGTGGAGCTATTTACAAGGGGCAGTGTGGAGCTATTTACAAGGGGGGGCAGTGTGGTGCTATTTATAAGGGGGATGTGTGGAGCTATCTACAAGGGGGCAGTGTGGAGCTGTTTACAAGGGGGGCAGTGTGAAGCTATCTACAAGGGGGACAGTGTAGTGCTATTTACAAGGGGGGTGGAGCTATTTACAAGGGGGGCTTTGTGGAGCTACTTACAAGGGGGAGCAGTGTGGAGCTATTTACAAGGGGGTAGTGTGGAGCTATTTACAAGGTGGGGCAGTGTAGAGCTCTTTACAAGGGGGGGCAGTGTGGAGCTCTTTACAAGGGGGGCAGTGTGGAGCTTTTTACAAGGGGGGCTGTGTGGCACTATTTACAAGGGGGCAGTGTGGTGCTATTTACAAGGGGGCAGTGTGGAGCTATATACAAGGGGGCTGTGTGGCACTATCTACAAGGGGGGGTTGTGTGGCGCTATCTAAAAGGTGGTGCTGTGTGTGGTGCTATGTACAGGGGGCACAAAGGGGAGCACAGTTACTGATGGGGCACTTTTATTGGGTTGAGCACTAAGGGATCATTATAAGTCTGGGATACTGTGGATTATGAGTTGGTTTAGAGGATGGGGTATAAGTGTGGAGGGTACTAGAAAAGCGAGAAGCCAACATGTCTGTGTGTCAAATTCTGCAGAGACAAGTCATGGCTGGAATAAGTCGTCACAGCGGTCTGGGCAGGATGGAGGAAAAAAAAGGGAAAGTGAACGACTAATCATAGAAAACATAGCGGGGGAAAGCTACAGGTGAGGCTTGGTGATCACTTCTAGAAAACTTCACAGGCAACAATTTTGTAAAGTGTCCGTAAAACCTTTGGTCTGTCCGTGATTTTTAACTCAGTTGTCCAGAAATTTCTAAAGTGGAGGTTGGCAACTGGTGGCGGTATTGCTCATACAGCGCAGTTTGTGAACTGTTTGCGTGCTGCTGTGGTGACAGTGTATCGTGAGTGGACAAAAGGCACCCCTGGGAATAACTGACTTGGACACTGCGGAACACCACGTGCCATTGATGTGAGAGGTGAACGTCGACTACGGAGGTGCACGAGGGCAGAGCGACACGCTACAGTGGAGCAGCTCACCATGAAAGTCAACCAGGGGGCTACCAGACGAGTCTAAAACAACAGTTCAGCGAATCCTACTGTGTATGGGGCTCCGGAGCAGACGGAGGGTCACTGCTCCTATGTAACAAAGGTGCATCGGAAACAAAGGCTTTAATTTGCACGGCAGTATCGGAATTGGACCACCGATGATTGGCAGAGGGTTGTCTTCTCCAAGGAGTCACGTTTTCTGCTTCATCAGACAGATGGACGTTGGCGTGTCAGGCGAGAAACATCAGAGAACAAGCACCCGGCAACCATTGCTGGAAGAACACAAGCCGGTGGCGGCAGCGTTATCGTCTGGGGGATTTTTTTCATGGCATTCTCTGGGCCACTCATCCATGTGGACGGCTCTGAAGCGATTTGGGTGTGAATCCATCGTTGCAGGTCACGTCCCCCCACACATGATGTTTGTCTTCCATGGGGCAGATGGAATCTTCCGGCAAGACAATGCGACATGTCACACGGCTAGAAATGTCTGACAGTGGTTGGAAAAGCATGACCAAGACTTCCAAGTACTTCCCTGGACCCCTAATTCACCAGACTTGAACCCAATTCAGCATCTATGGGACCTCCATCCTCTTGTTCGCTGTATGGATCCTCTGCCACGCACCCTCCAGCAAACGTGGGATGATCTGCAGTCAGCACGGCGCCAGATACCGGAGACCACCAACTAGCAACTTATTGATCACTCCCCGCCCGTCTAGCTGCTGTCCGTGCTGCACGCAGCGGTTACACTGGATATTAGCTGCTGCTTATAATAATGGGACTCGACTGTAATGACAGGGATAGGGAAACAGATAAGTGAGCCCTAATCTACCCGCCACTCAGTCCCTGCCTACTTGCAACGACCCGCCCTAGGCGACGGGGTACAACTGGGCGACGGTCCCTACACTCAGTAAGTGCACGACAGACAACCAGACAAGGAAACACAGAACAAAGGGAAGGGGGGCAGTTGCCCACGGCAACACCGTGAGCAACAAGAGTAGTAAACGAGCCAAGTCAAACCAGGAGAGTACGAGGTGCCAAACGCAGAGCAGGAGAGTAGTGAACGAGCCGAGTCAAACCAGGAGTGCAGAAGAGTAGTCAGTAAGCCAGGGTCAATACGAAGCAGGGACAAGTAGTTCAAGAAGCTGCAGCAGGGCCAGGAAACCAACAGAGAAGAATCACAAGCAAAGGAGGAACAGGAAAGGCAGGTATAAATAGACAGAGGGCGGGAGCTAGCTCCATTTGGCCAGGCTGTGATAGGCTCTCCCACTCCTGAGCCTGCCATCCTGAGTGGTGGAAGATGGAGTCAGTCTCACAGACATAGAAGCAGGTGCAGACTGATTACCTATGGGCGTGGATACAGAAGCTGTGCCTGGCAGATCCTTAACATCGACTGTGTACTTTGCAATATATATATGTAAGTACGTGAACCAGTATTTCCTGGTGCTACGCGTTGCGCAGGGCATGATGTAAGTCCTCCATGTCAGACATTTTATGTATTTTTTCACACTTTTTCCTTTTCTTTTGTGTTGGGGTTTACCTTTTTGCTATTTGGATGTCATATAATTGCTCATCTTTTAGGTGCTTTTTTATTATGTGAATCTTTATTCATTGCACATTTATTGTTATAATATTGTCGAGTCCGGCTTTTGACGTAATCAACGTTTTTTTTATTTTGCAAGTGATCTAATCATGGGTCGCTGCATAGTTATAGGTTCCATATGACTCCATATAAAAATGAGGCATACAGAGGTACAGTAGGTCAAGTGCATGAGCCCATAAGATCATGTAACATGCACACAATGGTAGCCATCATGTAGCACAGCCTGAAAGAATACAGTCTAGGGATTAGTGACATCACAGTCCCATTTCTTAGTGATGTCACCAGTTTCTAGAGATTTGATTGGAGCATTCGAGATAATGATTATCCAGTCATCTCCAACCGATGGCTCTTTAGCTTTTGCAAAACGACAACACCCAGCGTGCCCTGACCGTCGCAGGCAGCAGGAGGGCCACAGGTTGGGGACCACTTGGTAAATCCCTCATAATAGTTGTTTATGTGAGTGACAAGTATGTCACATTGTGTATTTAGTTCTTCCATGTTTTATGCTGTCAATATATATTATTCATGTGTAGCGCTCCCTCAACTACTGTTGGCATTTGCCTTTTTCAGACTTTAATAATCCCCAGCTACAAAATGTCACCAAATCAGACGAGGACTTAATGCTCTGATCAATAGCATCTTGTATTTAATTAGGATTAGCGGAGTAATTATACCGCTCCACGCTACACAAGGCTTCACGATACTTCACAAGTCATATGTGCGTTATAATTACAATAACTAAGAGTGAGCTTTAATTCTGAACATTCAATGCTCTCAGACATGACGCTCTCCGAAATTACAGCGTGCGGCTCATTCAATAATATACGGCATCGTTATGGATATTTGCGAAGGCAATTGAAGACATAATTTGAGGGCTCAGACGTTTCTTTATACAGGAATTAGTACAGTGTCATTTACAGGTAATACGCACCATTGTTCTGTACTAGACATAAATAGGCTGAGCCGATAGATAGGGTTACATATCATATCTCTAGGCCCCTCTCTTATTTGAGCTCATTCTACGTGGGGGTAGTTACCTTAAAATTGTTTTATTCTCACTGGTCGTTTAATTCGTTATATGTAATAATCCTGCTGAGTTTACACTCGTCTTGTGTTTAGGCAAAGCAGAAAATGGGAACAAGCAGAGCTGTAGCGTAAAGAATGGGGGAAAGGATAAGGCAAGGGGTTGATTTCAAACTTCCTCAAGAGTGCTACTACAATAAACATTCATGGCATATTAATGCTATACCCTATAAAAACCTGTTCAGTGGGGTTATGAGCCCCACAGTTTTCAAAACTGTTAGTGGCAGAAACGTAAAGTCTGAAGGAGAAATTAAAAACAAGCATATCAGTGCTATTGGCAGTTTCCATATCACCTATAGACTATAACTGAGTGACCACACATTTATGATTAATACTAACACTAATAGTAATTATTTCTTTACATAGGGAGCATTATTATAGTAGTTATATTCTTGTATATAGGGGGCAGTATTATAGTAGTTATATTCTTCTATATAGGAGGCAGTATTATAGTAGTTATATCCTTGTATATAGAGGCAGTATTATAGTAGTTATATTCTTGTATATAGGGGGCAGTTACATAGTTACATAGTTACATAGTTACATAGTTAGTACGGCTGAAAAAAGACACATGTCCATCAAGTTCAACCAAGGGAAGGGAAAAGGGAAGGAAAAATTTCTACACATAGGAGCTAATATTTTTTTGTTCTAGGAAATTATCTAACCCTTTTTTAAAGCCATCTACTGTCCCTGCTGTGACCAGCTCCTGCGGTAGGCTATTCCATAAATTCACAGTTCTCACTGTAAAGAAGCCTTGTCGCCTCTGCAGCTTGAACCTTTTTTTCTCCAGACGGAGGGAGTGCCCCCTTGTTTTTTGAGGGGGTTTTACAAGGAACAGGATTTCACCATATTTTTTGTATGTGCCATTAATATATTTATATAAGTTAATCATGTCCCCCCTTAGTCTTCTTTTTTCAAGGCTAAATAGGTTTAATTCTTTCAATCTTTCCTCATAACTTAAATTCTCCATGCCCCTTATTAGCTTCGTTGCTCTTCTTTGTATTTTTTCCAACTCCAGGGCATCCTTTCTATGAACTGGAGCCCAGAACTGAACTGCATATTCTAGATGAGGCCTCACTAATGCTTTGTAAAGTGGCATTATTACATCCCTGTCCCGCGAGTCCATGCCTCTTTTAATACACGACAATATCCTGCTGGCCTTTGAAGCAGCTGATTGACACTGCATGCTGTTATTGAGTTTATGATTTACAAGTACACCCAGATCCTTCTCAACAAGTGAATCCGCCAGTGTAGCGCCCCCTAGGACATATGATGCATGCAGGTTGTTGGTACCAAGATGCATAACTTTACATTTATCTACATTAAACTTCATTTGCCAAGTGGACGCCCAAACACTTAGTTTGTTTAAATCTGCCTGTAATTCATGAACATCTTCCATAGTCTGAACTATATTACATAGCTTGGTGTCATCTGCAAAAATAGAAATAGTGCTATTAATCCCTTCCTCTATATCATTAATAAATAAGTTGAATAATAGTGGTCCCAGCACTGAACCCTGGGGTACACCACTTATAACCGGGGACCATTCAGAGAAGGAATCATTGACCACAACCCTCTGGATACGGTCCTTGAGCCAATTCTCAATCCAATTACAAACTATATTTTCTAAACCTATAGTCCTTAATTTACCCATTAGGCGTCTATGGGGGACAGTGTCAAATGCCTTTGCAAAGTCTAAAAACACTAAATCCACAGCGGCCCCTCTGTCTAGACTTCTGCTCACCTCTTCATAAAAACAGATTAGGTTAGTTTGACAACTTCTGTCCTTAGTAAAACCGTGCTGGCTGTCACTTATAATGCTATTTATTGTCACATAATCCTGTATATAGTCCCTCAATAGCCCCTCAAACATTTTCCCCACGATGGATGTTAAGCTTACTGGTCTATAATTACCCGGGGAAGACCTAGAGCCCTTTTTGAAAATAGGCACCACATTTGCCCTGCGCCAGTCCCTTGGCACTATACCAGTCACTAGAGATTCTCTGAATATTATGAAAAGGGGGACAGAAATAACTGAACTAAGCTCTTTAAGAATTCTAGGGTGTAACCCATCTGGTCCCGGAGCCTTGTGCACATTTATTTTATTTAATTTAGCTTGGACCATCTCTACATTCATCCAATTCAGTATATCAACTGATATATTAACAGCACTGGCACCGGCTACATCAGCTGCTCTTTCTTCTGTTGTATATACAGAGCTAAAGAACCCATTTAGTAACTCTGCCTTCTCTTGATCCCCTGTGATCAACTCCCCATTACCATTATCTAGGGGTCCTACATGTTCAGACCTTGGCTTTTTTGCATTTATATGCTTGAAGAATTTTTTAGGATTTGTTTTACTATCCTTGGCCACCTGCCTTTCATTTTGTATTTTTGCTAATTTTATTACATTTTTACAGATTTTATTAAGCTCTTTATATTTTACAAAGGCTACAGCTGTACCCTCAGATTTGTATTTTTTAAATGCCCTTTTTTTGTCATGTATTGCCCCTTTCACAGAAGGTGTAAGCCATGTGGGGTTTAATTTGAGTCGTTTATACTTATTACCTGTAGGAATAAATTTTGCACTATAATAACTCAAAGTAGATTTGAAAATCTCCCATTTATCATTTGTTCCATTATTTGACATTAGTTCTTCCCAGTCTATATCCTGAATTGCAGCCCTCATCCTGGGGAAATTGGCTTTCTTAAAATTAAATGTTTTTGCCCTCCCAGCCTGCGTTTGTTTTTTACAGTATAGGTAAAATGTAACTATATTATGATCACTGTTACCGAGGTTTTCACGAACATTGACATTCCCAACAAGATCTGCATTATTAGAAATGACCAGATCCAACAGAGCTTCACCTCTAGTCGGGTCTTCCACAAACTGGCCCATAAAATTTTCCTGCAACAGGTTGAGGAAATGTCTCCCCTTTGCAGTTGAAGCCGAACCATGACACCAATTAATATCCCGGAAATTAAAATCTCCCATTATCACTACAGTACCCGCCTGTGCAGCCCGCTCCATCTGTTTATATATCTGACCTTCCATCTCCTCAGTTATATTGGGGGGTCTATAGATTACACCAAAAGTAATTTTTTCAGTGATCACCTCCCTTTCTAGTTCCACCCACAAGGTTTCAACCTCCTCACAGTCTTCACCCACTATTGTCTCTTTCACACTCGCCTTCATATCACTTCTCACATACAGACATACACCACCACCTTTCCTATTTGTCCTGTCTTTACGAAAAAGTGTAAAACCCTGTAGATTTACAGCCCAGTCATGTGAAGAGTCCAGCCATGTTTCAGCAACACCAACTATATCTATATTTTCTTCCAGTATCAAGGCCTCCAGCTCCCCCATTTTGCTTGCTAGACTTCTGGCATTTGTGAACATACACTTTAACTTGCCTGTCAGTTTTTCACTTTTATTATCAGAAATGTGATTTGACATTAATCGGTCCTTTTTATTTACACTGATGTTTTGTAACGAAAGGATCTCCTTATCTTGTTGTCTAGTCCTCTCCCCACATTCTGTTTCTCCCCCCACCAATATAGTCTGACCCCTCTCTAACCTGGCTACCCCTTTTTTTTCTACATTGACCTCCCTCCTCAGCCCTAGTTTAAAAACTCCGCCACCCCAGCTAGAATTCTCTCCCCCAGCACAGCGGACCCCCTTCCATTTAGGTGCAAATCATCTGCAGAATACAGTTTGTACCCCAATGAAAAGTCAGCCCAGTGCTCTAGGAACCCAAATCCTTCTCCTCTACACCAAGACTTCAGCCATGCATTTAACTCCCTAAGCTCCCGCTGTCTTTCCTGTGATGCGCATGGCACAGTATTATAGTAGTTATATTCTTGTATATAGGGGCAGTATAATAGTAGTTATATTCTTGTATATAGGTGGCATTATTATAGTAGTTATATTCTTGTATATAGGGGGCAGTATTATAGTAGTTATATTCTTGTATATAGGGGGCAGTATTATAGTAGTTATATTCTTGTATATAGGGGCAGTATTATAGTAGTTATATTCTTGTATATAGGGGCAGTATTATAGTAGTTATATTCTTGTATATAGGGGGCAGTATTATAGTAGTTATATTCTTGTATATAGGGGGCAGTATTATAGTAGTTATATTCTTGTATATAGGGTGTAAAGGATCTGCCAGGCACAGCTTCGGGGTTAACGCCCATAGGTAATCAGTCGGCACCAGAGTCTATGTCTCTGAGACTGACTCCAGCTTCCACCACTCAGGCTGGCAGGCTTAGGAGTGGGAGAGCCTATCGCAGCCTGGCCAGACTCAGCTAGCTCCCGCCCTCTGTCTATTTATACCTGCCTTTCCTGTTCCTCCTTTGCTTGTGATTCTTCTCGTGTAGTTTCCTGGCCCAGCTACAGCTCCTGACTATTTGATCCTGCTCCATACTGACCCTGGCTTACTGACTACTCTCCTGCTCTGCATTTGGTACCTCGTACACTCCTGGTTTGACTCGGCTCGTTCACCTCTCTTGTTGCTCACGGTGTTGCCGTGGGCAACTGCCCCATTTCCTTTAGCTTTGTGTACCCTTGTCTGTTTGTCGCGTGCACTTACTGAGCGTAGGGACCGCCGCCCAGTTGTACCCCGTCGCCTAGGGTGGGTCGTTGCAAGTAGGCAGGAACAGAGTGGCGGGTAGATTAGGGCTCACTTGTCCGTTTCCCTAACCCTATCATTACATAGGGGCAGTATTATAGTAGTTATGTTCTTGTATAGAGGGGGCAGTATTATAGTAGTTATATTCTTGTACATAGGAGGCAGTATTATAGTAGTTATATTCTTGTATATAGGGGCAGTATTATAGTAGATATATTCTTGTATATAGGAGCAGTATTATAGTAGTTATATTCTTGTATATAGGAGGCAGTATTATAGTAGTTATATTCTTGTACAGTGAAGGAAATAAGTATTTGATCCCTTGCTGATTTTGTAAGTTTGCCCACTGTCAAAGACATGAACAGTCTAGAATTTTTAGGCTAGGTTAATTTTACCAGTGAGAGATAGATTATCTAAAAAAAAAAAATGAAAATCACATAGTCAAAATTATATATATTTATTTGCATTGTGCACAGAGAAATAAGTATTTGATCCCCTACCAACCATTAAGAGTTCAGCCTCCTCCTGACCAGTTACACGCTCCAAGTCAACTTGGGCCTGCATTAACCCCTTCAGGACACAGCCTGTTTTGGCCTTCAGGACGCAGCCAATTTTTTCAAATCTGACATGTTTCACTTCATGTGGTAATAACTTCGGAATGCTTTTACCTATCCAAGCGATTCTGAGATTGTTTTCTCGTGAGACATTGGACTTTATATTACTGGCAAAATTTTCTCGATACATTAAGTATTTAATTGTGAAAAACACCAAAATTTAACGGAAAATTGCAAAAATTAGCATTTTTCTCAATTTATATGTATCTGCTTGTAAGAGAGATAGTAATATCACACAAAATTAATGCTAATTAACATCCCCCATATGTCTACTTTAGATTGGCATTGTTTTTTGTACATCCTTTTATTTTTATATGACATCACAAGGCATAGAACTTTAGCAGCAATTTCTCACATTTTCAAGAAAATTTCAAAAGGCTATTTTTACAGGGGCCAGTTCAGTTGTGAAGTGGATTTTAGGGCCTTATATATTAGAAACCCCCAATACGTCACCCCATTTTAAAAACTTCACCCCTCAAAGTATTCAAAACAGCAGTTAGAAAGTTTCTTAACCCTTTAGATGTTTCACAGGAATTAAGGCAAAGTAGATGTGAAATTTTCAAATTTCTTTTTTTTTTTGCAGAAATTAATTTTTCATCTATTTTTTTTGTAACACAGAAAGTTTTACCAGAGAAACGCAACTCAATATCTATTGCCCAGATTCTGCAGTTTTTAGAAATACCCCACATGTGGCCCTAGTGCACTTATTGACTGCAGCACAGGCCTCAGAAACAAAGGAACACCTAGAGGATTTTGGGGCCTCCTTTTTTATTAGAAAATATTTTAGGCACCATGTCGGGTCTGAAAGGCTCTTACGGCACCAAAACAGTGGAAATCCCCCAAAAGTGACCCCATTTCGGAAACTATACCCCTTGAGGAAATTATCTAGGGGTATAGTGAGCATTTTGACCCCGCAGGTTTTTTGCAGAGATTATTGGAAGTAGGCCGTGAAAATAAAAATCTACATTCTTTCAAAGAAAATGTAGGTTTAGCTAATTTTTTCTACTTTCCACAAGGGCTAAAAGGAGAAAATGCACCACTACATTTGTAAAGCAATTTCTCCCGATTAAAACAGTACCCCACATGTGGTAATAAACGATTGTTTGGACACACGGCAGGGCTTAGAAGGGAAAGAGTGACATTTGGTTTTTGCAGCTCAAATTTAGCAGGAATGGTTTGCGGAGACCACGTCGCATTTGCAAAGACCCTAAGGGACCAAAACTGTGAAAACACCAAAAAAGTGACTCCATTTAGGAAACTACACCCCTTGAAGAATCCATCTAGGGGTGCAGTGAGCATTTTGAACCCACAGGGGTTTCATAGATTTTATTAGAATTGGGCAGTGAAGATAAAAAAAATACTTTTTTTCCCATAAGATGTAGCTTTAGCTCAAAATTTTTCATTTTCTCAACAAATAAAGGAATAAAAAAACAACAACATTTGTAAAGCAACTTCTCTGGAGTACGGCAATACCCCATTTGTGGTCATAAACTGCTGTTTGGGCACACGGCAAGGATCTGAAGAGAAGGAGCGCCATTTAGCTTTAGGAGCACAGATTTTGCTGGATTGGTTTCTTGACACCATGTCACTATTGCAAAGCTCCTAAGGTGTCAGTACAGTGGAAACTCCCCAAAAGTGATTCCATTCACAAAACTACACCCCTTGAGGAATTCATCTAGGGGTGTAGTGAGCATTTTGACCCCACAGGTGTTTCATAGGATTTTTTTTAATTTTCACTGCCCAATTCTAATAAAATCTTTTTCTTCAATAAGACGTAGTTTTAGCTGAAAATGTTTCATTTTCTCAACAAATAAATGAAAAAAAACACCACAACACTTGTAAAGCAACTTCTCCTGTGTACGGCAATACCACATATGTGGTCATAAACTGCTGTTTGGGCACACAGTAGGGCTCAGAAGGGAAGGAGCGCCATTTGGCTTTTGGAGTACAGATTTTGCTGGATTGGTTTCTGGTCGCTATGTCGCATTTGCAAAGTCCCTGTGGGACCAAAACCGTGGATCCCCCCGCAGAAGTGACCCCATTTTTGAAACTACACCCCTCAAGGTATTCACTTAGGGGTGTAGTGAGCATATTAACACCACAGGTGATTGGCAGAAATTGGTGTGCACTCGATGTTGCAGAGTGAAAATGGGATTTTTTTCTATAGATATGCCAATATGTGGCGCCCAGCTTGTGCCACTGGAGACACACAACCCAAAAATTGTTAAAAGGGTTCTCCCGGGTATGGCGATGCCATATATGTGGAAGTAAACTGCTGTTTGGGCACACTGTAGGGTTCAGAAGGGAGGTAGCGCCATTTGGCTTTTGGAGCGTGGATTTTGCTTGTAGTAGTCTTGTATTGAGTCTTACTGCTGTTTCCGTTTATAATGTGGGGTACATGTAAGCCGGGCGGAGTATATAAGGGGCATAGTCAGGTGGTATAATAATGGGGTAAACAAAAACAATGAAATAATCCATAGATGTGTGTTACGCTGTGACACAATCCTTTCTGCACAGGCCGGTGTCGCACTGATAAACTGTGTCCTTTCTTATCCCCCTTTTGGTCCACACTCCGCACCTTTGCAGTTTGAGGAATTTTGCTGAGAAGTGTTGTCCTGGTATAATACGGGCGCCCTCGCTTCCAGCAGATATGTTTGGGCTCTCCCCTTCCTGGTTCCCTAATTTTAGGGGCCTTGATAATTCGCCACTTGAAACAGAAGAAATGTTTCCCTCGGGCCGGCACAGCTGCATATTTTTATTTCCTGGCTTATTGGAGCCTTAACTAATTTAATTTTTTCATAGACGTAGCGGTATGAGGGCTGTTTTTTTTTGCGGTGACTAGCTGTAGCTTTTATTGGTACCATTTTGGGGTACATGCGACTTTTTGATCACATGTTATCCTTTTTTTTTTGGGAGGCAGGGTGACCAAAAAACAGCAATTCTGACATTTTTTAAAGTCTTTTTATACAGCGTTCACTACGCGTTATAAATTACACGTTACCTTTATTGTACAGGTCAGTCCGATTCCGGTGATACCTAATTTATAGAACTTTTTTATGTTTTACAACTTTTTGCACAATAAAATAACTTTTGTAAAGAGAATGGATTTCTTCTGTCGCGATGTTGTGAGAGCCATAACAGTTTTAATGTTTTCGTTGATGGAGCTGTGTGAGGGCTTGTTTTTAGCGAGACGAGTTATAGTTTTTATAGGTACCATTTTTGGATACATGCGACTTTTTGATCACTTTTTATTTCAATTTTTGGAAGACAAAGTGACCAAAAAATAGCAATTATGTAAGTATTTTTTAGTTTTTTTTTTACGGCGTTCACTGTGCGGAATAAATAACATAATATTTTTATAGTTACGGTCGTTACGGTCGCAGTGATACCAAATATGTATGGCTTTATTATTTTTTTCAATAATAAATGACTTGATTAACCCCTTCCCTCTTTAGCCACTTTTGACCTTCCTGACAGAGCCTCATTTTTCAAATCTGACATGTGTCACTTTATGTGGTAATAACTCCGGAATGCTTTCACCTATCCAAGCGATTCTGAGATTGTTTTCTCGTGACACATTGGACTTTATGTTACTGGCAAAATTTGCTTGATATGTTCAGTATTTAATTGTGAAAAACACCAAAAATTGGCGAAAAATTGCAAAAATTAGCATTTTTCTCAATTTAAATGTATCTGCTTGTAAGACAGGCAGATATACCACACAAAATTTTTGCTAATTAACATCACCCATATGTCTACTTTAGATTGGCATCGTTTTTTAAACATCCTTTTATTTTTCTATGACCTCACAAGACTTAGAACTTTAGCAGCAATTTCTCACATTTTCAAGAAAATTTCAAAAGGCTATTTTTACAGGGGCCAGTTCAGTTGTGAAGTGGTTTTGAGGGCCTTATATATTAGAAACCCCAAAAAAGTCACCCCATTTTAAAAACTTCACCCCTCAAAGTATTCAAAACAGCATTTAGAAAATGTCTTAACCCTTTAAACATTTCACAGGAATTAAAGCAAAGTAGAGGTGAAATTTACAAATTTCATATTTTTCTGCAGAAATACATTTTTAATACAATTTGTTTTATAACACAGAAGGTTTTACCAGAGAAATGCAACTCAATATTTGTTGCCCAGTTTCTGCAGTTTTAGGAAATATCCCACATGTGGCCGTAGCGTGCTACTGGACTGAAGCACCGGCATCCGAAGCAAAGGAGCACCTAGTGGATTTTGGGGCCTTATTTTTGTTAGAATATATTTTAGGCACCATGTCAGGTTTGAAGGGCTCTTGCGGTGCCAAAACAGTCAAAATCCCCCAAAAGTGACCCCATCTGGGAAACTAGACACCTCAAGGAAATTATCTAGGGGTGTAGTGAGCATTTTGACCGCACAGGTTTTTTACAGAAATTATTGGAAGTAGGCCGTGAAAATTAAAATCAACATTTCTTCAAAGAAAATGTAGGTTTAGCGATTTTTTTTCTCATTTCCACAAGGACTAAAGGAGAAAAAGCACCGCAAAATTTGTAAAGCAATTTCTCCCGAGTAAAACAATGCCCCACATGTGGTAATAAACGGTTGTTTAGAGACACGGCGTGGCTGAGAAGGGAAAGAGCGCTATTTGGCTTTTGGAGTTCACATTTAGCAGGAATGGTTTGCGGAGGCCATGTCACATTTACAAATCCCCTGAGGGGACAAAACAGTGAAAACCCCAAACAAGTGACCCCATTTTGGAAACTATACCCCTTGAGGAAATTATCTAGGGGTGTAGTGAGCATTTTGACCCCACAGGTTTTTTGCAGAAATTTTTGCAAGTAGGCTGTGAAAATGAAAATCTACATTTTTTCAAATAAAATGTAGGTTTAGCTAATTTTTTTTCATTTCCACAAGGACTAAAGGAGAAAAATCACCATAAAATTTGTAAAGAAATTTCTCCCGAGTAAAACAGTACCCCACATGTGGTAATAAACGGCTGTTTGGACACACGGCGAGGCTGAGAAGGGAAAGAGCGCCATTTGGCTTTTGGAGATCACATTTAGCAGGAATGGTTTGCGGAGGCCATGTCACATTTACAAAGCCCCTGAGGGGACAAAACAGTGGAAACCCCCCACAAGTGACCCCATTTTGGAAACAACACCCATTGAGGAAATTATCTAGGGGTATAGTGAGCGATTTGACACCACAGTTTTTTTGCAGAAATTATTGTAAGTAGGCCCTGAAAATAATAATCTAAATTTTTTCAAAGAAAATGTAGGTTTAGCTAATTTTTTCTCATTTCCAGAAGGACTAAAGGAGAAAAAGCACCACAAAATTTGTAAAGCAATTTCTCCCGAGTAAAACAATACCCCACATGTGGTAATAAACGGCTGTTTGGACACACGGCAGGGCTTAGAAGGGAAAGAGAACTATTTGACTTTTTGAGATCACATTTAGCAGGAATGGTTTGCGGAGGCCAGGTCACATTTGCAAAGCCCCTGAGGGGACAAAACAATGAAAACGCCCAAAAAGGGACTCCATTTAGGAAACTACACCTCTTGAGGAATGCATCTAGGGGTGTAGTGAGCATTTTGACCCCACAGATGTTTCATAGAATTTATTAGAATTAGGCAGTGAAAATAAAAACAGTCCTTTTTCTTCAATAAGACGTAGCTTTAGCGCATATTTTTTCATTTTCTCAACAAATAAAGGAAAAAAAGAACCCAACATTTGTAAAGCAATTTCTCCCGAGTACGGCAATACCCCATATGTAGTCATAAACTGCTGTTTGGGCACACGGCAGGGCTCAGAAGGGAAGGACCGCCATTTGGAGTGCAGATGTTGCTGGATTGGTTTCTGGGCACCTGTGGGCCCAAAACAGTGGAAACCCCCCAGAAGTGACCCCATTTTGTAAACTACACCCCTCAATGCATTTACCAAGGGGTGTAGTAAGCATTTTAACCCTGCAGGTGTTTTGTAGAAATTAGTGTGCGCTCAATGTTGCAGAGTGAAAATGGGATTTTTTTCCATAGATATGCCAATATGTGGTGCCCGGCTTGTGCCACCATAACAAGACAGCCCTCTAATTATTATGCGGTGTTTCCCGGTTTTAGAAACACCCTACATGTGGCCCTAATCTTTTGTCTGGACAGTCGACCAGGCTCAGAAGTGAAGAGTACCATGCGGAGTGGAGACCTAATTTGGCGATTTACAAAGTATTGGTTCACAACTGCAGAGGCTCAGATGTGAAATAATAAAAAGAAACCCCTGATAAGTGACCCCATTATGGAAACTGCACCCCTCAAGGCATTTATTAAGGGGTGTAGTGAGCATTTTCACCCCACAGGTCTTTTCCATAAATGAATGCGCTGCGGATGGTGCAAATTAAAAATTTATATTTTTCCCTAGATATGCCATTCAGTGGCAAATATGTCATGCCCAGCTTATGACGCTGGAGACACACACCCCAAAAATTGTTAAAAGGGTTCTCACGGGTATGACGATGCCATATATGTTGAAGGAAACTGCTGTTTGAGGACGCTGTAGGGTTCAGGGCCGAGGGAGCACCATTTGGCTTTTGGAGAGCGGATTTTGCTTGGTACTATATTTGTTTGAGTATTGCTGGTGTTTTATAATTTGGGGGTACATGTAAGCGGGGCGGAGTATATAAGGGGCATAGTCAGGTGGTATAAAAAAATAAAAATAATCCATAGATGTGTGTTACGCTGTGAAGCAATCCTTTCCGCACAGGCCAGTGTTGCACTTATAAATGGTGTCATTTCTTATCCCCCTTTTGGTCCACACTCCGCGCCTTTGTAGTTTGAGGAATTTTGCTGGGAAGTGTTGTCCTGGTATAATACGGGCACCATCGCTTCCAGCGGATATGTTCGGGCCCTCCCCTTCCTGGTTCCCTAATTTTAGGTCCTTGATAAATCGCCTCTTGAAACAGAAGAAATGTTCCCCTTGGGCACAACTGCATATTTTTTTATTTCCTGACTTATTGGAGCCATAACTAATTTTATTTTTTATAGACGTAGCGGTATGAGGGCTGGTTTGTTGCGGGACGAGCTGTAGTTATTATTGGTACCATTTTGGGGTACATGCAACTTTTTGATCACCTTTTATCCTATTTTTTGGGATGCCAGGTAAACAAAAAAACGCAATTCTGGCACAGCTTTTTTCGTTTTTTTATACAGCGTTCACCATGCGTTATAAACTACATGTTAACTTTATTCTGCGGGTCCGTACGATTCCGGCGATACCTAATTTATAGCACTTTTTTATGTTTTACAACTTTTTGCACAATAAAATTACTTTTGTAAAAAGAATTTATTTTTTCTGTCGCCAAGTTGTGAGAACCATAACGTTTTAATTTTTTTGTCGACAGAGGTGTATGAGGGCTTGTTTTTTGCGGGACGAGCTATAGTTTTTATAGGTACCATTTTTGGATACGTGCGACTTTTTGATCACTTTTTATTGTAATATTTGTAGGGCAAAGTGACCAAAAAAACAGAAACTCTGGTAATGTTTTTTACGGGTTTTTTTTACGCTGTTCACCGCGTGCAATAAATAATATAATATTTTGATACCTCCGGTCGTTACGGTCGTGGCGATACCAAATACATATGGTTTATTATTATTTTTCAATAATAAAGGACTTGATAAGAGTAAAAGGGGGATTGTGTTTTATTTGATTACTTGAAACTTTTATTGTTTTCAAACTTTTATTTTTTGCACTTTTTTTTACACTTTTTTATACTTTTTTTACACTTTTTCTCAAGTCCCACTAGGGGACTTGAAGGTCCAACGGTCAGATTTTTTTTTTTCTAATACATTGCACTACCTATGTAGTGCAATGTATTAGATCTGTCAGTCATTCACTGACAGCAAGCCGTTTAGGCTTCGCCTCCCGGCGGGGCCTAAATCGGCTTCCGTAATGGCAGAGCAGGAGACCATTGTGTCTCCTGTTGCCATAACAGCAGTCGCCAGTCCCGATTGCCTGTCAGGGCTGGCGATCTGCTAGTAACCGCTACGATGCAGCAATCGCTTTCGATTGCTGCATCGAAGGGGTTAATGGCAGGGATCGGAGCTAGCTCCGGTTCCTGCCGTTACAGGTGGATGTCAGCTGTACAGTACAGCTGACCTCCACCGCTGATGACGCCGGATCAGCTCCTGACCCGGCGCCATCTTGCCGGCAGCTACGGAAGCCGATCAGGCTCCGCCGCCGGGCAGATCTTGACCGGCTTCGGTGCTAGGCAGACCGGGAGGCCAGTATTAGGCCTCCGGTTGCCATTGCAGCCACCGGAACCCCGGCAATTTCATTGCTGGGGCTCCGATGAGCTGCAAACACCTTAAGTGCAGCGATCGCGTTTGAGCGCTGCACTTAAGGGGTTAATGGCGGGGATCGAAGCTAATTTCGGTCCCCGCCGTTACAGTCGGATGTCAGCTGTAAGATACAGCTGAGATCCGACGATGATGGCACCGACTCAGCTTCTGAGCCGGTGCCAAACGTTTGACGTACATGTACGGCAAGATGCGGGAAGTCAATGCTTTCCATGACGTACATGTACGTCAAATGTCGGGAAGGGGTTAAAGGAAAAAGGGCGATTGTGGTTTGTGTTATTATTTGAAACTTTTATTGTATTTTTACAACTTTTATTTTTACTTTTTTTACACTTTTTTTTTACACTTTTCTTTAGTCCCACTAGGGGACTTGAAGGTCCAACTGTTTGTTTGATGTTCTAATACATTGCACTACCCATGTAGTGCAATGTATTAGAACTGTCAGTTGTTCACTGACAGCAAGCCGATCAGGCTCCGCCTCCGGGCGGGGCCTAATCGGCTAACGTAATGGCAGATAGGAAGCCTTTGTTAGGCTTCCATTTGCCATAGCAATCGCCCCCCCGCAACAATCGGCCCCCGCAATCGCGTATCGGGGTGCCGATGTTGCTATAAGAACTTAAATGCGGCGGTCACTATGGACTGCCGCAATTAAGGGGTTAATCGGTTCGGATCACCGCTGTGATCCGACCCGATGTTTTCCCCCAGTACTAAGGCTGCTAGTAGCAGCCTGTACTGGGAGATGCCGGGCTGCGGGGAGCGTCTGTGTGCTCTGTTAGGAGCACACGTGGATTAACGGGCTGCAGGCACAACGACCAGCTTTGCAACCCGTTAATCTACGTGGGGTGGTCGTGAAGGGGTTAAAGACAGCTGTCTTACATGGTCACCTGTATAAAAGACTCCTGTCCACAGACTCAATTACTCAGTCTGACTCTAACCTCTACAACATGGGCAAGACCAAAGAGCTTTCTAAGGATGTCAGGGACAAGATTATAGACCTGCACAAGGCTGAAATGGGCTACAAAACCATAAGTAAGACGCTGGGTGAGAAGGAGACAACTGTTGGTGCAATAGTAAGAAAATGGAAGACATACAAAATGACTGTCAATCGACATCGATCTGGGGCTCCATGCAAAATCTCACCTCGTGGGGTATCCTTGATCCTGAGGAAGGTGAGAGCTCAGCCGAAAACTACACGGGGGGAACTTGTTAATGATCTCAAGGCAGCTGGGACCACAGTCCCCAAGAAAACCATTGGTAACACATTACGCCATAATGGATTAAAATCCTGCAGTGCCCGCAAGGTCCCCCTGCTCAAGAAGGCACATGTACAGGCCCGTCTGAAGTTTGCAAATGAACATCTGGATGATTCTGAGAGTGATTGGGAGAAGGTGCTGTGGTCAGATGAGACTAAAATTGAGCTCTTTGGCATTAACTCAACTCGCCGTGTTTGGAGGAAGAGAAATGCTGCCTATGACCCAAAGAACACCGTCCCCACTGTCAAGCATGGAGGTGGAAACATTATGTTTTGGGGGTTTTTCTCTGCTAAGGGCACAGGACTACTTCACCGCATCAATGGGAGAATGGATGGAGCCATGTACCGTCAAATCCTGAGTGACAACCTCCTTCCCTCCACCAGGACATTAAAAATGGCTGGGTCTTCCAGCACGACAATGACCCGAAACATACAGCCGAGGCAACAAAGGAGTGGCTCAAAAAGAAGCACATTAAGGTCATGGAGTGGCCTAGCCAGTCTCCAGACCTTAATCCCATCGAAAACTTATGGAGGGAGCCGAAGATCCGAGTTGCCAAGTGTCAGCCTCGAAATCTTAATGATTTACAGATGATCTGCAAAGAGGAGTGGGCCAAAATTCCATCTAACATGTGTGCAAACCTCATCATCAACTACAAAAAACGTCTGACTGTCGTGCTTGCCAACAAGGGTTTGGCCACCAAGTATTAAGTCTTGTTTGCCAAAGGGATCAAATACTTATTTCTCTGTGCACAATGCAAATAAATATATATAATTTTGACTATGTGATTTTCTTTTTTTTTTTTTTTTTTATATAATCTATCTCTCACTGGTAAAATTAACCTAGCCTAAAAATTCTAGACTGTTCATGTCTTTGACAGTGGGCAAACTTACAAAATCAGCAAGGGATCAAATACTTATTTCCTTCACTGTATATAGGGGCAGTATTATAGTATTTATATTCTTGTATATAGGAGCAGTATTATAGTAGTTATATTCATGTATATAGGGGCAGTATTATAGTAGTTATAGTCTTGTATATATGGGGCAGTATTATAGTAATATTCTTGTATATAGGGGACAGTATTATAGTAGTTATATTCTTATATATACGGGCTGTGTTATAGTAGTTATATTCTTGTATATAGGGGCAGTATTATAGTCGTTATATTATTGTATATAGGGGTCAGTATTATAGTAGTTATATTCTTGTATATAGAGGGCAGTATTATAGTAGTTATATTCTTGTGTATAGGAGGCAGTATTATAGTAGCTATATTCTTGTATATAGGGGGCAGTATTATACTAGTTATATTCTTGTACATGGGGCAGTATTATAGTAGTTAAAGTCTTGTATATAGGGGCAGTATTATAGTAGTTATATTCTTGTATATAGGAGCAGTATTATAGTAGTTATATTCTTGTACATGGGGCAGTATTATAGTAGTTAAAGTCTTGTATATAGGGGCAGTATTATAGTAGTTATATTCTTGTATATAGGAGCAGTATTATAGTAGTTATATTCTTGTACATGGGGCAGTATTATAGTAGTTATATTCTTGTATATAGGGGCAGTATTATAGTAGTTATATTCTTGTATATAGGGGCAGTATTATAGTAGTTATATTCTTGTATATAGGGGCAGTATTATAGTAGTTATATTCTTGTATATATGGGGCAGTATTATAGTAATATTCTTGTATATAGGGGACAGTATTATAGTAGTTATATTCCTGTATATAGGGGGTAGTATTATAGTAGTTATATTCTTGTATATAGGGGACAGTATTATAGTAGTTATATTCTTATATATACGGGGCTGTGTTATAGTAGTTATATTCTTGTATATAGGGGCAGTATTATAGTAGTTATATTCTCGTATATACGGGCAGTATTATAGTAGTTATATTCTTGTATATAGGGGGCAGTATTATGGTAGTTATATTCTTGTACATAGGGGCAGTATTATAGTAGTTATATTCTTGTATATAGGAGCAGTATTATAGTAGTTATATTCTTGTATATAGGGGTCAGTATTATAGTAGTTATAGTCTTGTATATAGGAGCAGTATTATAGTAGTTATATTCTTGTATATAGGGCCAGTATTATAGTAGTTATATTCTTGTATATAGGGGCAGTATTATAGTAGTTATATTCTTGTACATGGGGCAGTATTATAGTAGTTATATTCTTGTACATGGGGCAGTATTATAGTAGTTATATTCTTGTACATAGGGGCTGTAACAGGGTAAGTTCACACAGAGTTTTATGGCGCAAATTTTGACGCGGAAACCACGTCGGAATCCTCCCCAAAAAAACACATGAAACAGCCTCCTTTTGGTTTCAATGGGAGGCGGAGGCATTTTTTTCCGTGGCAGCTTTTCGCCTTTGACCTCCTATTGATATCAATGGGAGGTAGATAGAGCATTTTTCGCTGAATTTTTTTGCCCGCGACCCTCAATGGTCGCGTGCGAAAAACAGCTCAAAAACCGTGACAAGAAAGAGCAGCCAGGTCAAAATCTGCTCAAAATTCCTGAAGTAATTTTCAGGCAGATATTTTTCTACCTGCAAATTCTTCCATGTGAACAGGGCCTAAGGCGGGATTCACACGACCGGGTCGTTCCCGAGCCCGAGTGTCGGCCGGTAAAATCGGCCATTTTGCCCGGCCGGTTTGCATTAAGTTTTGCATCCGTGCCGGGCCGGGCAGATCCGGACAGTGACATCAGCGGCAACTCCTGAAGGGGAATCCCCATGTGTTCGGGGATTCCGCTTCAGGAGTTTCCCCTGATGTCACTGCCCAGATATGGACAGAGACATCAAGCGCTCTGTCCAGGAGCGGAATAACCGAAAACACGGGGATTCCGCTCCTTCAAGGAGCTAAAGTGCGGCTAGCACATAGCAGAGCGGGGAGATACCTCCCTGCTCTGCTATAGTGGCGTCGCTGCAGTAGTAGCAGCCGCAGCAGCAGCAGCTGCAGCTGCTAGCGGCGCCATCGAAGGTGTCGCCGGGCCAGGGTGCTTTTAACAAGCAGGGGAAGGGAGCCAGCGCAGCGCTCCCTTCCACCTGCTGTACACCCCGGCCCTGCCACACAGTGTACAGCGATGCCATTCGTCAGAATGGCATCAACTTTTCCTCCTCACATGCACTCTGCGCTGTGAGGTGGAGGAGATAGAGCGCAAGCGCCGGAAAACCCGGCCATCACTCGGGACACATCCCGGTGATGGCCGTGTATTACCCGGCCCCATCGGTCGTGTGAATAGCCCCATTAGCGGTCTATTATTCCTAATGCAGCCGGGTGCCGGACGATTTATGAACGGCCGGCACCCGGCCGGGAAACCCTGCCGTGTGAATGAGGCCTTATAGTTTTTCTTTAAATCAGCATTAAAACCTTATAACCTTGAATGAAATGTTTATAAAAGTTTTCTGGTGATGATTCAACCACATGATTGATGTTCTGCAGACATGTTGATCACTGCGGATTGTTTATTGGTAGGGCAAGCGTTTGCTGCAATTAAACAAGGTATCATTGATTTTACAACATCTCATTAATAGTGACCAGGGCTGATTATCTTGTACTTAATGAATTCTCTCCCTGTACATAACATTGCTCTCCCCTCCTGATCTCTAAGCTCAGGTCGTGAACAAGAGTTAATGTTTCACAGCTAGTCGTGCGTTACCTATAGTTCAGTTTAGTCTTCCAGGTTCTATGCTAAAAATGATCCATGCATAATTCGATCAGGAGGTGACTACCTGTAAATGTATTTAAAGGCAACTTCAATGACCTACTTATAACGCCTCTTCTGAATATATAACATTTCTGTTTTTAAATAGAGCGCATTTATCACCCAATGACACATAGATACAGTCTGATATTTCTGTGATATTTGTGTGGGTGTCTGCGAGTATATATATATATTTATGTTAAATTTGTAAAAAGTCGTATGGAATTACCTGTTTTTCCAAAAACAGCTCCACTCCTGTCCATAGGCTGTGTCTAGTATTGCAGCTCAGCCCCATCCAAACATCTATGGAAGCCTATTTACAGGACTGGTGCTGTTTTGTTAAAAAAAAACATAAATCTCATAAACCCCTTTAACCAATTTAAAATTTATGTAAATATATTTTTAATGGGTCTGTGCTGCAATACCAGACACTAACTATAGACCAGAGTGGCGCTGTTTCTGGAGAAATTTTGTAATCTCATATATATATATATATATATATATATAAATTCAATACAAACCTATTGGTACATTCAGGAAGATCCTGTCAAAATACATGTGAAGTCAATGTGTAGACTATGTATAGACAGGACAGATATGTATGCCAAGTAACCTTAGTGCATTGACCCTACGGATTAGCACAGAAAACCTACAGGGTTGAGGGTTCAATTAACACATAACAAATGTAGTATAGAGAAAAATATAAACTTTATTCACAACAAAATATAATATAACAATGTAGATTAAAAAAGATGAGTCATGCAGAGCATAGACAAGGCGTCACTCATTGCAGGAACAATGTGTTCACAAACTGTGTGATATATGGGTATGGATAGATAGATAGAAGTGGATGGTATATACTATTCAGTATCTGCAGTTAAACCCAGACCGCAGCGATAGCTAGTAACACAAAAAATAATGAAATGACCGTGCCTGGAAACATTGTGTCTGGGAAGAAAACCTGCTGTTACATACCCATGTGATGAAAACCTGCTGGAGAGAGACGCCAGACCCGACGCGCGTTTCGGCGGAAATGCCTTCGTCCGGGGGTGGCGTCTCTCCAATGGGAATCAAGATTAAAAAAGGACAAGCAGCCAATCGGACATTAGAAGGGCGTTACCATCCATGGTCATGTGTGTGCTGATGGCAGCGTCACACGACAGGTGTGGAAATGGCCGGATGCGTGTCTGCGGCCGAGCGTCATCGAGGGGGGCGGGGGTCAACGACGTCTGACATCGTCAACACACGCCCACCGCGACGCAGACGCCCGAACCGCAACACAATCCAGCCACTCCCCCCGGCGTGAGCGCACAGTCACCATGCCTGAATATAAGGTACGTCAAGATAGAGATATGTCCGACAAATTAGATAGTACGGAGAACTTTTTGGACTAAGTGATGTACCACTGTATGTAAATTTTATACAATAAATGCCAACGCATTTTTTGCAATTATAAGTATATGACATAATGAAGAATGAAAAATGAAAAAATAATGAATAATAAAAAAAAAAAAAAAAAAAAAAAATAAAAAAAAAAATAATGAATAAAAAAGATAAAAAACCATAAAAATAAAAATAGACTTAAAAATACATATGAAGGTGGAAGTAATAATAACATGGCAAAATATATCCTAGAATAAATGTTAAAAAATGCAATGATAGATTTATTCTATGTATGAAGAATGTAATATATTTATTAGAGACGAAGTAAAGAGTAAACAAGACAATGCTGAAAAATATGTGTGTATATTAGTGAACAATAAAGTGCATAAATAAATGAAAGGTTTGAAGTGATGAATGTGTGTAATGACTATGAGACCAATTCATAGTATATATAATAAATAAATAAATATGTGTGAAAATGTGGAGCAAATACATATGTATTCTATAATGAATGAGGTGACTTTCATAACAATGTAGACAAATGAAAGAAATATATATGTAAAAGAATAATAATGAAAAATTATTATTTATTTATTGATATTTTGGTGGGTTGCACCTACATGATTATTTACGCTGTTTGATTTATTTGATTTAATTAATACAGGTCAATTCGTCACAGTATATATATTGTTAATTGCACATTTTTTTTTTTTTTTTTTTTTTTATTTCTCCTTTTCACACAAGAGCTGGTCTTCAGCATCATACACATACAAATTAATTTATTTTGTATTTTAATATATTTTTTTATTTTTCATTTTTTATTTTTTATTATTTTTTATATGTTTCACTTTCACACACACACCATGCACACCCTTTATTATTATTTTTTCATTATTATTCTTTTACATATATATTTCTTTCATTTGTCTACATTGTTATGAAAGTCACCTCATTCATTATAGAATACATATGTATTTGCTCCACATTTTCACACATATTTATTTATTTATTATATATACTATGAATTGGTCTCATAGTCATTACACACACATTCATCACTTCAAACCTTTCATTTATTTATGCACTTTATTGTTCACTAATATACACACATATTTTTCAGCATTGTCTTGTTTACTCTTTACTTCGTCTCTAATAAATATATTACATTCTTCATACATAGAATAAATCTATCATTGCATTTTTTAACATTTATTCTAGGATATATTTTGCCATGTTATTATCACTTCCACCTTCATATGTATTTTTAAGTCTATTTTTATTTTTATGGTTTTTTATCTTTTTTATTCATTATTTTTTTTTTATTTTTTTTTTTTTTTTTTTATTATTCATTATTTTTTCATTTTTCATTCTTCATTATGTCATATACTTATAATTGCAAAAAATGCGTTGGCATTTATTGTATAAAATTTACATACAGTGGTACATCACTTAGTCCAAAAAGTTCTCCGTACTATCTAATTTGTCGGACATATCTCTATCTTGACGTACCTTATATTCAGGCATGGTGACTGTGCGCTCACGCCGGGGGGAGTGGCTGGATTGTGTTGCGGTTCGGGCGTCTGCGTCGCGGTGGGCGTGTGTTGACGATGTCAGACGTCGTTGACCCCCGCCCCCCTCGATGACGCTCGGCCGCAGACACGCATCCGGCCATTTCCACACCTGTCGTGTGACGCTGCCATCAGCACACACATGACCATGGATGGTAACGCCCTTCTAATGTCCGATTGGCTGCTTGTCCTTTTTTAATCTTGATTCCCATTGGAGAGACGCCACCCCCGGACGAAGGCATTTCCGCCGAAACGCGCGTCGGGTCTGGCGTCTCTCTCCAGCAGGTTTTCATCACATGGGTATGTAACAGCAGGTTTTCTTCCCAGACACAATGTTTCCAGGCACGGTCATTTCATTATTTTTTGTGTTACTAGCTATCGCTGCGGTCTGGGTTTAACTGCAGATACTGAATAGTATATACCATCCACTTCTATCTATCTATCCATACCCATATATCACACAGTTTGTGAACACATTGTTCCTGCAATGAGTGACGCCTTGTCTATGCTCTGCATGACTCATCTTTTTTAATCTACATTGTTATATTATATTTTGTTGTGAATAAAGTTTATATTTTTCTCTATACTACATTTGTTATGTGTTAATTGAACCCTCAACCCTGTAGGTTTTCTGTGCTAATCCGTAGGGTCAATGCACTAAGGTTACTTGGCATACATATCTGTCCTGTCTATACATAGTCTACACATTGACTTCACATGTATTTTGACAGGATCTTCCTGAATGTACCAATAGGTTTGTATTGGTTAATCATTGCTGTGTTCTTCACAGATGCGAGTACTTCAGGGTCCATGGACCACAAAGCGAGAGAACGTATTTGGCGCTCTCAATTGGACCAGGTTTTTAATGATGAGCCATCACAGCGTGTTTTTAGTGGTCAGGGGAATGTGAGCGAGACACAAAATAAATATAAAAATCTTCTTCACCGACGCATGAAAATCTGGTGGAACAAGATTTTTATGGAAAATTATATACAGAGAGGACTCATTCCAAGAGGCCTCAGAGTCCAAATCTTTCCGTCCTTCCCTATTGATGACAATATTTTTGTAACCAAATGGGAGGAGTTATGCAATCATAGTTCTTTTGGGTTCATGGAACTTCTTGTAACCCTCAACCAGTCCATGTTAGACCAACTGGATATAGAAATTGAAGAATTACAATCCCAGTTAAATTCAAAGCTAACACCTGAAGGTCTGGCCACCTTTAAAAACACGTTGGATGAACAGTTTGCCGAATGGGAAAAAGATATCAAAGAAATTAAATCCAAAAAGTTTTCCAGGGACATAAGCGATTATGCTGAGAAAAAAGTATACAAATGGAGGAAAAATAATTTTCCATCTAAATTTAATCGCTCTATCTCCACGACTTCCCTATCCTCACAAAGTGAATCAGAGGGTGGGACCCGGTCAAGGCCCTACCATTCTTATGGCACGAGACAAAAAAGAAAAATGACGCAAAAACCAACTTCAAATAAAAGGAAACCTGAATTCAGTGAATCCTCTAATCATCTTAAGGTAATCAACCTTTCGACACATATTTTTTCAACTCCTGAAATGGAGGTATTGGAAAAAGGGCTTACATTTTCTCCATGTGCCCGATTCGACAGTTTTTCAGCTATTAAAGATCTTCATATCTTTGGCAGATCATTAATCTATAAAAAATTCTTTCACAGGCCAGATTTTGATGATAATTTTACAACTGCTTTAGAAAAACAAACCCTATCTGATTTGGAAGATTTACTTAAGGAACAAGAACACGATCCTTCAGGTAAAATACCTTTATCCATTAGATCCAAATCGAAACGGTTTCCTGCCATGACTTTGTGCCCAGCAGTAGATTCATTTGTTAAATCT
The DNA here is from genome assembly GCF_050947455.1 of Rhinoderma darwinii. NCBI lineage: Eukaryota > Metazoa > Chordata > Amphibia > Anura > Rhinodermatidae > Rhinoderma > Rhinoderma darwinii. Next base: position 15,267,832 of record NC_134691.1, on the reverse strand, counting down.
GTTAGCTCTGAATTTGCAAAAATGCCGAATAATATCTCAAGTGATAATTTGACAAAAATTCAAAGGCAAAGTCTTAATAATTTAAAGAAAATGGATGATGTCATATTCAAAGCGGCCGACAAGGGCGGTAACGTCGTTGTCTGGCCTTGCAGCATGTATGAAGCTGAGGCATATAGACAACTTCATGATATAAGTTGTTATAAAAAACTGACCTATAACCCTCTTTTAGCTTTTAAATGTGAATTACGAAAAATATTGATGAAGACTTTGTCGGATAATACTATCACTAAGGAATTATACGAGGCACTTCTACCCATTGAACCCACTATTCCAACACTTTACCTACTGCCTAAGGTCCATAAAGATCCTAAAACTCCACCGGGCAGACCAATTATATCAGGTAGGGGAAATCTGATGGAAAAAACATGCAAATTCATTGACCACAATCTAAAAGGATTTGTAGAATGCCTACCATCATATATACGCGACACGGCGGACCTTCTGCAGAGGGTGGATGGACTAAGCATGGAGGATGATATGCTTTTGGTGACCTGTGACGTTGAGTCATTATATACCAGCATTCGCCACACCGATGGACTTAAAGCTACTGCTTTTTTCCTAAATACAGGGAACATGGAAATCCCTTTTTCGAACTTTATACTTACCTTACTGGAATTTACCCTTACGCATAATTTCTTTCTTTTCAACGGATCCTTCTACCTGCAGCTCCAGGGAACAGCGATGGGGGCTGCTTGCGCACCCTCATACGCTAATCTGTTCCTGGGACTGTGGGAGAGGGATCTATTTCAGGGTGGGCAGGATGTCTCAGTGGACCAGGTCATATTTTGGGCCAGGTACATTGATGACATCCTGCTCATCTGGAAGGGTTCATCGGCATCACTTGTGACCTTCATGAGTGATCTTAACAAAAACAATCTCAACATCAAACTCACATATCATTTTGATAAATTTCAAGCTGAGTTTCTTGATGTCAAATTGTCAAGGGACCAGGATGGTCTCCTGCAAACCGATGTATTCCGGAAGGTCACCTCGGTGAATTCATTTCTCCATGCCTCCTCCTCCCACCCTATGCAGACAATACGTGCAGTACCAACGGGCCAGT